>NC_084666.1:64173754-64479587 GCF_028389875.1 Rhea pennata
AAATGGTCTGGGGACAAAAATCTGACTTGTCTAAGGAAAAAAAGGGGGTATCTTTTCAAGTTGCTTCCTTTAGTTGCTTAGTTAACCCTTCTTTCTGTGGAAAATAGGGTATACGTTCAAAAAAGTCCCATCTAGATACAGCTGGGCTATTCACTTCAAGGAAGCTACTTATTTCCAGGGTCTATATAACATCAAAAGACAGTAAGCATGCATTAAATCCTTTGGCTGTGCTGTTTTCCCTACTGAAATCTTACCAAGCTGATGTTCTGCAAATCCCCACGTTAGAGAAAGGAGGTAGCACAAGCAATAAACTCCACTTTCGACTGTGATCCACACAGCTTGGAAGGCATCCACATGTCCATTTTGGATTCAAATCCATACTGCCAGTTGATATCTGTATCTTCTAAGAAAACTAATCTGCTACAGTAACATACCAGAAAAGCTCAATGACTTTTGCAAACACTCACACTTACTACTTCAGGACATCTGCACTCAGCAAACAGGCGGCTCTTATTATTGACCTATTCCGCTCAGTGACATTAACGGGTAGAGTTTCATTTGTCAGAATAAAGCCAAATTTTAACTTCTACATCAGCCTTAATTCCTCTTCAAATCAAACTTTATTGCCACCTCTTGCACTTTATAGTCTACAAGCTCCTCATGCAGAGCATTCCCTTCAAGTCCAATTAAGATTCTGCTTTCAGTTCTACCTGTGAAGTTTGCTGTGCTCACGTTTTCTCCCCACCCACATCAGCAGCTAGGATGGCCATACATGGAGCATGTTTGGCAGCTGAAATGACCCAGACACTGAATCTGGAGCCATCTTCCCAACTGCAGTAGCTGGGCTCGCATCCGACTCCTCAGCTGTTGACTGTCAACTGCCTCCAAGCTGTGCCAAGCCTACATCTCAAAGCTTTGATGGAAGTGGGGCAAATGCTCTTAAATCTGGGAGGTCTGCTGACAAAAAGGATAAAGACTACTAAAGGTTTTTAATGCAGGCAGTGATGGAAACCAAACATTCTTATTTCTTTCTTTTCTATTCCTGTTTTTTTCACAATCTGTTTTCCCCTACAGAATAAAATCCAGGAAAAATAATAGAATGGTGAGAGCAGTATTCTGATGCAACGACTGGCTAAAAGATCCCTGTTTGTTAGTCAACACTACATGCAATGGAAGGTAGCTTCTGTACGTCAGAATCAAGTCACAGGCATAGCTAGAAGCTGTGAAGCAATCTTTACTGAGGGAAAGGTGCAGAAAGACAATTGTTTTATTTCATTCTGTAAGCCTCCAAGAAGTATCTTTAAACTACCTGCAGTCAAAGTTGCAGAAATTCTTCTACAAATGAGGAGTGACTACTAAATTTGCTATTTTTGACCAACTTGAAAGTTCTTTATGATCTTGAACCCAGTAAGAGACCCAGTAAGAGACATATTCCATGCCTCATCACTGGGGAGTAAAAGAAAAAGCTTACCTTATTTCAATGGCTTCAGTGGTTCAAATACAGCTATATACTCCATTAAATCTAGATCAGCGTATATTTGAAGTTTTGGCCCTTTACTTCATCTCCGTTCTTCCTGGCACAGTACACCGCATGCTGATAGAATAAACCATCCATGCCCACCAGTAAAGTACCTCCATGTGTCCCATTTGCTACAGAGAAAAAAAAGTCTCTTCTGAAATAGCAAGCCAAACTTGCAATGCTTCTTTCAGGTTTCCTGTACATATTACATACATACATACTGTACCTATTAGGCCTCCTGAAAGGAAAATGCTGTTTTAGAGAAAGTTTGTTTTTCTGAAGTATCACATTTATTAGAGAAAAATATTTTGCACATTTATTATTAAATAGCCTAACCGTGCTTTAAACTTAAGACCTTCCCTATTAAAAAGAAAGATGACCTTCTGAGCAAAGGGAACAAGAAGCCAATTCTGACCAAATCTTGATTTTGTAAAAAAAAAAAAAGTATTAAAAAAAAAGTATTTTTTAAGATACAATAATATGTACTCCCACTCTTAATTAGTAATGAAACCAGCAGTTCTGAAGCTAACTTCCCCCTGCAGCACTGAAAAATTCACTCAAGTGAATTAGGGGCACTAAGAACCTTCAAGTGAAATAGATTTTAGGTGCAAGAAGTGGACTTTGTTTTAGGAAAACCAATTCAATTTAACAATACATTAGAAAAAGAAAGACTGTCTACAGTATGATTTCTTCCCTTCGATTCTCTTTCAAGGCAAGCAACTGAAAAGTAGAAAATCTGGAATGAGGATCCTGGATCCAATAAAACAACGATCTTTATTCCCCTCTCAGAGACTTCTCGTGTGATCATGTGCAACAAAATTAGCATGTAAATCTCAGTTTCCATACAGGTAATCTGTATCGAGTGTCGGAAGAGGGAGGAAAAGGCATATGAGAGTTAAATATTTATTCATCATTTCTTTAATTAAAAAATATATATAAGCACTCAGTTTACAGATCCAAAGTACATAAAATAGAAGAAAGTTACTACTCAAATAAACTGGAGCTCCAAACCTCACACCCATCTGCTCTATAATAGCTGGAGAAAAGGCAGGCCTTGCAGTACTGCCATCAAGAACAAATCCAGACTCTGCTAAGCCCCAAGGAAATCGAATTGCCAAACAGAAGGTGCCTCACACAGTCAGCCACACCTATTTGTTTACACAGCACAGACTCCAGTTTCAATCCCCGGAAGTACTTGACTACAATAGTAGAGTAGTGCTGTAGTGAAAAATGACACTTAAAATGAAGTGCCACTAATTAAAGGCAATTTATAGGACTCTAAAAAGCATATGGAAACTTTCATAAGCTTCCTAGTCTAGTTATTAAAAACAAATCCATGTACTAAATTCATCATGTTTCTACAGCAACTATCTAAAGGTGGCCCTTGACCTGCAATTGAAAATGCCAGGAAATCCCAACAGAAATTATGAGTTTTCCTTTAAATGCAGTATTGGGACCCTTCTGTGCAGGTGACAGCCTGCCACTGCAGAGTGGATATATATTTTCAGTATGACACTCAAAAACATAAACTTGTTCAAGGCATTGTAATTTATACCTACGATTAGCACTGTGTTTAAGAAAAACCCTAACAAAACAACATACTGCCTTTCCACCTCTACATCTGCCAGTGTGCAAAAAGATTGCCACCCAGTGGACTACAACCAAGTATATCAACTGAAGTCATAGCATTCAGTATAGAATTGTTTAAAATTTTATTTTCGTGAAAGTGTAGTTATTGTTTGGATTTCTCCCTTTTTAATACAACAGTGTGTTCAAATACATAAATCCACTTGCCATTCTGTCCTGCACCTGATAAAAATCAACATTTGCATGAAGGCCCTGTACATGTAAAGCTTTTCAGAATTACAAGAAAAATTAATCTACCAAATCAAGCTTTCAGCACAGAAATTGTTAACTAGTGCAACCATTCAGTTCAGAAGTGGGTTATGCTCTAAATGCAATTTGTGCCATCCTTGGGAGGGCTCAAACAGAATTCACCTGTAGTATGGGAATGCTGAATAGCATACACAGATAGTTTAACAGCTCCCAAGGTCTGGAGTTCATTTGTATTTGTAAAATCCTTCTCCAGTCTTCTTACCAAACTTCTTCTCTTCTACCAGTTTATTCAGGAGTGGGCTGGGAGCAAAAAGAGGATTGTTGGGCTCTAATGAATGCCATCCTGGTGGAAGAAAAGAAGAGGATGAATTAGTAACGGCCTGCTGATATGCAAAGATAGAGATCTGCATCTCCTTGGAAAAATCTTAGGAGTTTAGCAAACTGAAGGAAGTTTGAAACTTATTCTAGACTCCCAGACCCTTCAACATGGTTTCATAAAGCACAGATCAGTATTCATAACCATAAGCAAATCTAGCAATTAGTTGCTACACATAGTCTACTCAGAAGACTCATAATCTCTATATAACCGGGGATTTTTAATACTTTAAAAAGTAGAGTGTTTAAAATAGAAGAAAGCTAAATGCTAAATAAAAAGAAATAAAAGAAAGGTTCAGCTAACAAGAAATTCAAGTGAAAGGAACTTCAATTTGAATTTCTGGCAGTGCATTGGAGTTCTGGCTATGAGTCAGAGAACATAACCTTGCTCCACAGTACTTGCTGAAAGCAAAGTCATCTAATTGAAGATGTAGTTTCATAAGTGACATGTGGCCTAGGGAATGCTTAAGCCATTCATTATCAAAATAACGCAATAATCATCAACAAGCTGCCACCAATTGTATCTTTTTCCTTTAACACAAGTTTCCTAATTCTGACCAGGTAGGCAGAACAGTTCTCACACAGGCATTCATTCAAGTACCAACTGAAGTGAAAGGATGATGCTATACTTTTGAAGTATCTTTTAATTGGGTTTCTTAGAAATCCAGAATGAAAATAGAGCTTAAAAAAAAAAAAGTCTCAACATTTGCAGCTTTTCATCATAATTTTTTAAATTCCAGTACATATCTCTCTTTCCATGTCTTTTTTTTTTTTCATTATGTAAGGTTCCACTGACATTATTAGTATTTTCTGCTGCAGGTTGCTGAAGGGGGCAAAACAGTTATTGCTATGTCCCAATCAATAAGCGGGAAAAGCATGAAGTACAAATGCTGTTTTCAAAGAATGTTCTAAGAATTTCATCCTATGTTTGTACCGGACTTTGAAGATGGACAGCAATACTTAAGTGTTGTGTCTAACACTTAAATACAGCATGCAATAATAAATAGTAACTGTGGAGATAGCATAAGAGCTGTAATATGAAATGATGAATAATTAGCTGGAACCTGTTCTATATATTTGTTACATAAGGATGAACATACAACATCTACAGTACAATCAAAAAAGAGAACACTTTATCACATATCTACCATGCTCCTTCTATAAGCTCCTACCACTAAAGACAAAAGACTGACAATTTTCCAGCTTCCTTGGTGAGATCATTCAGAATCTACTTGGAACAAATCTTACTAGTCACCTTCAATTCCCCCTCACAAGTATCAAGAAAAGAATCTTAAAAAAATAAATCCAGCCTCTATCCCTTTCCGTTTTTTCTCTAGGCTTCCCATGTCATATTTTCTGTAAAATCTCTTCTACCATTTTCCTCCCAGTTCTCCAAATGGGCACAATTACACATTGTTTAACTGTCTCTGGTTAACATATGTCTGCCTTCAAAATATGCACATACTGCTGCCATGTTTGTCAAATACCTCAAAGGCAATGCTATCTTAGACATACACTTTTATGCTGCTCCATGAACACTTCTGACCATCCTGTCATTAAATGTGGCCAACTTGCTTTTCACATAGTACGCAAACCATACTTCTAATTCATGGCTGATACGAACTAGAGTAACTATACTAATTTTAAGGTAGATTTTCCAAAAAGATATGTAAATAATTCAGCAAAGCACCTCCAAAAAAAAAACATAGAAAACTGCTCGACTGAAGAGTTTCTTTCTTCACTTCACGTGCATATACACTGCTCTCCAAAGAAATTTAAGGTGGTATAGAAAGCTAAAAATGACAGGAAGGACACACTATTTTTCCCTCATGTACCTTCATGGGTGTGCAAAAGGGAGAAGGGGAAGAACAGTCCAGCTGGGCTGCCTTACTTCAAGCTTTTTTCATTTTAAGACTCTCTCTAGTCCAGTTTCCACTTAAGAGGGATCTGTATTTCAGCAACAGTTTATGATTTTGCAGTTGCTGCAGCGGTAGCCATGGCAAGAATCAGCATAGAAAATAGGTCTTGTCTGTAGAAAAAAAAATTGCTCAGTGCCCTGGCCTTATCTACATAAGCAGTTCAATGCCTACGCTGCCTCATCGGTACTGTCTTTTAGGTATGCCACTGTGCAGTGAGAAGACCCTTGGAGCAACAGCTACTTGATAAATTTATCCTCAAGGTCTTCCATACGCACACTATTGAAAGCCATGAAGTGCACCACAACTGAGGCCAACTACTCATTGTGATTGGATTCTTACTCCTTTCTCCTCAACAGTTAAAAGGCTGTGCCATAAACATTTGATTTAAACTAGTCAGGAGTCAGATTACAACATTCACCTACAATTTAGCTTAAAAAAAGTAAACATAAAAGAAAATAAGCAAGCAGTACCATCTATAATGTATTTACTGGTATCCAATCCAACATAGTCCAGCAGTTCAAATGGACCCATGGGATAGCCAGCCCCAAGCTTCATAGCAACATCAATATCTTCCTTTGATGCATCTCCTAGAGAAAAGATTGACAGTTTGATGAACAGAGAGGATTCTGCATTTATTTGCCACCACTTATAAATAATTAACAGGGTGCTATTTCATGCCGGTGCAGCTCTTCACAGAAATCTCTGCACGTTTCAGAACCAGAAAAAATGGAGTAAGCATACACAATAAAATATGTGCTGGAGTACAAAGCTGATTCTCTCCCACAAAACTGGAAGCCTGCTTCCCACTTTCCTAGCTTCCTCTTGCATTTCAATATATCAGACTCAATCTATCAGAAAGACCAGAGGAAACATCCATCGCTATAAAGAATCAAGGGTTTTTAATAGAGGCAGAAAACCGACACCTTCTACTTCAGTCAGTGTCTATGCAGTTTATAAATCCTGCACTGCATTTGTCACAGTAAATTTTTTCTTTTGCTGAAAATAAGTTTTATACTGCAGTGGAAGCAGATGCACGTCTACTGCTTATTTCTACTACATATTTTTGATAAAAGCAATGCATTTTGGTGCAGATCCTACAGGGAGAGGATCAAGCTACACAAACCCCAGAGATACCTGTTAAGTGCAAGTACTCTTCACTCTTCATGAATACAGGCATTCAAGGTGTCTAGAAGCTTAGCAGACAAAGCCTGTACAATGTATACACCTAAATCAGAGAACCTTAGAAACAAATTTTCAAAATCTCCTGTAAGTAGAAAAACATCACTGATAACCTTGTATTAAATAACAGTTTTAATGCACCTCCCTTTACTCTTTACTATTGTCTTTTTTTTTTAATCATTTCATTTCTGAAAAACTGGGAAAACTTAGCCTTTAAGTTTCACTTACTTCCAATGTAATTTAAGTTCCCCAAAGTCAAATACATGTAAACACACAACTCATTTGAGGTTAATGGAGTTGTATTTACTTCTCCTATCAATGGATTTGGCACACACTGTTTGTTAGAATTGGCACTTTGCCATCTTACAGCTAACGGTAATTCACAATTATTAATCATCTGCAGGAAATTAGTAGCATTACAATACAACTAAAAAGGGTAAAGCGGCAAACAAGAACTGTACCCTAGCTCATGCTTAGATCTACTAGCATATAGCAGACTCAGAAATCTGGCTGACTTTGCTTTTTTGTCTTTTCATTAAAGAGTGAAAAGAGACTATTACACATTAATATTTATAATACGCCCCGTTTAAATCTCTGTTAATCCACTACATGTATTTTGCCTATGCAAAAGCAAGCTCATCTTTAACCATTTAAACCATGCAGATTTTGCAAAAATAAGGACTCCAGGACTGACCCAATATAATGGTATTTCAATGCTCAGTATTGTCAGCAAAGAGACCTAAATTTCTTATTAACATAGATGACAATCTGGCTCAAGTGCCTAGTCTAAGAATTAATGCAAAGAAGGTGATAAAAATTTAACCTGATTCAACAGAAAATATGAACCATAAGATAGCTATCAGGCTTTTCAAAACATTAATCAGCTTTTAAGATTGCTTTCTTAAGAGTTAAGAATTCATAAATGCATTTTAACAAGTTTGGAAATATCCCTCTGTTGAACAAAATACCAATGGAATAAAGATGAAATCAGAATACTGATTTGCCTGGACAGATAACAGTCAGTTTTTATACATAAATTCAGTAACTGTTTTCGTCTACATTTAACTAAAAGTTCTTTTGTTTCCTAGAGTATACGTAATGATACGTGCTATTTAACAACGGCAACTCTTTTACATACAGTAAGAAACCCTCACATCCTATTCAAAATTGTGCTTTTTTTAATGAAAGAGTAATGCCCCCTCACATCTATGCCTTGGCCTTTCAAGTCACTGAAATCTGCACTTTTCTCCCTTTAAGATATAATTAGGTACATCTGTTGATGGATAAACAAGTAGTGTTGGGTTTATATTTTTTCCTAGAGATCAAAACATCCCTCCCATGTGCTATAAAAGATATTTTTAATATTTAAAGCATATTTGGTGGAATTCAGATAATGAAGTGCTTTCATCTGCAAGAAAGTGGTGCTTTCAAAAACAAAACGTTTCAAATAACATTCTTAGTAGCACGCAGCCATGAACAGAACACTTGAAATAAGAGCAGTTACACTCTGTAATTTTCTCTCTATTCATTCACATTATAAGCTTGTTTTCCTTACAAAACAATTATTTATGCTTTGTAAATTAAGTAGTTTGGAGATTTGTGATTATTTCTACCTACCCTCAATATTAATGTGAAAGAAACCAGCACTTAAATGGAACTTCCTAAAGAATAAAGGCCTAAAAAATTTAGAAGAGGAACAAGAGGTTTTAAGGGCAACAGGACTGACCCCAATTCACTTGTATTCCAACACTTCTACATGGTGATAGAGAATATTATACCACTTACCCGAAAATTGTGTGCGAATTGGTGTTTTCACTAACAACCCTTATATAAGTGACCTTGGGAGAACTTTCCTAATGGTTCCTTGATAGAATTTCCAGGTACTTTCATATGGCTTCTTGGTGGAGGGAGAAGGGATTTCCTGATCAGTTGGCTGAAGATATTTTTACAATAGCATTACACTCACCTCCCCATCTCCAGAACAGAAACATTTTCCACTATCAGAAGTTTCCTACACAAGTAATTAGTGACTTCTGACTCTGCATACACTGGCATTTCAAAATGAAGACAAGGTCCTTCCAACTACACACACTGGCTGATATTTAAAGTACACTAATTCTCAGTTACATCCTCTAAGGTATGAAAGTTATGAAGGAATCCCAACACTTTTCTGAAGGGATTTAGTATTTAGCAGAGTAATATGTTAGCCTCCCCTGAAATAAATATCCCTACAAGTACCTCTCTCAAAAAGTCGAACAGCTTCAAGCATATATGGCACCAAGAGACGGTTAACAATAAACCCCGGAGTATCCTACAAAAAGAAAAAGGGGATTCTAAATAAACATTCTTCACCAGTTCCATACTCAAACACAATACAACAAATTAAACAAGGGCATAAAGACATTTCTTGAATCATTAAGATCTGGTATGCTCTAAGCTGTAGTTTTTATCTATTTATCTGCTCACTATTAAGTAATAAAGGATAAATTTCACAAACAAGAAACAGCACATAAACATTTGCAATTGAGAGCAGTAAAACCACCACAAGCCCAGCTCAATTAATCTCAAAACAATTTAGTGTGGTCAGTTGACATGTAACTTTTCTTCAGCAATGTTCTGCTGACACGGTATCTGCTGTATCCGAGGGATACAAAAAGAGCAGTTTTTCCCTAATGTTTTTTTGTGTGCTTTCACTGCTAGAAAGTTAGTTGGTTAAACAGTGTACTTCCGCCCCACTGCTCACTGCTAAACCACACTTCTGGAAGTTAGGATCGCTTCAATAGCAAACACTAATGCTTCCTTGAAAAGATAAAAGTAAAAAAGGTTTACTGTTAGATGAAGATAATACCAAACTGATACAGAACATCTTCTATGGAAACTGTAATCAAAATATAAAGAAGAGACAAAGAGAGAGAGCTTTGCAAATACAGTGTCATTTAGTATACTACTACTGTTCCAGATGGTTATTACTCATTCAATTTTTTCCTCAAAATTTAATCCAGAAAATTCCAAGCAATTTTCCTTCTACAAACAGGAATAAAAAAAGTAAAGGCTCAGATATGGAAAGTGACCATAATTCTATAGTACCATCTATCCAAGCTAATTCATAAGCAATAACTTTTATGTGTGTGTATATATACATTTGTAATTTTATACAATTTCCTCAGTGGAAAACTGAGGCAGAAACATGAAAAAAAAATCACCTAAGATTGCAGAGTTATTTAGCAGCATAGAATGAGTTCAGCATCCAGATGCTGAAATACTGGAAACTACCAGAAAACCATGCCTTCTTTTTACGATCAAATGTCTCCCACAGGTTTTGAAACACAGCAATAGCTTCCATAAAGCTACCCAGACTACAACTTAATGGATTTGGAAAAAGAATACTTAGGAAATTGGATGTTCTTCTAGAGACAAGAAACAAAGCTCTGAAGCAATGAAAATTAAGGTGGTCCTGGGCACTGCAGTGTAAGAAAAGCCTGGAATGAACATACACCATAGAGGATCCAACTGCCTCACACCACAAGATTTAGCAGTCCTATCTTGAGTATGGCTAAAGAGGAGCTGCTACTTAAGCTCTCCAGTTCGTGCCTCAGTAGGACTGAGAAAAATTAACTATAAACACCAATGTCTGTGAGGTTTGCTGTTTCCCACAAGATGTCTAGAGTCACCCTACTTATAGCAATTTTGATAAAGAAAGCCTCCACATTTACCACAAATGTTCTAAATGGAAAAAAGACAATCTGGGCTAAAAAAGCCTGAATATTTTTGATGTGCTCCTACAATCTATTAAAAACTATCACCTTAAAATGAATAGTTTTAAAAGAGAATAGATCTTCCAAACATGGCACACTCTTCCCCATGATCCACAATGTACTCACCTTACAACTGACAGGACTCTTTCCTACAGCTTTGCTGAAATCCATAAGTGATTCAAAAGTCTTTTGGCTGGTCATTGGTGTCTTTATGACCTAGACAGGGGAAAGAATAGAAATACATTTATAAGCAGAATCTCTTTCACTTCATGGTATGTCAACAATTAATCCACAATTCAGAACACTATTGCAAAAATATACAAAATATTTATGTTGCAAAAAACAAATTCAATGAATAGATATGTAACAGACAAAGAAAGATATTTTAAAGAGAGCAAAAGCATTTTACATATTTTGAAATTAAATGTTGGTTTGAAATACTTCTCCATCTACCTGGTACGGATGGTAAAAGTGACCTTCTTTTCAGAATCACATTGAGACACTATCGTATAACAGAACACCTTTAAAACTACATAGTCTCTGCTGCCTTGGGAGAAATATTGCTATTATTCTAGAGAACTGTATTTACAAACACAGTTCTTGATGTAAAGAGCACAACATTACTTGCCGAAAGTAAACATGAGCACAGACAATTCTAAAGAAAACTTAAGATCTATTTTTCAAATTTGGAACAGCCTGTTAGCTTTCAAGTAATATGTTCCTACGTTCATTTTCTTCATAATTGAATCTTTTCCTTTCATCATGTGTAGTCTTTTCTAGAACATTTACTGGAGTTTGGATGCATTAAGTTATTTAGTAGGGACCCAGCATAAAAAGGAAGACTTGCAGAAGCTAAACTAGTTGTGATATTTGTTTTGAAACTTGACCTCCACACGCAGTAACTGGCAAACTGCTATATGTAAGCTGTTATGGTTAAACTCCACTTTGGAATACTTTTAAGTCTCTTAAAAGTTCTCTTCCCAGCCATCCTGATGACTAATGATGAATTGTTTCTCAGGAAAAAAGAGATAGTAGTTTTTACTTTGAAGTTACATACAAATATCTGAGTCATATTTACATAAAACTGTAACAGTTCCTAATATACATTTCAGGATTTTCAAATCTTAGTTCCAGCCTTTCAGATTGTTAGAGAAAGAACTGCCCTCAAAGCTATCTTCTAACATAAGATCAACAATCTATGAAAACTGAGATAAGATTCAAAGTCACTGTAGAGTCGTGACCTACGAGGGACAACCTCTGTGACAGATGACTGGCAATTGCAGCAATATCTTTTACAGTTTTGACATTCCCTTGAAAATTTTTCATTATTTCTAACTGAAACATTGGTTTTTTACAGGAAATGTTGCTCTATCATGCTTGTCAATGCAAATCCTGATTTATAGCAGTAGAACTGAAACAAAAGCAAAACCTTAAAGACTATATATTTATGTATTAATATTCTCACTTTGCAAGATCAAGTAACTAAAAACACACCTTCTGTATCTTACAATTGTTCAAATACTGCTCATCAGCTGCAATGACTTTAGGCTAGGACAATCACAAGTCAGGTAAAAAAAAACAAATTATAAAGACTGACCACAGCAGTCATATATGGAAAGAAAAAACATAGATTGTTTTGTTTTGTTTTGACAAAAGATGGTGGATATCTTTTGTATTTTTCAAACATCATAAAAGCTCAGTTTTAATTTCTAAAGACTATCAACTGTTTTAGGTTTATAACGCATATAAGATTAAAATCAAAAATAATAGATTACTAACAATAAGTAGTTCCTAGCACAGAAACTAATAAAGCTTATATTAGCCTAAGGAATTACACCAAGATTTCTGTTAACCCTGACAACAACTATAAAATTCCTCCTTTTCTTCTTTACAGCCTTTCCACACAGAATACTTGGTCACAATATACAGAATGCAACATTAAACTAAAAAAATTCCAGAGGGGAAAGAAGTTAGCAAGAGAAAATTTGCAAGCATCTGAACCTTTATTAGATAACCATACTCTAAATCAAATTTGTTCATTTCAGCTAAAAGGTTCAAATGCTTAAAAAGGATGAAGGAGAGGGAAAAGGGAAAGAACACATATTCCAAGACACAGAGCAAGCAACTGCCTATGTATTTTCATGGAAAACAAGCCAAAAAAAGTGTAACAAAATGAATCTCAGTTCAAAAGGAAGGCAAAAGATATTTTAAGTGTTTGTCATCAAGGGAATACTAGAATTACTCAGCTATGGGACACAGGAAAGAGAAAGATATGCCGCATTTAAGGGCATAAATTGCAGGAAATAATTTAAGGCAGAGTACTGAAGATGTAAAGTTTATTTCGAGACTTACTCAAGAGCTTATAGGTTCTTGCTGATCAATGTCAGCCGTAACGTTCGCTCTCTCCCCACGTGTGTGTATGTATGTATGTGTACATATATATTGTCCTTTTGTTGTCTAGCTCCTCTCCATTCCTGTTGCATAACCATCCAAAGTTAATCTCTTGATTTAATGGGAAGGAGGGAAGGGGAAAAAGGCAGAGAGAGACTTGGCAGTTTTACTGTGACATGACCATATTTTTGACCCCCAGGTAAACTCTGCACCAGATTATTAACTGTTCTGTTCTACATTGTTGCATTATTACAAATCACATAATGTAGCTGAAGAGAGTATATTTAGAAAAAAACATTCGAAGAGTTACGTAAAAAAAATACTTTTTAAACATCTCTAAAAGTTGAAAAACATTGTAAAGTTAATGTTAACACAAATAATTTCAATACTTCCAGACAAATCATCTAACACTGAACAAATATGACTGACTGTTTCAAAAGCCACAATGCAGTGAAATTTCACCTGTACATCACTTTCTATCCTACAAAGCAGTTTTTATTAATTGGCTTGCCTACATCATTGAAATGATCATTATAAATGGCACTTCTGTTGGCAGTTTCAGGGGAGAATTTTGGAGCCCTGGGACAGAAGACACCTCTGTCTGTTCAGCCTGCCCCTCAGCAGACACTGCATCATCCTCTTATCCCCAGAGGTAGCTTATTCCATGTCAGAAGAGCTGCGAACTAAGATCTGTTCTTTCATCTAATTGAATTCTTAGTGATAAGCAACTGTAGTATGGTTATTATTGTATTATCATCAGACAATTACCTCTACAAGCTTCATCACAGGCACAGGATTGAAGAAATGGAGACCACCAAATCGGTCCTGCCTGGTGGTTGAGTTAGCCAACTGCGTAATTTGCAGTGATGAAGTGTTGCTTACAAATATTGTATGCCTGAAAAAACAAACATATGGATTACATAAATGACAACTATCTTTCTGACAGTAGGAGACCGGTGTACTAGACATAAATAGACATTCATTGGCTAACCATCCATAGAATTCTTAGAAATATCCCTGTAAATTAAACCTGTCCTTTTGCTGACGTACAGATACAGCAATAAGAAAAAAATAACCATTGAAAGAGCTGCGTGAGCTTCCAACTCCATGGAAAGTATGTTGAATACTTCAGTAGGTCAAGGAAAAGGATTTTTAAGTAGAAAACATCATTAACAGCCCAAATCTATTCCAGAAAATCTCAAAAATCCTGGAAACTTAATGAAATTTTTTTTAAATCTTTTAGGCATCTATGGAAACTCAATCTTTTGACATTTCATATATGTATTTTGGAGTCTAAAAATATCTAGAATCTTTTTAATAATAACCAATGGGAGACCTCATAAGCAAGCTTACTACCAGAGGAAAGAGCTGATGAAAAAAGCAGGATAAAAACTGCTACATATAACACACTGCAAGGGATATACACACACACACACACACACACACACACACAAAAAAAAAAAAAAAAAAAAAAGAAATTATACTTCCTTTAATATATATTTGAAGTCCTTTTCACAGACATATAACAGATTTACTAATTGCAATTCATAATGCTTTATTTCAGAAATATCTCAGAGCCTCCATAGCCCGGTCGTATTGTTATCACACAGAAAACTCACATGAGTGACATTTTCTCCAAGGCGCACAAACCAGAAGCTAAATTAGACATGAAACTCTATCTTCCATTTTGGACTATATCCTATCTACCTTTCAAAAGATTATCCTACTGGACTGGTCAAATGTTAATCTGTATTAGTATTTCATTTACATTCTACCAAGATATAACTGAGCTTCACAACAGAGCTTTCACAGTTATGTGAAAGTCATAGGGACATCTCATAGGGCCATTAAAAGAAAACATTCAGGGATAAAAAACATGCTCTGACTTCCAGTTTTTTTATTTATTTATCATTTATTTACTTATATATCTATTTTTATTTTATTTATGCTTTCTGAGCTTTTGAGAATTTGTTAAGGAGAAGGTAATAAAAAATCCTAAGACTTTCTATTTACACTTCTTACAAATATCCTTTTGTTATTTCCCCACTGTAAAGCAAGCTGTATTTTGAGGTGGAGTACTAAAAAGAGCATTCTGTATTCCACATTTTTGACCTCCCATACGATAGCGCTTATTTTCACTGAAAATCTGCCACTGCATACAAAGAACTAAAATATTTACATAAAAATATTTTACTTAAGTGAGCCCAAATCTAAACCTAGCAGAGATTACATCTCACAAAATACACTTAGAATAAATGATTTTACTTCAGCACTTGTGGGTAAATACTGCAACCTCACACAATGTCTTATGAAAAAAACTTCATTGAATTTATACTGCACACAAGGGCATTTTGTTTACTCTCTCTGTTCTGATCAATTGATTGATTTAAATTGAATTTACAATGGAAGATAAATGCTTCCATGGCTTAGGTAAACAATCTAAGCTTCAAGGAACAGCAGAGTTGGAAGGCTTTTGAAAACAGTAATATTAGTAAAGCTCTAATAATGCTTTTCCGGGTATCAGTGTGTTTTGTTTTGGTGCCATCTAGTGGGTCATAGGAAGAAACTAAAAATAGAGACCAACCCAAGAGAAACATATCTATGTGATAAAACTTACCCTTACAGTTCATCTCCTTCATACAGTGAATATGAAGGACACTTCATAGTCAGTTTTATAGCACACTGATTCTGAACATACTGAAAAAATCCAGGAATACTAGCCAGTTCCTAGCTGAGTTTCCACATCTGAAGACAAATCCTAGACCAAGAAACATCGACATGCATTCCCAACACCCAGAAACTAATAGAAGCAACATTAACAACTACCATGTTAGGAGTGTAATGCTGAGGGTAATGCTGCACCCCAGAGTTATCTTTGTTGCAGAGGTCACTGTAAACCAAATATAGGAGACAAACACATAGCTGTTGCATCTGAAGAAGCACGCTGGACACAAGATACAGTACAAAGGAAGAAAAGTACAAGGTTTCACATACTTAATTTCACAAGCATAATTCATTATATTATCTGACCAACGGTAATGCACAGGCCCATAGGTTTCAATCAGCTACCTCTTTGGTAAGCCCAAAGATATAAATTAAAACACACCCTCACACCTCTGTAGGGTGATCTTTCATGATCTCTGCCTATAACATACAGTTCAAAGTGTAAACAATGTCCAGGGCCTCCCAGAAACAAAACTCCTCCCAGGACTCAATTAAAGTCATCTTTATACAAATCTCGTCTTAAGAGATCAATCAACCTCAAGACTACCACCCCCAAATTGATGCAACAGTGAACTAGTCTAAAAAATAATTTTGAAGTTTTTAATGTTGAAATCTTACCGAGGCTGTATGGCAACTGCATTGACACACATTGCTTTTTATTCCATCACGATGACACATGGGATGAATAAAGCCAACACATCAGTCTAAGCATGGAAAAATACTGACTGGACATTTCTGCTTTCACCCCATTACTCACATGAACTCCAACTCCCCATATTCCTCACATAATTACAAATTGCCATTTGTATCTCATAGCTAGTATTTTAAATGGTTGGCTACTATGTTCCACAATTTTATTGGCATTTCTTTCTTTCAGTTATGCTGTTACCCCACAGCTTAAATGCTTCACCATTTACTTCCATTTTCTTTATCCTATACCTTCGATATCTCTATTTTTATTCATCATTTCCAATTCTCCTTTTAAAAAGAAGGCTTCTTGTCCAATGTCGCTTTTCCCAGCTCTGCAAAACAACGCCTTTGCAGCATCTAGGAGCAGATCTGAACAACTCCCAATACCTGTTAACATTCTGCAGTTTTAAATGTCATGTTTCAAAGTAACTATGAATAAAAACAGTTCAATCCCAGGGAAAAAAAAGGTGTTCCAAATATGCAAGCTACTAAATGACAGCGAGTCCCTGTGCCTATCCTTTCTTGCTTTCTGGTTCTATTTAACGGTCATTTAATATTCTATAATTTGTTCATCAGCTTTCTCTGTCGAAAATGCACATACTCAGGTGACCAGTGGTCTGCTTTCAAATGATAAATGTAACCTAGTCGTGACTAGTTATCTCGGTTCAATGCAAGGCCTTTCGTGATCATCTATTGTTTTCAGAAATTACAGACAATTTGGTCACTAACTTTATCAGATAGCCAGAAAATCCCCTTGGCTGAAGTCAACTAACGAACATTTTTTTTTCTCCTTTGACATTATATTCATGTTGCACCTTGTTCAGTTTGTTTATTTAAATTAGACAGCTCAGAATAGCTGTTAGTCAATACCTTCAGATTTAGTTGTACTAGTTAGAACTAGTAGATCTGTCAGCAGTCAATGTCTTGTTATTCCAGGTCATCAATTACAAGGATCAAGCTCCTGAGACTACATACTCAGTTTGACAGCATCTTTGTTTTGGACATAATTCAACAGTAACTTTCTAAAGTTATCAAATACACAAAGAATGTTCCAAGGACTGTAAATAACTGAGTTAGTACATGCTAAGAAATGATTTATGCTTTTAACCTGAGCACTATAACTGACAATATGCCATTTCTAAACTCTCACAATACAAAGTAGATTTTGTTAACTTAAACAAATAAGCTATAAATTATTTATATAAATAAGCTATGACTTAAGAGGCTTCTTAAATCTGTTCATATTAAGGCGAACTAACAGATAGTTCATCATCTCAATTCTCAATTTAAATGTGTATCTGTACATTAGTCATACTCCATCTGTATCAGGACTAGCTTATTCTACATTTGCATTTGGTTTTGAGCTTGGAGAGATAACTTCTATTACAGTTGCCTTAGCAGACAACTCCAGCTGAGCAACTGATACTGACACCAACTCTAAATATATTACAGGCCACTCAGCATGTCAAAAAATGCAGATTTACCAGCTACAACGTTGACATTTGCTAATCAACCTGAAATTCTGCAGTTGTTAAAAAAAAAAAAAAAGAAATTGTGAAAGAAATTTGGAAGCATATTCTTACTCCTCCAATCTCCTGAACTATGTATGAGCTTGACAAAGTTATTATTAAGACTCCCCATCTTAGAATAGATGGAAGATCATTCAGATTAGAAAGGATCACTCAGATTTTCATTCTATAGCAGCAGTAAAGATCAACTCTCTTTAGTGTGAGCAGCTCATAGTTAAGATGCAGATGGTTTACAGACGTATATTTTTAATCTGCTCACAACCAGGCTCAAGAACTGTTCCTTCTTTCCTTCAGAAGTCTATCCCTGTAACTTCTGCCTCAAATGCTGCTGGATCTCCTGGAGTGAAAAATATGGTTCAGCTCATCACAATAACTTACATGTGAATTGATATGGGAAAAAAAATGCCACCAACTTCTAGATCAACTGCAGGATTGAATCTTACTGAGAATTGAATCTTAAAAAGTACACTGAACTTACATAAAAGGAGTAGCTAGTTCATTTCAAGCTGCTTTTCAACTGTGCTATAAGAATATTACCATGAAAGGTTACAGAAAGTGCAACAGATGTAAAATATTAAAACATAAATAAGCTGGACAAAAACATTTTCTATTTAGCAGTTTGCCAGGCTTATGCAAGCTAAGTAAAAGAAAGTTAATCCATCACTGCAGAAAATCTCAGTCTTCGTCATACTTTTCTTTGGTATGAAAAGCTTATTGCTAGACTGAAGGCAAAACTTACAGTGGCTTGGAAAAGGAGACTCTGAACCTTTCGAGTAGATGGAACCCATCACAAACCTGTTTATATTCAAACACACCATGAAACTCCCTACATGAAGCAATACAACAAGTAAAATAAATCTAGTCAATGCATCTGAAAGTGTCTGGAACTGCACATGTCAAGTATTCCCTATTACATGCCAGTCTGGAGTTAGCCTAAGAGAAAAATACTCTTGAAAAGAAGCTAAGAAAATGTAGAATTAATGTTTTAAGAAAAAATAGAAGATACAAAGATGTATGTTTCAAAAAGTAACATAAAATATACTCACTCTGGAGCAAACTTATCCAGCCTCTTGAAGAGCTCATTTTTAACTTCCTGGTTCTCCACAATGGCTTCTATCACCAAATCTGTGCTGTGGACCACCGCTACTGCATCAGTGCTTGTTGTCAGGTTCTTTAAGGTCTTCTCAATGAACTCGGTGCCAGCCTGAAATATTCCAAGAAGTTCCATGTCTATTTAAAATTATTTCATTTATTTTTAAATAAAAATCCCGATACATCCTCTGAGGTATTTTTAAGCCCTCAAAACTTAAGGCATACTGCCACATTTCCAGATTGGTGAGAAAGTTCCAAGTATGCACAATGCTTTCCCTGATGCACAAAATTTTCCAAGGAAACTTTAGGAAGACTATTCAATCCATTCTGTAGTCCAACCTTCAGCACAAAAGTCTGAACAAACAACTGGTTTGTCATTCGGTACTTTGAGAGACCCTGGACTTGCTCTCGGTAAAGATGAACTTTCTCAGTTTCACACCCTTGCACTGTTTTCCTTCAATGAAGTAACTATCTGGTTTTACAGCACACTGCTATGAATGGATACTTGCTGGTTCATGGACACTTCAGGAAATGAAATGGCTTACAAACAACACCTACTACGTTTTTGCTAGGAAGGGGGGGAGGGGGAGAATCTATTTTCTGACTAGCAAAGCTGCCGATCACTGACTGCGAAGACAAAAAACAAACAAAAAGATAAGCTTTTAAACAAGGGAAAATAGAAACCTAATACAAGTAAAAATATACCTGCATACTAAAAACACAATGTCATACTTAAAGTATAACCATCATGTGGACAATTTGCTTCTGTTTTAAAAGATTCTCATAATTATGTGTGGGGAATTACATTGCTCTAGTTATACTGGAATTACTACCGCTGTTCTTCTGCACTGCCTCAGGCAAACAAGCCCTTTTGCATTTCCTTTATATGCTGCATCATTCATGCTGGTAATCATCAATACTAGTATACATTATATATAGAAAAGTTGCATCTGCTGTAAAATGCAACGTTATGCCTTCCTCCTTTCTTCCCCAGCTGCCAAAGAAATTTAGGGAAACAGGCAGAGCAACAAATAATCTTTAAGATACAAATTTAAATACAGAAATTGCTACACTCTGGTTTGTATGTAAATCTTAATGTAAATGCTAAAGTATCTTACAGCTCTAATTCATGTTCAAGGTAGTTAAACCTGCACTCTCATTTCTTTTGCAGTACTTGGTTTTTGTGCCCAAGCTTTTAATCAACAAAAGAATCCTTACCTAGGTATTATGACAATTTTTGTAACGGTTAATTTCAGGATAAAATGGATGGTTCCCAGTTAAGTGCTTAAAGATAGCTTGCTATTGAGATAGCTATTATTATTGTTAGGATGAACAATTTAGCAGCAAGTTTAGCATTTGTCTTAAGAGATAACCAAGTTCTTTTAAATCTTTATCTTGAAGCTGAAATATAGAAGGGAAAGAAAGACTTCTTTCTCTCAATCTGAGTCAAAAAATCCAAGAAAATTCAAGTTCTTCCAGAATACCAGAAGAGGTTTTCTTTTTAAGCTAATATATTAACAAGCTCTATAACGCAGCAACTGTCAGCAATCAGAACTTCAAAATGGGAATTATATTGCCCAAGTTTCCCAAAGGTATAAACTCAAAGATGTCAACCTCAGGCTTATCTGCAAACTTCTTCTTTGTTACTCTTCTCAAGCTCTCTTCAATTCCTTGTGTAGACTTTTTAAGGATTTCTTCTGTCTGGTCTACTAACACCACAGTGTGACCACTGGCTGCTGCAACCTGGAAGTCAAAAAAAGATTTGACATCAAGATCATTAAACAACTGTATTGATTTGTTTTGGGGGAAGACAACTCTCGAGAATCAAGCGGAAAAGAACCAAAGAATATTAAATCGACCTAAGAACTATGCACTTAAAAACAAACAAACAAACAAAAAACAGTGGAAACATTAAAGTCATACACCTTAGGGACTTGCATTCTGCAAACTGGTAGTTTACATCTAACTTGCACTTAGAGACTAAAAATTTTCAGTGTCCACAAGACCAACTGCAATAAAGCTAGCTGAAGTTAAATCATAATACAGAACTGCCTCCCAAAGACAAGACTGTTACCACTCTCGCTCATGCTTCCCCACTAATCCAGCAAATAAATACCAAGTTATCTCTAGAAAGCAGCAGTATAGCTTTAACCCAGTGTTGGTCTGCAGCTGGTCACTGATCTTTGAGTGTTTATTTTCACTATTAGACTATTAATCAAGACCCTCCACCTTTCTGCAGAAAAAGCATTACCAAGCACATTTACAGGAGATGCTTCAACGATAATTCATTTATAATTATATCAAACCACCACCGAATAGTTGGTAAAGAATTCGAATCCTCCCCACCTCCAAATCTCCTTTTTTTCAAGCTCAGTCTTACCAGAGATAGACTTACAGAAAAGGAAAAAAAAAATCGAGTAGTCATATTACCTCCTTGCAATTAGGATACACATGCATAGACTATTCTGTGCAATGATCCTAAGATTTTACAAATGTTAAGAAACAAAAACTGCACTAGAGAGTTGATTAATACTTTTCTCACACAGAAATGCTCTTCATGTGGCAGAATCAGAATTGATAAACTCCTGGCTTTCAGCTGTACATTTTAGCAGAGGTTAGCAATTCCTGCCAGTATGAGAATTCCCCTTTTCCTTCTTTTTTTTCTTTCTTTCTTTTCTTTTCTTTTTTTTTGGTTTTTTTTTTGTTGTTGTTTTTTTTTTGTTTCTATAAAGGGAAAAAAATAGGGAAGAGGAGAGATGGTTTGTTCAATGCTCTAAAGAGGAGGAAAAATATTAACAGAGTTCAAAGCAGACTCCACCTGGTGCTACAATTGCTTCTGTTTTGAGATTATTTGGATTGATAAATCAGAGGCATATGGCCAGTAAACCAAACCTCGGTCCTTAACAGTGGTAGTAGACTGCAACCCCAGTTGGGGAACTGCCAAACATCATTTGTTTCTTCTGACAAGCTGCTCTCTACAAATAGAGACCAATCTAACAGAATGTGCATATTAATCCATTTTCCCTACAGAGGTATAACCTTTAAATAGCATATTATGTTCCTCAAACATGACAGCAATGACCTTCTTTTATAGAGACCAACTTTGAAGGTTTAGTGGAAATCTCAAGTTCTAGTATCAGGTACAGAGAAGTGTTTTTACCAGACAAGTTAATGAATGACTAACTAATTCCTTAGCAAAAACCAAACAAACAGAACAACCCTCCTGCTAGACATTGTCAGGCACATGAAAAATCTTCATTTCTTAAAAGGAAATCTATTAAGTCATTAAAATAGAATATTGCTATCGATGAACTCAAGGTTTTACTGCCTACATGTACAATGAAAAGGAAACTGTGCTACCTCCTTGTTGGTTTACTGCTTGAAGAAAAAAGAACCAATCTGTAGGATTGTTGCATGCTCCAACTGCTATTTGTGATATGCCTGAGTAGCTCAGACAACAGGATCTTATTCTGTAAATTCAATAAATATCTAAATCTTAAATCATAGAGAGGACTATTCATTCTTTTATTGCAAAGCTATCAGGTTAAAAATGAACTTGAAAGCCAAAGGCTAAAGATAAAATGCACTTGGAAAATAAGCTTCATTTAAATATTAACTACTTCATAATACCACAGATTATTATTACACAGCTAAATTTTCACTTATCTACTGTATCCTGTTTATTAATTAATAAACAATAAAATGTTATTTGATCTGCTTGCTCCCTTTCCAAGTGAGAAGAAACTTCTTCCTTAGACCAGTGTTTACCAAACATTACTATATACTGCCTGATCTCTAATTTGCCCCCGCACAATCTTAAGAATCATCTTAATTAAAATAACAGACCTCAATTCTTGCCTGCTTGTCTGACCTGAAGACATGTGGATTAACAAGAGAATAAAAAGTCAGGCAATTGAGCAACTGGACAGCAGTGGTATGGCAGCTGCTTCTGGGCTGAAAATTGTAGAAGTTTCTCAACAGTGTAAAGGAGGTTTGTCCCTTTGTGTGCCCAGCACTCCTTACCCTCCAGGTAAGATGTCTACAAGCTGTCAGTGTTAGCTTCCCTGTGTATCTTGGTATCCACAGGCAAAAAACCCGGTAGGCTGGCTGAAAGTCATCCAAAGCATGCTCTAGCAGGTCCACCTCTCCAGTGGATTTGCGGACCAGGACTGTTAAATCATATTGCTGAGCACACTCCCTCCAGGGTAAGAACAGCCATTAACTCTAACACAAATATATTGTGGAAAAACATGGAATGGAATAATAAAACTACAATATATTCAGACAGGAGATTTTTAAAGTAGCTTTTGGAAGCTTTCCTGCAATTAGTTCTAACACAGCAAACTTGAGCAGCTCATTTCAAGACTGAGGCCGACAATTATTGGAATTAAAGATAAATACATTTACTTTTCTAATATTTACTTCATACACATAACATTGTTTTATTTATAGTCAATGTTTCCTTCTTTTGTCTTTCATAATTAATAACACATTAAAAAATGTTTCAAAGACTAGAAAACCATGACTAATATAAAGCTGCAAGGCTAAGCCAGCAGCTAGCACACAACACGTGACACTTCATAACTAAACCAAAGTACAGAGTTACTGCTCGTCTTTCACATTCTCCCTTTCTCAAGTCAGTACAGGTAAGACTTGAGTCTTAAATCTGACCTGGATTTAACATTAACTGAAAAACATAAATGGGGGAGGGAAAAAAATGATAAAACCGTGGAAGGAGCAGAGAGTGGTAGCAGTTTCTTGTGTTGTCTCAACTGGAGAGGGGACTTTGCTTATTCAGACTTACCCCAAAACGCGCAACACAGTCCCTGTTAACGCAGCGTTACAGACATGCAAAGCTGCCGCAAAGACTCGACAACTTCAGGCAGTCGCCAGTTAGTTCAGTCAGCGTGTAACTGCCCAGACCAGCCCCTGCAGGTATTTCTAAAGCAGCCCGAGGCCAAGAGGCGACCTTGAGACCCCCCCACCCGCCGCCCGAGGCGGCGGAGCCGACAGCACCGGGGCCCGCCGTGCCCAGGGGAAACCCGGCGCGAAGGCCCGGCGCCTCAGGACGGCTCCTCCGCCACAACCCGCTCAGAAAGTGGTTTTTTTTTTTTTTTTTGTTTTGTTTTCTTTTTTTTTTTTTAAAAAAAAAAAAAGGAAACACAAACGCAACCGGGCAAAAGCGCAGCCCCGCGCGGCGGAGCAGGGCTGCAGGCCGCCGGGGCTCCCCGCCCGCCCCGTGGTCGCCAGCACGCGCCTACTAACGGCCGCCCAACGGCCGCCATGGCGCCCGCCGCGCGCGCGCGGCCCCGGCCCCGGCCCCGGCCCGGCAGCGCTCACCTGGGCAATGCCGGCGCCCATGAGCCCGCCGCCAATGACCGTCACATGCTTGACGATGAGCTTCTTGGCGGCCGCCGTGGCGGCGGCGGAGGAGGACGAGGACGCGGCGCGCACGAAGCAGCGGGTGGCGAAGGCCATGGCGAAGGCGCGAGGCGGGCGGCGAGCGGCGGCGGCCCCGCGAGGCGAGCGCGGGGCGGGGCGCGGGGCGGGGCGAGCGCGGCTCGGCCTGGCCCGGCCCGGCCCGGCCGGGGGAAGCGGCGGGAGGCGGCGCGGCCGCCTGCGGCAGCGTGTCCTTCCCCCCCCATCCGGTACCAGGGAGAGACAACGTGTAACGCGGCAATCTCGATTTCAGGCGCTGAATTTTCCTTTAGAATTTAGGTTCGGTTTCTGCTGCAGGCTACCCCGTTTCATTTTGCGGCCCATTTCACACTACAGTCTTGTAATTTTAACAAGACCAGGGCTGCTCGCCTTGTCTCTGTTTCCAAGGGGAAAAGAAGACAGAAATACAACTTCCTTGAAGAGTATGTATGGATTTATTTCCTCTGAAGTTTGCTAGATTAAAAGGTGTGTAGAGACTGAAAGATGACTAGGAACAATTACTGAAAGGTGAATTGTTTGAATTGTTGCCCGACCCGCAGAAGATTACATATTCAAGAGATCTTTCAAATAAAAGGCAAGCTTACGCAGAGCAAGCGTTCCATTCCGATACACTTAACCATAGGCTTCTCCAACAGTTAGTTAATACTGCTAAAAAGCATGAAAACTCTGCATGAGAGAAGAGTAAGACACTGATACAGTATACCAACTATAGGTCTTTTTACTCCATATGCCAGATAACCAAAGAGAGCACCTCTACAGTCAAGCCGCAAGTTTGTCAGATATTTTCCATGCCTAAATCTTCAAGACTTCTGTCTGCAGTGCCTTTGATGCCGTCTTTGAAATACGACTCCAGCTCTCAAAGCCAAACAGGACAAAGGTGGCAGCTGTGCACGCACTGCCCACAAAGGCAGAACCTGAGCGCAAGGCCCAACATTCATATTATCCACATACACACTTCCCCAAGGAGCAGGCTGTCGGCCTGCAGCCAGACTACAGGCTGCCACCACCGGCGTGGGACCCGTGAGGAACTTGAAGTGACAGCGCAGAGGTACTCTTGCACATCTGCTTGGCCACTGTGAAGAGCCCCGAGTCAGTCAGCCAGAGAGAAGAGATTTCTACTGTTTCTTTCTTGGGAAATCTGCTCATTTCTACACTGAGATAAAACATCTACACATCCAGACTCCAAAGCACTCCTTTCATGGCCCCAAGCCAGCAAATATGGCATGGACTTTTCCATCTGGTACCTGCATTTTTACAGTGAGCCCTGATCCAGTGATCCAGGAATCAGAACTGACTTGATCCAGCCTGACAGTTACTTACAAGAAAAAATCCTCTAAGATTAAAAGAAGTGTCATTCAGCCATTTTTTAAAAGTATTTGTCATTATTTATACTCAGGCATAGTGTATAGTGTTTCTTTATGCTGAAGATGCTAATACCCTCTCCTTCATTAATGCTTTGGTATTAGATTATGTCCTTCACTCACTTGATAAATGCTTATGCACTGCTTTTACCAAAATAATCATTATTATTCACTAGAGTATTAACATACATTTTGGATCATTCTCCCATAATTTGTATTTGACAAACTGACAGTCATAGCTTACAGATGGGGGAAGGGAAGGGAACCCAACAAGTTTCGGTAACAAACTGCAAACTACAGTGTTGTCAGTTCATCTGTGGAATGCAATAGCTGACATAACAAAATCTCTTCCTTCCAGAACAATCATTCTCACCGATTACGAAAGTCTATGCAGTTGGTGTTTTTCTGAAAAGGAAGTAGCATAATAAGCTGGAAACATAATAAAGCTGAATTTAGTAAGTGCAGTATTTCTTCATTTACTCTTTTTTGATGTTACATCATCTCTTCAAAGCTCTTAGTTTGAATGGACACGGAGCTAAAGTTAGACCAAACCTTCCCTCCATGGATGGCTTTGTGGCATTTTCAGGGTACAAAAATGTAAAACTTTGCATGAGACTTGCAAAAATTAAGAACAGCTCCATTTTTGCCAACTGCTCTCCCATGCACACACGTTTACCTAAAGAACAGTTAGAAGGAGACATATTATTGTTTTTATACTGCTGATCCATTTGTTAACACACACAAAATTCCTGTATCATCTTCTGAAATTGAGAGGGACTCAAACTACAAGTTACAAATTTCCAAAGCTTTGGTCTCCTGTATTTGAGTCTGAGCCTTGCTCAGCTTTACTGCTTGATGCGAATAGCATTTACCTCCATTATCAAAGTACTGTTAATCATTTCTCATTTCTGCCAGGCAACTGGAGCTTTTAGAAACCCAACAACTTTGTTTTGCAAATCACCAATTACAATAATAAAACAAGTTCTATAGTTAGTCCTATGAATACCTTTTAAAATTCATGCCTTCAGGCCCTACTCTTCAAAAAATACACCTCCCTCCCCCCAAAAATCCAACTAATGAGTGCATCTGGATATCTTACCCATTCCAAAAGGAATGAAGGTCTCCTTCTTAATTAGCTCGCCGTTTTCATCCAGAAATCTTGTTGGTTGAAATTCATCTGGTTTCTCCCAAATATTAGGATCTCTGTGCACTGACCACAAGTTGGGCACAATCACACTGCCCTTAGGAATAGTATATCCTTGCAGCACTTTAAATAAAAGCACAAAGACACAGGATCTGACAGGTTGTTAGAAGCAAACAGAGGAGACTTTTATACTTAAAGCAGGACTAGACTACTTCACAATAATGATAGGAATACCTAGCTGTGCGGTGCAAGCAGAGCAGGAGCTTAAGGCAGAGGTACCTGCAAAGGTGACCTCTGCTGCCACCTGAATTCTAGACCTGCTGGGTCAGCACATGGCAAGTCAGAACAGCTGGAAAGATACCAAATTATGCCAGCAGCTCCCTGCAGGCAAAAGGGAGCAGAGAAACCTCAATTGCATTACTATTGTCCAAGGCCCCATTCAGTGTGCCAATATCACAACAGCAGCAATCATGAGAAATGCACTCAGCTGAATGGAAGCGCTATGACCAAGTTTTATCCTGTTCCTGTGCTGTCACAGTACTCCATCACAGTGAAGACAGAAGGGAAGGATGAGGGAAAAGTAATCTCAAAAGGATTTTGAGGCAACTAGCCTAATTTCAGTTGCATCTCACTGTCCTGTAACTGAAAGAGTTAAGTAAGCATATCAATTCAGGATTGCATTTGAAGGCAAAGCACTGCTGCCTCTCAGTGACTTCAGCCAGTGCTCAACCATATGGCAGCATATAGCCAACATAAAAACATTGGAAAGGGTATTTATTATTGTTTTCTGTAGATGTGGAGCTCAGTAGTATGTGCCTTCCAAGCTTAGCAAACTGATTACTCCCAATTAATATTTTAAAGGCTCTATGGCAAATGACCAGAAACTTCTCTGCTGTTTAAGGTACAAAGGCGGAATCTCAGCTTTCAATTACCACTGAGCAAGTCAATCAACAAAATCCCACCCCCAGAAAAGAAAGCTCTCTAAATTTGAAACATTACGGATATTAGGTCAAACATACTGCTTAACTATGTGAGTATCTCAAGCCCACCTATTCGCAGTAAATGACATTTTACATACCAGGCTTACCCGTGTTAAGACATAAATGAGGTCTTTGTACATCTTCACTAGATGTCCCATCAGATGTTCCTCCACAGAAGAAATACTGTATTAATATGTCTACAAATGCTTACCAGCAGTTTCTGAGGCCATTCGAGGGACAGAAAGAGGAACAACTGCAGTCATCCTTTGCACTTCCATAATAGTTGCCTCTGTGAAGGGCATTTGAGCCTTGTGGGCAAGAGAGGGAACTTTGTCACGTCCTAGAACTGCTTCAATTTCTGCATGAACCTTCTCTATTCAAAGGGATTGAGAAGAAAAAGATGCACAGTAAGTGAGAAGGTATTATCTCAGTTTCACTTGTCCATGCACCATTGTTTACACAGATCTGTCAAAGATGACTGCACATCCCTACCTAAAATAACTATGCCAACAGAAGCCTTAAGAACAGACTCAGTCAAGAACAAGGCAACCAAGCACACTCTTGACAAGTGTCTAGAGTAAAACAACTTAGATGTCAGACACTTGTCAGATACTTTCAGTTCACTGAATCTCTAGTCAACTATTTGTCAATTATCCAGGAAGGCAAGAATAAAATGCTCCTTCCCCCCAGACAGACCTTCTGCAAAGGAAAAACAAAGAGTTAGAGACCTAATTTCCACTCTTGTTCATTCAAGGCAAAGTGTTAAATTATTGGTTAGTCCCTTTCATCTCACTAAAGGCTCAGCACACAAGCAATTCTCTTTATATACAAGTTTCTAAGATGCAAGATTTGCCCTTGTACAAGACAACGTTAGTTTTATTCTAGCTAACTCGGAATCTGGCTGCATAAGTAAAAGACAATCTTGAAAGAGAGGCACATATCAATACTAAGTGTTAAATCAAAAATCATCCAAGTCAGTTTTCATTTTTCATTCTCGATACCCTGCATATTTTGTGGTTGCCTGTTTGCTGGTTCTAAGATTCAGAATCTAGGCTGCTTGTACTTCTGAGCTTTTGTTCTCCTCTCTCCTAGCACTGATTCGTGATTAAACAAAAGCTAAATGCAAAAAGTTTCTCTGTTTTTGAAAACATGGAAAGCATTCAAATATAATGTACTGATTATGCTCAACAAACAGTTGCTGCCATCTATTGGGCTTGCTAGGGAAACAAGTTCTCGTATGAGGAACATGCAGCAAAAAGAAATTTGCTAATGGTGATGGCACTGGTATCTGGTTTGGGTTTTTTTGTTACTCTTGTCACTGACAGATTATATCCCTGGATTCAGTATGTATATCCTCAGGGGTTTAAATGAGTAAAGTTCTCTATATTAAAAAAAAATAGTAATAATTAGAAAGACTGACTGTCTCATGCCAAATGTCACGCAAGTCTTATTCTGAATAACATTTCCTAGGACTTTGCAAAGATATGTGGAATCATACAGAAAACAACCAAACTGCTACTAGCATTACTAACTGCAAAAATCGAGTCTCCACTACTCCTCAGCTAATAGCATGTTATTTGAACTGCTCCACTACATACGTATACGTGTGTGTGTGTGTGTGTGTGCGCGCGTAAATCTTATTTATTTCCACAGATCTTCGTAACTCAAGGACCAAAATTAAGTCGAGGAAAGACCAAATCCAGTATCTCATTTCTCAATGATTTCCTATAGGTGCTTGCATGCACATGTCCCCTTCCCCCTTACCCTTTCCATGTAAAAACCAAAACTGGATTCCACAGACAAAGTCTGTTTGTGCTCCCCCTCCCGCACCGCAATAACCCACTGTGCCTTTCTAGAAAGTGTTCATCTGCAACATTTGCTAGTGCTGAAAGTTATGCAATTCTGGTATTTCGTTTAGGAGCTAACAGAAACTTATCATCAGAAAAAAAAAATGAAAGCCATATCTGATTCCCAAGCACTCACAATACCTAAGGAATGGGATACTAGAAATAAGAGAATTCCATGACAAAACTGAGTGATGCACATACCCTGGAGTACTGCGCTTAATCACATTATTTGACAAGAGCCACAGCATGAGGAAAGGATGATCAGAGAGGTTAGAAGCATTAGAAATCTCTCTCAGCAAGAGAGAGAAATATAACAGGCACATGTATAGTAGCAGACAGTAGGGGTTGAGGTTAAGAAAAAAGACAAAACCTTTACAAATCTTATTTGGGTAGTTTAGAACAGATCTAATACATGTAATTACCTAACCATCTAGTTAAGAGTGATAATACAGCACGATTAAAAATACAAGAATAAGCCTATGCAATAAAATACTTGTACAAATTTGTCCTCAGGGAACTCCTTATCTCCTATATACTGAACTGACGCCCTATTTTGGGATCTTTGCTCAACCATTTGCGTTGACTTTGTACAATTAACTATGATCTTGACCTATTCCAGATAGATATCCATCATTCCAGACAGATAGATACTGTAAACAAGTATCTATTTGCTAATTTGCAGATCAACTGCAATATCCTGGAATCTAGAGTGCTTGATAAAAGTATTTCAGGTTTATGGCGTTCTCAGATAACTTAAGGTTTATCCTTCTTCACTCTGGGTTTGCAGAAAGCCTGGCTAAAGCAGTGTTTTCTGAGGGAAATGTTTCACTAGCATAATCTGTAGAAGAATTACGTAAGTAGAACTTGTCTATCCTGCCAAGTTTTCCAGTATGCATACACCTGACAATCTTTTTAGTAAGGATTAGTTGTTGTATGCGACTTCAGGAGCAGCTGTTCCTAAATTAGTTCCTTTATTTTCATTAAATTCAACTATCTAAAATTTCTTCAAATACAGTTTTCAAATCTTACTAAAGAAAATGCTATCTTAGCAACCATGTGCACTTTTAAAAAACTGAGTATAAAAAAATTAATCAAAATTAATTTTAAGTCTTTGAAGATGGAAACTTATCTAAAGAAATCCTGAAAAATAACTCTCTATCAAGCACTATTTTAATATTGTAATGTCTCCCATAACACTGGTATTTCTGGTATCTAAAACTCTCTACAAGCCATTTTCTAGAATTCTATCCCAAATAGCAAGCTGATCATAGCACCATAGAATAATCTGGGTTGCCAGGAACCTCTGGAGATCATGTAGTCCAAACCCCCACTCAAAGCAAGGCTAACTACCAAGCTGGATCCAACTTTGAGGTTAGATCAGACTACTCAGGACCATATCCACTTGAGTTCTGAATACCTCCAAAGATGGAAATTCCTAACTCTCTCAGCAATTTGTTCCAGTGTGTGACCACCATGAAAAATTTTCTTAGTATGTAATCAGAATTTTCTTGCTGCAGATTGTGTCTGCTGCCTCTCTTCCCTTCACCATAAATCTCCAAGAGTCTTGCTCCATCTTCTCTGTATCCTCTGATCAGGTAGTTATAGCCAACTTACAGTCTCCCTTTAGGCTTCTTTTCTGAAGGCTGAACAAAGCCAGTTCCCTCCTATGTCACCTGCTCCAGTCACAGCCATAGCGGTGGCCCTCCAATGGATCTGCTCCACTACAGCAATGTCTTTCTTGTACTAGGGAGCCCAGAACAGGGCACAGTGCTCCAGATGCAGTTTCAAGCGCCAAATAGAGGGGAATAATAATTACCGTTCTTAAAGATGGGCATGACGTTTGTGTTTTTCCTCACCAGCAGCAACCTAACCAACTGCCATGACCTTTCAAGACTGATAGGGAAAGGCCTTGCAACTATATCAGGCAGTTCCCCCAGCTGCATCCCAGTTGGTCCCATGGATTTGTGTAAGTCAAATTTGCTTAAGTTGTTCCTAATTTGATCTTCCTCTACAGTGGGTATTATTTCACTTCCCCAGACTCTGCCACTAGGCACAGAAACCTCCCTGCTCAGGGAGGCCTAAAAGCAGACCTTGTTACTACGTATTTCACATGTCTTGTATAACTTACATCACTACTAAATAATTTGTAAAGCATCTGACAAATGATGATTAGAAGCAACTACAGACCCAAAATGTCACAACTGCCAAAGCTTTTAAAACATGTCAAGCTCCCCTTGAACTACTGAAAAAAGATGAAGTTGTCCCAAAACTGGAAGAAATGCAGAGACGTAGCAAAAAGGTCATTTTAGATTGTTAATACACAGCAGTAATCTAAAGAACATCATAGCAGAGCAGGACTACAGATGTTTCATTACATACCAGCCTTTCAAATTACACATACACGTGCATGAACTTCAAATAACCTCTATATTCATCCTGTTTATCTGTGTGCTTCCATGTCTTCCTGCTAAAATATACCTGAAAATCACCAGAAGTTTTACAGTTTGGAATAAAACACCTCGAACAAAATAGTGTTACCTTGTACTTCTGGGTAGAGAGACATATAGAGCAGGCACCACAACAATGTATTGGAAGTGGTGTCTGTGCCTGCAATGAAGAGGTCACCAATGATAAAAAATAGGTAGTCTTCATTAAAACTGCTCTCCTTGTTCTTCTCTTCTTCTGCATGGAGGAAATACATATCAATGAAGTCCCTGGGATTTGCTGCATCCAGTGTGTCCCTGTGCTGTGCAATTATTTTCTTTAAAAAAGCAGTAATATCTAATTCTGTTTGTCTAAGTTCCCTGAAAGGTCCGAAGGGAAGATAGTACAGCCAAGGGCAGATATTGACCAGGATCATAGAGCTGTTCACACTTAGCTCTAGTGCACGGGCCATGTTCTTCAGCATGGTCTTAAACTCAATGTCTTCATAGTTAAAACGCTTTCCAAAAGCCATAGAACAGATAACATTGGACACTGCATTGCGAATAATCGGAAAGGGATTAAATGAATCATCTCCATGCTTTAGCATTTCTTCCTTTATAAACTTCAGCTCTTCGATGATTTTAGGTTCTAAGCTGTGTCTTCCTACTCCAAAATGACGAAGCGTGGAGAGAGAGAATTTCCTCTGTTGCTTCCAGACAGGGCCATAAGGTGCAAAAATAACACCTAGAAGAGAAAGGGAGAGTCTGAAACCAAGCTGTTCTATTTTCAAGTGGGCATAGTTAAACAGGCTTGGAACCCAAGAGCCACATAGAGGGAAAAGGTATATGGCAAATGTGTCAAAGCACAGGACTAGGAGACAGAGAAAGAAACCAGTTCTTCAGAACTTCTTTTTCATTCAGCCTTGGGAAATCCCTCCCTCATTTTCCCAAACAATAAACTGAATATAATAGCTACATTATAGTTGCAAGGCACTAACAGATGGGAAAAGGGTACTACAGAGACTTTATTACAAACAGTAACAATTCTGTAGAAAATTTTATTTTCAAAGTCTTGAGACAAATTCCATGAGCAGGGCAGAACAGCAAGATATTAAACACAATTTGTTTTGCATTTCTTTTCCCCTTCATGTTACATAACTTCTCAATACTGTTTGTGTGTGTATGCGTTTCTATTACTAGTAACATGTTTCTTTAACTATCATTAAAGTACAAGATATGTATGCAGCAAATAAATTGTAAAGGTGACGGCAGATTCAGAGCAACTTGGTGAAAACATATTTGATTTTCATCTCTACATTTTTTCAAGCCTCTAGGCAGATGTTCTGCATGAATGTGTCATCATGATGTACAACTTGAATGCAATGCCTTAGCTTTGAATATAAACATTGTTCCCTTACAAACAGGAACATCTTGTTAGATTAACAAACTGCACCAGAGATACTGCTACACAACTAAAATACACTACGAGCTATTTGTGACATACTCCAGTCACGGATATCTGAACGCAGTCAACCTGAGAAAGTTTAAAGCCATCAAAGCAAGTTAGTCTTGTTTTTGTTTTTTGGTAAAGTGACATCACATCAGTTTTTTTCTTGAAATAAAAAATCATTTTGCAAAAGCAACATCAATTCTTCTGTCAACTGCAGATCTTAATGTTAAGTTTAAATAGAAGAGAAGAAAATAATAACAGTAAGTATTGAAAAATGGCATATCTTTAAGTGACCTACATTATTAATGGGAGTGGGACTTAATGTTCATATGGGAGTGGGACTTAATGTTCATAGCCCCAATACAAAAAGGAGAATAAATAAGAAATCTATAAAGATGTAAGATAAGTAATTTACGTAATTTAAAAGAGAAGGATATGCCAAAGGAGATACTATAATCTGAAGAGTCTGCAATCCAAATGATATGAACAGTCAATTGTAACAAAGATAGTACAGTATCTTTGTAGTCAGATTTTTCTGGAGACATCTATTCATAACGGATATTATATATAATATTGTAAAAATATGAACATATGGCCTAGTTTCAAAAGTCCTAAACAAAACAAGCAAAATATTTTGATGAGTCAGTACAATCTGAGAATAAGCTGAACTTCATTTTCTCTGTACAACAAACAGAGAACTCTGTACAAAGAACACACTTTAGAAAAATTTATTCCAATGTCTATTATCTGTTACTAGCACTTTAAAAAAACTGAAGAAAAAAATTTTCAGATCACCCTTCTCTAGTAATGTTTCCTGCTAGCACCAGCATCATCAAGTAGGGTAGGTGAAAAAAACAGGCATATTTTGGACTGAATTTAACCAAGAACCAACCTCGATTTTCAGGGTTTTGTTGGCGGTGGGGAGGAGGATAGGCAGATTTTTTTTTGGAACAAAATAATGTTATCACTATTTCTATCCCACAACAAGTATTTCCAAAATATTATCCATCCACACCCTCTTCCCCTTCCTGTCATTAGGTAGATTAGTTTTAACATCCAAATACTGTCACAAAAGAAAACAGGCCAATTACATTGAAGGCAAAGGGGTCCCCCCCCCAATCACAAAGAACAGCTAACAGCAACAACAGTGCATCAGGAGAGTCCATCCAGCCCAGCACAGCACAGAGCACTCCAAGGCACAGTACCTTCTCAAGTTACGAAACCCCAAAACTCTTGCAGAATGCTAATAACTGATTTGTGAATTGGAAAAAAATAACACATGGAGAGAAATAGATTAAGAAGGAAGAAGAGCATAAGGTTAGAATAATAGAGATAAGGGATGAAACTGAACTGTCAGCTGGATTGTCAGGCAACAATAACTGAACAGTGTGCTCACAGAAAATCCCTGCGTGACGTGGAAAGTCAGATGTTAGATACAAAAGAACCAGTGAAGAAGATTTTTGTTCTCCTTTTTTGTAGGAAAAAAACGAAATTCTTGTTAAAAAAGCAAGTTCTTGCTCAGGCTAGTTTCCCCCTCACACTTAATTTCTCACTGCTTCTTTTAGTGCTGCTGCAATACTGGGGACACTGACAAACACAAAATCCATGACAGATGTTGATGTCTAGATCTGCATAGGATAGGACTATAAAAGCTGAGGACCATCCAAGCTCCCAGAGCTCCCACCCTATCGCCTGAGTCTTCGCTACCCCTCCCAGCTACAGAATACAAAACCATTTTGCTGAAAAGAAACTCCAATATTTCTCCTTCTCCACACACGCTGAAGATTTAGCACACTTGTACAAAAGTTCTTCGTTAAGATATCCACATTCTCCTTTAAGTTCTTACTGCACTTCCCATCCAGTCAAGAAATCTGCCCCCCCCCCCCGCCTTGCCTCAGGGTGGCTGAAATTCTTTTTGACTTTCTCTAGGCAAATGTATTATCTGCATCTTTTTCACAATACAGCCACACACAGCTGAGATAAGCCCTTCCCTGTTTCATAATATGCTCAACAAGTCAACTCAGGGTGAAGAAAAACTATAATAGCAAACGTAGTTTAAAAGAAAATCCCCCCATAAATTTATACTGGTTAAAGAGGTATACCACAGACCCCTTTATGAGACCTTCGGTTGTGGTGTGCCCATTGCAATCAGATTTCACAGTTGCAGCTGAAGTTGTGTTCCTAGGCTGGATTAATAGAAAGGGCAATAACTGCTGGAACTAGACATTGAACATAATTTATTGGTTTATGATTTCAGGGTTAACGTTATCTGAGAGTTACGGAGAGACAAGGAAATGTTTAATATTATGTAGTTTTGTTAATCCAAATCTGCATTATAAAAATTACACACAACATTTTCTGGACTTTTCTTATTTTCTTATTTTATACCATAAGCCAAAACCAGAAGCATACACTTATACTGCTGTAAGTAGAAGAAATAGTAATAGTTAAGAATAATGGATAAGAATAATAGATTGCTAAGAATAAGCTACACTGACTTGAAACCTATGCTTTTTAACTCTATCACACTGGAGTACATTTATGAAAAAAAAAAAGTATTAGTCAGACAGTACAGTGTTGAAAATGGTAAAATAGGGTAGCCAGCCACTAACTTTAAAAGGGAAAACTACTTGAGCAGATTTTAAAAAAGGAGAGGAAGACAATTTGAGTATCTGTAAACTTTAAAAGATTTTTTAGGTTTTTCTTGTTCCGATAAAAATTATTATTGTACAAAAAGCTATTTTTTTTTAATATATTGCCTCTTTTTGTCACATTTCCTCTTTCTGGCAATTTTTACATGGGTAACCTGGATTACAGTAAGGACTAAAGTACTTCTTCATGATAGGATGGAGTAAAGACTGGAAACCAAACAAAAAGCTTTTTTTTTCCCCTCACAGAATGAAGATCATTTCTCAATCTAAATTGACTCTTACTGATTCAAAGTGACCAATATTGTAGAAGAAAAATTGTGAGCTGTAGATCTCAAGTTACAGAACCCTCTTGCTTCTATCACTTCCTTTCCTTGTAAATAAGGAAACAACTGCTGCTATCCAGATCTATAGTGAAGCCTAATTCATGAGCTATGGTAACCAAACACAGGAGGCTCCCAGCTCAAACTAGAGGCTCTGGCTAGAAGTTGTAACTGATCCATCTTCCCTATGAATTACATACAAAGGAAACTATAACACATAGCTCATATAGTTTTAATGGACAATATCTGAAAGTTGGGTTTTAAGAGTCATATTGTTCCCACACTATACAAAATCAAAAGTCCAAAGCTTTCAAAAAACACACATCACCTTCAGCCCTTGGTTCTGCATCTACTGCCTTCTAAATAACGTATTTCTGTTTCAAATCCAGGTTGAGTAGCCTACTATTTGCCACAATTAAATTCAAAACAGCCCATTCAGAGTGGTTGTTGTTTCCATCAGTTTCTGACAAACCACTGCACACTAACGATGGACACGCTCACACAACCACTGCTCCAAAACACAGAAGCAGGAACCACTACCTTCAGCTTAATAGGGCCACAAACACAACAGCGAACACCAGCTCAAATCCCCCAGAGTTCATTACTTCCAAAATGATGCTATGCAAATACAGCTATTTCTGCCAGACCTTAACTGGGCACTTGCAGAGCTAACTCAAGAGTCCTTGCGTGGCATCCCTGACCATGGGAGAAGCAGGCAACTAGCAAAAAGATTTCTTATCTTCAAAGCAGAGCCAGTTCAGATCTAGCCCAGTTTGGGTTGCTGCAAGCCTTGGCTCAGCCCAGGCCCCAGACTGGTTCCTGCAGAATCACTTCCACAATCCAGGTCTCACTCTCTCTGAGCCTCGTCTTAGGCTTGCACTGATCTGGATTTAATAAGCACTCTGGGACCACAGCGTTGCGTGGGTGTTGTAGAGACATCTGTACAGTTCCATGTCAGTCAGTTTAAGGCAGGCAAGACTCAAGCTGAACTGGGGCTTACTGGCCTTCCGGAACCTGAGCTGACTTTCTCCACTGAGTATTTTAAACTACACTTAAGGTTTGTTCTACAGTACTATTGTATCTGTGGTAATCCAACTTGATGCCTTGGCTAACATAACTGATATATAGCAGCTTGATGTATTTTGTGGATAACTGGATGACCATCACACAACTGTCTCCTGAACACAGTTGGGATGACTGTCCAAATAAAACCAAATTTAAAGCGGCATAATGTCGCCGCAATAGCACAACACAGGGAGCTATGTTCTTTCCACTGCTCTTCTTTCACACAGCAGCAAGCTCAGGACAAGAGACTCCTGACCCTTTAGTCTCCCCCGGGGCATCCACTCACAGAGGCTGTTAATGGATTATCAAAGATTTTATTTCAGTACTTACATGAATTCTTTGTAAGCGGTATGTGTTGACAGTGCTGGATAACTCCTGTGTCAATGTGACCAGACAAGGCTAATTTGGAATTGTCTACAGAGAACCCTAATTTATAGCACAGGAGAGAAAAAATACACCACAAGCCTGAATATGCAGTTTTACAACACAGTTTAAATTGATCTAATGTCCAGCTGCTCTTCACCTTTTCTCCCCCTCGCCCTGGCTAAATGTACTGTACAACCTAAAAATATTTAGGCACTGTAATAGCAACCGCACCCTAATAAGATGTGCATCTCACTAGTATCTGCTCAGTTAAACTAATTATAGTTATGCTTCCTGATTGCCTTTTAATAAATACAATCTAGGTCACTCAATTCCCTCTCAATTGTACCAGTTATTCTGGCACAGTATGGAATTGAAGGTAACAAGTTTCAGGCACTCAACCAACAGCATAACACAAACAAGTTTCATAATATCATAAACATATTAACAAGCCTATCTCTCTTCTCCAAAACTGAAAAAGGAAAACAAATATTATGCAAATATTGCAGGCTATTACAGACCTAAAGTCTAAACAGGAAAAAAATCTAACTGCAGTATTCCCATTGTATGTGTAAACTTCCCATATCCTTTCGTGTGTGCGTGTAAGCTACTAAACTCTACCTGTAAGGCTTTTTATGGACGCGTGCTTGGTGTATCCAAAAACCAGGGTACGCTCACAGAGTTATGACAAGCAGACCAGCTAAGTGCCAACACCGTAGCAACACCAACTCGCACGCAGGCTGCGCATCTGCCGGAGTCCACCAAAGCCCACGTTTAACCAGCGTTACCTTGCCAAGAACTGGGCAAGCATGCAGTTATTTTAACCACTAAGAAGACATTTGAAATTTCTCCTCGTGATGAAGACAAAAATCAGAAAGGCTCGGGCGAGAGGCTTGCTGCTTCCTAACACTCCTTTACTGCAAAGGGAGATGAAACGCCCGAGTCTCGGCGGCATCGCTTGCCGCACAGCCACGGCGCCCGCAAGGTTAAGCCCTTCGCAACGATTTCACGTGCTGCCCTCGGTCTGCCCCAACCTCACCTCAGCCCGGGCCCGCCGCGGCCGCGACCGTTAACGGCGGCTAACGGCCGCCGCGCGGCCAGGTGCGCCGACGCCGCCGGCTCTGAGGCGGGGGAGCTGCCGCCGCGGGCCGGGCCCCTTACCCTTCTTGCGGGTGATCATGACGACGATGGGGACGGTGGGCCGGTCGCTGAACACCTCCGCCTTGTGCACCAGCGCCTCCCGCACCGCCTCGAAGGTGTTGAGCACGATGAAGGGCCGGCTGCCCACGAAGAGCCTGAAGATGCTGCCGTAGATCTCGCTGAGGCTGGTGAGGAAGACGTGTGGCGAGGAGACGGGGCAGCCCTTGCGGCTGCCCCCCGCCTCCAGCGCCCATTTCCGCAGCAGCGGCGACGGCAGCAGCGCGAAGGCGAAGTTGCCGACGAGCGGCCAGGGCGCGGGGCCCGGCGGCAGCCCCGGCGGCGGCCGCGGCCGCCTCAGCAGCCAGTAGCAGCCCAGCCAGCACACGGCGAGCAGCAGCACCTCGGCGGCGCTGGGGCCGCGCAGCAGCCACGTCCAGGCGCCCGAGCCCCCCACCGTCACCATCCTCGCAGGCGGCGCCGCGCCGCGCCGCCCCGCGGGCCGCCGCTTATAGGCGCCGCGGCCGCCCCGCCCCGCGGCGGCCTAAGATGGCGGCGCGGCCGTGGCCTGCGGCCCGCGGGGGTCGGCGCCGCCGGGCTGCTGCGGTTAGCTGGGAGAAGCGGCTGCCTGGCGATTCCCGGGCATCAGCGCTGCGGATCTGCGCGCTCCGGCAGCGCCGCTTTAACCCCCGCTGCGCGGCGGCTGGCGGCGGCTTCCCCCTCCCTCTCCCCCGCCTCTGCCTGCTCGGCTTGGGGACGCGGGCCAAGCCCCCGGGACAAAGATTTCAGAAACATCTTATTTCATCTGCATGTTGCAAGAGCAGCCGTGCGGAACACTCATTTTGCCATTCAATTCTTACAGGGAAGACAAAAACCGACCTCAAGCTTCAGCTGAATCCAAACCACGGGGTGCCTCAGCTTAACAGGATGCTGACCTACCACCACAGAAGAGCATCCAAAGATCCAGTCAGTAAAGTATCTGTAATCACACTAATCAAATTGATTAAGAGCATGGTAAGGATAGCTTTTGTTAAAAAATCTCCTCCTCCTAAAAAAAAAAAAAAAAAAAGTTTCAATAAGTAGTGTATCTGGTGTATCTGACCATTCAGTAATAAACCATTACTTTTCCTTACAACTCTTCAAATACCACTTCTGGAAACACTTATTTTCATTGAGATTTTAAAAGCTTGAAGTATGGGTTTCTCCCCCTTACCAAATATGAAGCTCACACTTCCTAAGTGATGCACCAAAATTCTTTGACTATGTGAAGTGCTGTTCCAGCTCGAGGCTTACCAACTGCCCCTGCCAAATGCAGAATAGGGCAGAAAGGCTCCTCAGCTCAAGGCCTAAGGCTGCCATCAAAGCCTGCAGAAATTTTACAGGAAAAATTGCAGTAGTTCTTATCCTTCCACACAAAGGCTTAGGTGTTATGGTTTATTCTCTTTAAAAAGTACTTGGATGTTTAAAAAAAGTTACTGCATGCCCTGCAGAACTGTTTGCTGCAGCTCAGTGATTTTAGGAAGTGCTCCTGATACCTCCTCACCAAAAGACAGAAGCACTCTGGGCAAAATATTGCCAATACCCCACTTATGAAAGGATTCCAACAAAGAAAAGCAAAGAAGAAAAAAAGTTAAAAAAAAAAAAAAAAAAAAAAGTTGAACAATAAGTATATAATGAAAAGTAGCTCCAAAATAGTTGCTGAAGTAAATAAAAAAGGTTTTATTGCAATTATACAGAAGTTACAGGAATTTTAGACATACATATACAGCTTCAAACTATCAAGATCAGTTTTTCTCCAGTTAAGACAACTGGAGGCAATCTCTTTAGTATAAACAGCAGGAGGATGTTTTACTAGGCACAGATGAAAAAAAAAAGTCACAAATTTAAAATCACTTTGAAATAGAACAATACAGCTTTTTTGTAAGCATTTGCCTGAAATTCAGTGGCTTAACCATAATGATCACAAAAGTATGCGTCTATAAATAACTTGAACAACTATTAGACAAATACAGCAAGAGACAACTGGTAAAAATGTAGCTAAAGACATTTTAAATCTGAATCTTAAGGAGAGTTCTGAGGTCTGAAATAAGCTAAGCTATTCTTTTTTTTTCTAGATGGAAAACATCAGTTATTACTTATTTTCTTTACATAAAAGTAACCTAGTCTTCACAGTACTTGAGAATTAACAAGATAAAGTTCTCTCCTTCCCTCCCTATGCAGTTAAAAGATTGGTTTCAGTGGCATATGGCTAATTCTAGGTTGTACAAAGATAAGTTTTCACGCTGAATTTGATCAGCATGGTCACCTGAAATTATGAAAAAACAAAGGTCTCATTTTGATAAAAATTAAACTTTGCTCTGAAATGTGATTACATGGATGTTTCTACGTAACAGAAGTTATTGCAACATTAAAATCAAGGTTTTTCCAATTAATATTAAAATCAAAAAGCCTCTTTTTAAAGCATAAAAAGCAGCAGTAAAATATAACCTGAATAGTTTGTAATATTCTATATATGCCTAATAACTACATAATATAAGCTTTAGTACTCTGCTTTCCTCAGAAATGATTCTTCCCCAACTCTAGTGTAACAAAAATGACCTTCTATTTACTTAAGCACTTAAACAGAATCTATTCCTCAAGCTGTTTTGGCCTACATTGAGTAATCAAAGAATTCGCTGATTTAATTCAAGAGGAGGAAAAAAAAAAAAAAAAAACATGAAACAAGCAAACAGAAAACCACCGCCAGAACAACGTTTACCATTACAGGGCTTTAAAAAAAACAGTTCAAATTCAAATTAACTAATTTTTCTGTGAAGATAACCAAGTTACAAAATTAGGGCCCAAGCCAAAACATGAAGTTTTTAAATTTACAAAGTAAACTCAAAACCAATATAATATTTTGTATTCAAACTTTATCTGAGCCTTTGAATCTTATCAGCACTTACACTGTTGACCAGTTATTATTACACATAGTTTTATCCCATTCTCGAAGTATGGGCTGTGTTTCTGTATGCTTTATTTCAGTTTGTAGGCAACTTTTGGACTTTGTTTCCATAGGCACTTTATTCACAAAAAATGCTTTGTCATAAGTACATTCCAAATACTTGAAAGTTCTCTAATTAAGACTAGCACACTTACAAACATGTTTCTAACTGATAATAGATGCAGTAAAAATTTGCGCTCAGTGGTCCATTAGTCAAAACACATGTCACATGCTCACAAATATCTTTTCACAGGGCATTTATACATGCAACCATTTATTTCTGTTAATATTGCACTTTCTGGTAAAGGAAAAAAGATAACCAATTTTCCCTGAAGGATGCATTAATTAAAATACACAGAAGTTGCATTTTGCTGTGGCTTGACTGTGCTACAGATGACTTCCTATCTTTGGCTCTTCCAAATTCTCTCTTCTTAAAACAAGTCCTAAAAGTAGTAGGCACATGGTTCAGATTGCTGTTACTAGATTATCCATCTTCATTCAACAAAAACCCTGCCAGCTCAGCTTCCTAGATAGTGTGTTTATTTTAATGAAGCGATTCTAAACTGGGAATATTTTTTGCGCACAAACAGAAGTTCCATAAAATATTGTTTATTTCTCAAAATACTAAATGCAAATGATCCAATTATTCCAGTATTTGAAAAATAGTAGTTTACTGGTTGAAACCTTATGGTGTGATTACTTTAGACCACAGCCAAATACATCGCTACTTTCCAGATGGTATTTTTGTACATACAGCCTGCTAGCCAATATGTATGCATACATGTTGACCATTATGGATATTCATGTGTCCTGAAGCAGAAAGATTCCCTTGAACCAAAGGAGCATCATATATACTCCGAAGGTCACTGTGGCAGGATTTCCAAATATTACAGGCAGACATTTTTACAATTTTAAGTTGAAAAGTAAGGGACATTTAACAGCAACTAAAGGTTTTGCATCCTCTTGGAGATAAGATGTAGTTACTACTGCTAATACTGCTGCCTTGAGAATGTCCTTATTTTAGCATAATTGAGAAGATCCCTCTTTTAAAAAGACTAGGAAGTGCAATGCCTTTCATTACATGCAGCAGAACAAAAAATGATCAAAAGAAAGTGAAAAAAAACAACAATTTCTGCAACAGAACACAAAACAGTTTCTTCTGGTGGGTGCTTGTGGAAGCTTAAAACAGAAAATTTGTGACTTTTCTGTTCTACAATCTAAACAATCTTAGTTTAAGGCACTTTCAAAAGTTCATGACCTAGAAGATCCAGTACTAGAAATAACATTCACAATTAGATCTCAAATAAGGTATCTGTTCAGCTTAGCTAAAAAAATAAGAGGTAATTTAGGAAAAAAAACTTCGCCTGACTACCAAGGCATTTTTTGAAGGAGTCAATGTCCCACTCTGCTCTTTAAACATGGTTACTTGATTATCTTCCTTCACAAGTCTATTTTTCAAGACTTTCAGAAAAAAAAAAAAGGAAGAAAGAAACTACATAAGTGTTTTGTTTGTTATGATTTTGTCCACTTCATGCACTCCTCTCTCTGGCTTCAATGATGATAAAACTAGAGAATTACTTACACACTCCCTCCCAATGCCAACCACCACCACCCTCTCAATCAGTTATCTTATGCCATAATCCTACTCAATACCATCCTGCTATTTTAGACCAAATTTCAAATAGTTAGTTGTCCTTCCTAAGCACATAAGAAAATTAAGTCTTGGAGATCTAGTTTATTAAGTTAAAACTCATATACACACCTGATTTTTCCCGGCATTAAAAATTAATACTTACTCTAATACATTGCAGATTTTTATATAGAATAGAAAATTTAAAGGGATGTATTTATACGGAAAGCATTTGAAACAGGCTGAAAGAGTAGAAATCTTGCTTTATTGAAAAGGTGCATCACAAAAAACTGCTCAATATTAAAGGGTGAGAAAAGAATACCAGCTCTGGATAAGAGATTAGCACCACATACGGACATAGGTTTTTGATTTTTGAAGATGTGTGGCCATGTAAGGTATCCAAAGTATTGCATTTGTTTAGTACATAGGCTGTCAAGAAAGAAGTTTCAACTTGTTTGTGCCAACTGAGTAAACTGCATAGAATGAGTTTGATGTGCTTTTACCAAACGCATGGTCAGCAGTGCAAGTGATCAAGATAGCACCTTTCGAGATACAAGCTTAAGATGCTCGTGTTATTGTGCAAGTGTTTTGCTTTTTAAACAGTTGAACATAGATTGCAACATCTTGCAAATTGCTACTGTAGCATCTCATGACAAACAGAAAACCACAAAACTCAAGTTGTCATTCACTTAACTAAAAAGTCTGGCACATACTGAAAGTATCATAATACCCTGGAAGTTTTGCAACGCAAGAGCCTACTCTTATCAACTCAGAACATTCTACATAAAGAGGAGGCCCAGTCTGCAAGCACTAGTAGAAGGTACAGCACAAGAGGTCTCAGTTAAGCAGTAGCATGCATTATTGTAGTGTCACACCATACAGTGTTTGCAGAACTGGACCCTAGACCTGTAAAAAGTTAATAACCATATATTAACTTATCATGCGAGCATTGTAGCATTAACATATCTTATTACGATCAATAGTTCCTCACCATCAGCAAACAGCTTTTCTTGAGTAATTTTTCCTAGGTTGGAGTCTTATCTCCAATTAACATACAGAAGCACAGAAACAGCACTGCATTTGGGAGTGACATCCTGTATTGTTTTTAATGGAAGTCTTCAAATTTCTCCTCAAAGTCACATGGAAACAGTAAGAACCACAGCAAAATCATTATTTCATGTTTCGCTTGGTGTGACCCCAACCTTGCAAAACAGCCAATCATCTCATACATACTCTCCTGAATTAGTAAAATAAATAAGTGAAATACTGACATTTACAGAGCAAGAATTTCTCAAAGCAACTGATTCCTGATATATCACAGATACTAGAGATTTTGTACTTGAAAACAGTTTCAAGTTTCAAGTTGAATAAAGATGTGTCTAACTAGAACACCTTTTGCCTTGAGATTTGATAAGACCCTAAAATTAACGCTAGGTCATGTGCTCTTCTGCATCAATCTACTTAGAAGTCAGTTAATGGAAGTAGATGAAGGAAGAGGAGTCCAGACCAGCCCAAGTTAAAATATAGATGCACCATTTTGGGTGGCCACAACTATGAAAAAATAGAATGCAAACCCAGCATTTACAGAAGTAACAAGATAGAGATGACAAGTTACCCAAAATGGAAGACGAGTTGAAGCAAGCTTAGCAATACCCTTGAAGGCCATACATACACTTCAATTGGTAGAGTTACCACAAATACAAAGGCAAATTCATCTTCCTGCTTAAGAATCTTAATACTCCTGCCTCCTCTAATTAAAAACAAACATAAAAAGAGTATGTGTGAGTGTGGGGGGGAACACACTCATTTTAAGTGCTAATTACAAGCTTAAAGTGTAGCACCAGTTTACTATACTCTGAATTAGGACACAGCTCTCAGATGACTGTTTTTTACCGTTGCCTGCCTTTTGCAATAGAAAGCTATTAGAAAAACTGAAATGATCTTCAATACACTTCCTAGCTTTCTATTCCTATCTTTGACATTGGGTCCTCAATCTGAACGGCTCTCAATAGGACAAGGAAGATGGCGCAGCCTGTTATGTAGATTCCACTTTATCCTCCCATGAAATGGAGGAGCCTGACCACTGCATCCAATATTTTGTATGTATTGGAGACCCCTCCACACACACCCATAGTGCCTGGGTTCCTTGCTCAAGATGCCTCTATTTGAGCTAGTTTGACAACTTTGCTTTTTTAGCCTTTGTTTAAAAACAGAAGCAGAGAACCCTACCCAAACCTCTCAAACATATTTCAAAATAATAGTATGTTGTGAAAATTAATCTCAATTGGCACACATAAGTTTCTCCTGTAATAAGTCTTTGAAGTTTTACAAATGCTAGCTGCCTACGAATATTATACAGAATTAAATACAAAATCTGAAATTAACAGCACATATACATGGCTTATAATACATATTTCTGATAGAAGAAACTCATACATAGGGACTTAAAAAATCTTTTCACCTTAAGCACTACAGATTAAATGGATCTATTTTTTTCCCACCGATGTTTACTGAGAGTAAAACCAGTTGTGATCAACTATACAGCAAGTAAAAGACATAAAAATTCACTCCTCATATAGAGGAAGGGCAGGGTGAACCAATATAGCATCAATATTGTATAATCAAAAAAAAGGGGGGGCGGGACCATCACCAAATGTAATGGTACAACATATTAACTTTGTTCACTATAGTATGACAAAGGCTGCCTGTAGCATGCAGCTGAACAGTCATTTGACTTTAGAAAGTCAGTCTAGTTCTTCCAGAAACAGCTATCTTACTCTCTCCTACGTGGGCTGGAGCTTTAAGATAAACATTAGTCCGTAGCACACAACCACAAAAAATAAGCTTCTCATACTATCTGTTAAATTTCAGGTGCTTCAGAAGTCAAGTTTTCACTGAAAACCAATCAAGACTTCATGTGATAATTGGGATAAAAAAAAAAAAAAAACAAGGTAAAAAAAAATCTTCAACAACAGGTAGTACTTAAGAGCCACAGAGGAACTGATCAATATCATTATTTAATTTTAATAGATCATGCAGGCACTTTGAGGGGTTTGTTAGGAAAGATTATTTACTGAAGTATGAACTTTCCCCCCCAATATTTTGTAAGTTATCTATACCTAGCCTGAAATTCTTGCATATTGTGATCCAGGTAAGTAATATTTGAAGAAGTTGTAAAACCTTTGCAAGCCTCAGCCAGCAGAACAAGTTTTTATCACATTTAAGCATCACAGCAGTTCATTCTTGCATCAGAAACTGTTAGTGACAGCTTGGAGGAAAGGCATATGAAAATTGGCTAATCACAGTTAAATAGTTAAAAATCTGCAAGTATCTCAATCTGAGTTTTAAACCAGAGGTTATTCATGAAAACCAATGGACTCCAGGTACGCAGGTGCACAGCTGTACTATAGAATGAAGCACTTAATATAGCTTGCTACCTTCCAGCCATGTTTTTTGCAGCACTAGCTAGTACACAGACAATTTAGTTCTACATTAACTGGAAGTTAGTATAGTTACAGGTCAGTTTTGTTTTAAAAAAAAAAAAAAAAAAAAAAAAAAAAAAAAAAAAAAAACCACACACACACACACACCCCACTATCACCATCTATTCTAATGTTTTCATCTTCCTTCTTTTAAGTTCTAAAATAAAAGCCTTTGGCCTTCACTCCCAGTGCCTTGGCAGAAATTTTGAAAGCTAGGAAGCAGCTTTTATATACTACGCTTATGATAACTTATAAACAAAATGATTTTAATGGCATATGGGGACATTTACATGCACTTAAGCAGCAACATTCATCTGAATAGTGTCCAACAGAAGTATTTCTTTATGACCTCTTTTTCAGTAACTAATTTCGAGTCCTCAATGTGTTGAAGTATTATATCAGACACTATAAAATTGTAAGTATCCTACTTTATAGTGTAATTCTGATTGTGGGTTCATATATCAAGAAAAAAAATGGAGCTTTACAGCTGTGAAATTAACCAGTAAAGCAACCAAATTCTAAATACTTGCTTAGTACATCTGATTAGTTTCAGAGTAATTAAAAACTATACGATCTAAGATGAGCTAGAATCAAAGTCATTTAAGTAAAAAAAAAAAAAAAAAAAAAATCCTTTTAAAGAAATGAGAAGACTTCGTCTTGCACTGCAATTAATGGATTTGATTTCTAGAATCACACTTCTTGTCCACTGAAAAGGACTTGCACATGCACCAAATAATTGATATAACTGTTCAGATACTCATGGTGGGAGAAATCAGAGTTCAAACTTTCAGATTTTATGTAACTGGAAACCTTAGCTGTATTTTATCAGGAATATTCTCTCTCATCTTTTAAAATACATCCCAGTTATGTCTTTCACTGAGCTTTATTTCTCATTTATATGAAAGTAGTATCATCTTAACATATAAAGATTACTAAATGTTGATTTTTGTCCTTCTCCCCTCATTTTTTAGTAAGGGGGAAACAAATCCAGTAATGCTTATAGTACTGCTTTTTTGCTATAACTGTAGCCGTCTTTCCAAGAAAACACAAATATTTAATACCATTTACAGCCACAGGGGAGTGCTAAGCACATACCATAAAAATTTAAGTGTACATTGGTTTCAAAGGTATGTTATTTTTTGAATTGGCTATTAAGCATCTGTAGTATAATCATGTAGCAGCATTTTTCTTTAAATGTGCAAGTTAACCTTTTAAATCCATTTTTACATTTGAATTCAAGCAACCTTGGATTTAAGTGAGCCATTAAAGCAAGTGAGTGTGTGCTGGAAGAAGGGCTGGCTGAGAAGTTCCACATAAATGCTCTCCAGTAGAAAGAATGAAGATTTTATTTATGATCACAGTACAGGTGCAGTTTGTGACATCTGTAAGTAAGGATTATTATTGTAACTCTAAGAAAAATAATTACATTAACATACTGTAATAAAGTGGGCAGATACAGCCCAAATAAGAGCTTACAGTCAAAATTGACCAGTACATTAAAGTGATTCTTATTTTCTCCTGGTTTCTATTTTATCCACTGCAATCCTTTTCCCTCTTCAGATAAAACCATGTTTTCAGCTTCATAATGTTTAAATACAACAATTAGTATGTTCTTAATAGTTTTCATGTGCCAGCTGTAGTTTGTATTGAATAGTCTACTATAGAGTAAGCATTAGAAAAGGGCCTTACTTACCCCACTTCATCACCTTACACATAGGCTTAAGCAATCTTCAAACTCATCTATACTATTTAAGACAACAAGAACAAACTAAAGCTGTTGTGATCATGTTCTTATCTACAGTATAGATAACTACACTATCTATACTTTCGCAACAGTGGAAAACTATGATTTTTGGTCACACATATACCCACACCTCTTTTTGAGGGTTTTGATACAATGGAGAAAGTTCAAGCACTTAAAGCAGGGCTGAGCCAGAACAAGAATTAAGTAGGTTGAGTTAAGTAGCTGACATTCGAACTACAACAGAAGTTTCTACCAAGTTCAGAAGTAAAATGAAAGCTGACAGCATCCGATGGGAACAAAATATTACTTGGTTCCACTTCATCATTTCCATATTTTTTCTTCCAGAAGTAGGAATTTCAACTGTTAAAAAAAAAATTGAATGAGGAAACTATACTAATAGATTTAAAAAGCCCCATTGAGACACAGCAATGGTTATTTAATTATCTAGGCTATCAAAGTGTTTATTATTTAGCTACCAGATGAAAACAACAATTTCAGATCCTTACTGGAATGCTTTTCACCATGTTAATTCAAGGCAAGCTTACCACTAATGAAATTCATCCATATTTTTAAGATATTATATTAGGAGTGGCTTAACACAACTATGTTTAAGATAACAAGGCCTACAATTCAGCCTGAAAAATACTATGCTCTGTGAAGTTGTACTGATGTTATAGCAAGTGTCTTGGGAGGCATATAGACAGACATTGTACTGATTCATTTGTAAGAGATGGAAAAACTACTTTCATATAAATGTTTTGATGTTGGCTTTAAGCTGCTCAAGTTCTGCCAGGAACAATCAAATGAGAACTTGAGTATGTCTATACACCCACAACTTCCAGGGGCATGTTAAAAAAAACAAAAAACAAAAAACCCACAAAAGAAGCTCACTTTAAATAACAAAACCAAACATCAGTGTAACTACTTTCTTTTCTAAGTTTTACCAAGGATGTTTTGTAAGGAACATTTATTGTATTATACTTGATAATGCACAAAAGTGTTTGAAATGCACATTAATATTTTCATGTACAACTTACAGTAATTGATCCCCTTAACTGAAAAAACATTAATACTATATTGCATTTTATTACTTTAACTGGATTCTTTTTAAAAACAAGCTGTCATTATTTAATCTGCGTTCACATTTGCCACTCAGTTCAAGACACTTTAAAATAAGCAGCATTTCCTTTATATTAATATCACTTCAACTCTGTATGCATTTTTTCCTCTACTATCAAGTTTTACTGAAGATTTGGAAATAAAATAATTAACTGCAGAAATGAATACAGAACATGAACAAACAGTTAACATGGTATGCTAATTTTCTACTTCACTTCCCAACAATACAAAACAATAAAAACCCAACAACTAGGTAGCTGTTAATCTGCATTTTTGTTACATGTTTACACTATGGTAACTTTCTACATTCTCAACCAATATGCTTATATAGCCATTCTAGTTGGACTAAAACCCTGGGAAAAAGGAAGTTGCACGCGAGTTAAATCAGTGTCATTTTATATGAAATTGTTTCAGGTGATAATTAAAGAAATGCTTCTGTTGTATGTATTCACTTGTCACTTTGTTTTTAAATGAATCACAGAAGTGTGTGCCAAGAGGTTAAAAATGCAGAACTATGAATCCCAATCACACTTTAAACATAGTTTCAGCAGGAGAGCACTACTGAAGTTAAAAAAGAAAAAAGCCCCACTTAGGACCTGGCCTTGCATTCCTCAAGCAGGTGAGATCTACAGGACTTCTGCCTGAATTAAGCACAGTCTGAACACTTCTCAGTTTAGTTCTGTTTAATGTGCTTAACTACACAGCAGTGTATGCATTTTTGTGCATACATACACATACACTGATAGGCACTGTATAGCTATACACAAGCCCAAACTGCAATTAAAGATTTAGACTTTGAAACTGTATCCTTTTTAAAAATAAAATTTTAGGCTCCTTGAGCTCTCATGTTAGCAGCTATTCCTAATTTGCAAATTCACCAGGTAGCACAACAATTTAAATATAAAATTTAATAAAAATGTAAAAATTGGTATATAATAGAATACATGGGATTTGGTGGTGGTGGTAGTATTTTAGGGTCATAAGATATTCATTCCCATAAAGTGTAAAAAAAAAGTCAAGACTCACTTCCAGCTGTACCAGTCATGCAAGGTCTTACCTTCATTAGCAAGAATAATGCAACAAAACGTTTCCCACCATTGTGTTATTTTCTGTTTATCTCAATACACAGATATTGTGCCTTTTTAATTAACATATTTTTGCCCTTATACTCCAGAACCCTGAAGATGAGATTTTAGGGTGCTTTTGTGGATGAGTGACAGTTAGTAATGGAAGTGTTGTGTTCTTTGGCACCTCTATCTCATTTGTAAAGCAAAGTCCTGCTCCATTTTTTCCTTAAGGAAAAATCCCATCAGTGGTGCAATCTATTAGCACTGAAGAGCAGAATAGGCCTGTATAGTGTGGTGAATAGGAAAACATATGAAACGGCAATATATTTGTCTACAATTGCCTTTCCAATCAATTGCACGGAAGTTTGGTCCACTTCTTCAGTTACAGTGTAGTCCTCTTGAGAACTTTGGTTACAGCATTAGTTTTGGTAAAAAATAGAGCAGATGCTTGCAGATGCTTTTCTTCTCTTCAGGTAGATTTTTCATTGTCCTCTCCTGTCTTCTGAACCCGTGAATACTTTTTGCATGAAGATTTGAAGCAGCTGGGAGGCCAAGATATCGGCCAGGAGAAGCTGCAAGGAACAGAGCCTTGCACGTTCTTCTCAAAGAAATAAAATATTGGATACCACCATGCTCGAGAGAGAAAGTTTGTCTGCGAAGAGACCTTTAAAGTCTGTATTGGTACAGGTAGATAAGGAGGAAAAGGAAACAAAGACAAGGTAATCAGTTTAAAGCTTAATTTGACTAGACTATAATCAATTAAGTTGAGGCATAAGGATGATTAACAGTTGCAATATTTTAATGTGCTTATGCAGAATAGGTATATTTAGCCTGGAAAACGTGGCAATATTGAAAGAGGGCATATCATAGTCCAAAAGTATGCTGATAACTGAACATCTTAAACACAATTAACAGGATACTTTGGAACTACATAATTTAAAGAGACAAAGCACTCAAGTGTTTTGAATGCAAGTCCTCTCAGGCATGTGCCATGTCTAGTTGAAAACTAGGTTAAAATGGCTTGAGAGCTGACATGCTATGTTCCTACTCAAAAGTATACTTGAATCAACTGAAGTAGATACCTCTGAACAGATACTTTTAAGTGACACTTACAGCAGAGCTTCCACTAGAGTACTTAGTAATTTAAGTTGGACAGAAATTTTATTACAATTTATTCACAATCTGAGATAGTTATGGTCTATTCTATAGAACAGCAATAAAACACTTAAGTATTTTAATGCCAAAATGCAGAACTTTTTCTTGATTTGGGACTGTTAAGTCAGTTAGACGACCTTAAACTATAGCAGTCAAGCTCTTTGCCTAGTTTATTAAAACATGGATATGGAACATCTGTTTTTATTTCAATTTTAATAACTTTGGTGTTTTTGCAGAACTAACAAATGCAGGCTATATATTGATTATAGACATATTCAGTACTCACCTTTTCATTAGCCATTGAGTGGTACCACCAGAAGAGCCGTGTGGTAATAAAGTAAGCAATGACGACATCTACAGTGTAGTGTTCATGAGCAACAAGGATGCAAATTATACCAGCAGCACTCATCAGCCAACAGATTAAGTGATACCACCAGAAATGACGTGGTGAATCTGTCAAATGGGGAGGTGAAGGGAATCCACAGTAGGGTGGGAAAGAAAAAAAATAACTAAGGTTGCTAAATTTTGAAACAACTGGTTCACAAGCACACACAAGAGCTCTAGTTTTTGCAAAAACAACTACATTAACTTACTGAGGTCCTCTTATTTTGCAAAATGAGCCTAACATGAGTTTGCAGTTAGGTGGATAGCACCATGACCTGTTTTCTAGTCAAATTAAGTTTTCTAGTTAAGTCATAGGGTATGTGGAAAAGGGACAGAATGGCAGTAGGACATACACGCTGGTTATTTTGCTAGGTGCTTTGAGTCTCTGCTCTTTACAATCTGTTAACTTGTGTTCAGAAGTCAAATGTCTAGAATTTATGTAAGCTGAGCAGAGAGCGTGGGTTAAATGAGAAACTTATTGATTCCTAGGTTTTAACTAATTTACATGAGACCTCTGTGAGGCAGAATACAAAGTATTTGTACTCTTCAATTACAGATTAGCAAATGCAAGTGAAGCTATCCTTCAAAATTCATTTAAGCCACATCAGCAGCTAAGTCAGCCAGGCTCCCCTCACTTTTCCCATTGAAAAAGTGTCTTAGGTGTCACAGTGACCATTCATAACTTTTGACAGGCTACTGGGCTGTGTTTTACTCACAGCAGGAAGCTCTGCCCCCGCCTTCCCCTCTGGCCCAATGGGCAGACTGACTTTTTACCAAATACAGGCAGACAAGTTACTGCTCTCAGCAAGCCTGCCCAGAACTAGTTTGAGGCACAAACTGTGGACTATAGAAGGACTTCAACTTCAGCAGAACTTCCAAAATAGTATATTCTTTCAAGCCTCCCCAAAACATTATAGACAAGTCCACACTTACCAATTAAAAAAACAAACAAACAAAAAAAACCACACCCCACACAGAATCAAGAGACAAGTCACCTCAATAAGTCGATAAAACTAGTCACAAACAAGAATAGTGAATTGCATTTCTAGCATTGGCACATCATTCTGGCAAAATACTAGGGTATGGAGAAAGGAAGAAAAATCTGCTCTGCACTTCTCTGGATAAACAATAAATGCATCAAAGGACAAAACAGAGAGGAACCAAGCAGAACCAAAAATCCACTAAACCAGAAATAAAAAACTACACATATATCTCATACTAAAGACAGACCTAACCGAAGAGCAGAAGAGAAAGCTAAAAGCAACCTCTAATTCAGAACAGTTATACAGCTTGAGTCCTTGCTCAGAGAACATTTTGCTAATTGTGCAAGAGATAGAAATGGGAAAACTATGTATTTGTCATTTACAGAGCAGCAATTATATTTCAGCAGAGTCCTGCTTTATATGGCAAACACTTTGACAATTGCCTAAGAGGCCATTACAAGAGTTTGGAGGATAAAATTCTTCCAACTCCGTATCATAACAGGTACATGAATGATGAAACTTTCTCCCAAAATACTCACTTATCTTTGTTTTTAAGTACTGAAGATAACGTGACCAGCATTAAACTGCAACAACATACACAAAACAAGGTAGACAACTGTATTATGCTACTTCCCTAATACTGTTCTGGTGATTCTGATAAATTACATATGTCATTCTCCTAGCAATGATCACTTAACAAGGATCTAGGCCTAGGAATCAGACTACAATCAATTATCTTGAGTGTTTCAAAAAGTACATCTTGTATCAGCAGACACTTTTTTTGTGCATATGGCTAGCTAATTAATGAAGGCTTCAAGTCTTCATTAAGCATGTATTTTTATATAGTTTTTAAGGTAGAATGTAGCACTGTAACAACTCTCTTCCTCAGCATTTTAATAAAGGAAGGCATTCCACTGATACAGACCAGTCTTATTTCTGTTTCAGTGAGATTTATACAGTCCCACAAACCAAACTAGCAATCGCATAGTTTGGGATGTGATCAGTAGGAGTAGATTCTAATTCCAAATATATGAACTGGAAAAGAAATTCCCCACTCCTGCAGTCATGAACAGTCAAGCTCCAAGGGCAGAAGAGTTGCTTATCATATATCAGATTCAGAAGTGCTCAAACCACAAAAATCCTCTAAGCCCTAAGATATGAGAGGCACCTGCACAGAGCTAGTTTGCGTACCTAGAGTATGTTTTACCCATAATTTGAATAACCTGTTAGTGAATAATGAAAATTTGATTTGCTTCAATTAGTAATCACAACATATATATAAACAGGAGTGACATGTCTAGCCATATTAAGCCCTTAAAGCCCATACCACTCTTACTACTCTATATTCCATTTTCAGTCTGAAGTCAAATGCATAATTTTACATTTCAAATACGTAGTCTGTACAGCTAACAGTAACCTTTGGAAGATAAGTTTTATATGCACTTCCATCAAGTGTTTTCCTAGTATAACAATCTTGAACAAAATTATATTTAAACTCCATAACTTACACTCTTTGATGAATAGGTAGCTGAGTGTTAGTACAACAGTGTGACCACTAAATAGGAAGTCTCCACACAATATGTGTGATCCAGTTATGGATAGACCACCACCAGAAATCAGTCGCAGGATCCTCTGCACCTTTGCCTGAGAATCTCCATTCAACTAAAACACCACAAAAAACAAAGAAACATGGAGTTAGAAAGATAGAAAAGGAGATGTTTACCTTCTTTGTTTTTTTCCCAGCATTTCTCAAAAAAGTAGCATGTATGCTTATAAAGTTGACAGCTACTAAAGATCAGCTTGGTAACACCTTAACATGCTGTCTGTGCCTTCCCAGGCTATTTTGTATTAAAATCTACTCATTTTTAAAATAGGCATTATATGAGAATGAGATGCTAAATATACTAGAAGGATTAACACATTATAAACTTGTAATACTAGTTATCACATAATAGTCACTGATGGAATGGATAAAGATCACTAAAAACCGGTTCCAGTAGTACAGCCTTGTTTACCAGTTCTGTCACTTTATACAGAGTTGAGCAATGTTTCCATAAGACAAAAAAAAAAAAAAAAAAAAACACCCCAAAAAACCACACACACAAGCTTGCTTAATTTTACTATTTTACTTTTGGTTAAAAATTCACTCCAGGATTCCTTTACAGGAGATTAAGCCTGCATTAGGATCAGTTTTTGATTTCCTCACAGATATTAGGCAAACAGCCAGTTGTACCTAGCTATTCAAAATTAAGTCTTCGGAAAAAACAGGTTAGAAGGGTAACAGTCTTCTAGAATCAAAAAGAAAAAAATTCATATTGGACAAAAAAAAGCCATGATGTTTTTCCCATAGTTGCAGCATGCATTTTTTAACACTCTTTCAGGGTAGTTCATCTTGTTTTGATGCCAGTAAAATAAATGAGTTTTCAGCACAGAAAAGCTTTTCTTTGCTGCACTTGGGGGGGCACCCGCAATACAAGGTCTACTACAGGCAAAGTAGTACGACAATAGTTTAGGCTTTACAATAGCGATATGCAAATAAAGTTTTTTTCAAATAGATGTCGATTCAGAAGAAAGGAGCATGCTGAATAGACTAATCTGTCCCAGTCTGAAAGAATAGAACTAAGCAGACTTAATGCTATACCCCAAGATTGATGAGATCCTACCCAAGTAGTGAAAAAAAAAATATCTCCTGAACTAATTAGCAATACTTTTAAGCTTAAAAGGTACTCTACCTTGAAGCATCTTAACAGCAACAACAGCTTGAAGTTGTTACTTTCATGCAACTTTTGATTTATTGCTAGAGATCATACCTACATTTCTGAAGATATCAACTGAAAATTGTTTTTGGATGTCATCTAGAATGTATCACGTATTTGTTCTAAGGAGCCATAAGGACTCAGACTAAGCCAAGTATCATGAGGCAAAGGCTCTTACCTTTGGCGCACACTGAAAATGCATTCCAGGCACAGGTAAGGTGGTAACATACATGGTAATACAGCGGTACAGGTACAAAGTTCCTATTATGAAAAAGAACCTGCGTCCCACTATTGATCTGAAAAGGAGAACGGGAAAATTCGTATGTAGGATATACATGTATAATAAACAGAAGTCCAGAGCTCTAGGTTTATTAGATGGCTAAATCCATAGAGTTAGAGCAGATCTCTAGAAAGAGCTCCAATCCCTGATCCTCACTGCACATTTGGCTAAATCAGATACAGAAAAGTATATTAAGATGCATTCCTTGCACACAATGTCTTCAGGTTTTAGTCTTACTTGACCATGGCAGGTCAAGATGGACATGGTAACTACTACAAAGTTCCTGCTATGTCTATCTAACCCGATTAGCTTTGTCTCAGTCAAATTTAGTTGTACAGTTTAGCTGTGCTGTCAGATATAATCATTTTGCTTGGTTCAGTGATCCATTATAAACAAGCAGACAACTAAAGTCTCTATAGTTTAAGCAAATGAGAAAACAACGGAAAAAGCTTCTAGTTTAGTACTAGTGGACTATAGATTCCTCCTCAGATTTGGAAGAGGGTTCTGTTTTGTCTTCTTTAAAATAGCACCAGAGCTTCCTGTTTAAACATACAGATTTCAATAAACATGCTGTGAAGCCCAATCCCAGAATAAATTTGAATAGTATATGCAAGTGTCAGAAATTCAGGTTTAAACACTACTATTCAATAATTAGGGGAAAAACCTCACATCTACATATTCAACGCAGACACTGCGACATTTTCAAAACAAGACATCCCTCTGTCATTTTACTGCCAGCCCTACTCTACCATATTGCTAGATTCTACCATAAGATTTCTTTCAAACAATATGGAATTGCTTTCCTTCTAAGTCATGCTGAGACTACTTAAGTTAGATCTACCCAAAGTAAACAAGCAAAACAAGATTTTCAAAGCATGCAGCAGAGAAAATATATAGCTACTTACTTATATCTAAGAAACAGCCACTGGAATATCCATAATCCAACTAGTATCATTCCATTTATTTCTGATACAGAAAAAGCCCAATTCACACGATCAATATAATCAAAAAATTTATCAGGCAAGGGAGGGCTAAGCTCCTTTGGAGGTACTCTCTCATGGACCACAGTGATCATGACAGTTGTTAGAATCAAGTTGAAGAGAGCATAGACAAAGGCAATGCCTGTCTTCCACCATTCCAAAGGAAATTTGTTTCGAGTTTCAGCAGGCATAGCAATCTGGATGTAGTCAGGATACTTCTTTGTACTTTTTCGCAGGCCATTGGACAAACCCTTTGGTTTGCTACTGCCATTTTTGTTCTCTTCACTAACAGAGAGAGTAGGTCGTACGTAGCCATTAGAAGTGTCATTGTTTTGGCCCTCCATATGCTCTTCAAGCTTTGCTGTCTCAATGGTATTCATTCCTAAGCTGTTCGGCCAAACCAGGTTTACTAGTTAGCAGTACCCAGACTCCTTAATGCTTACTCCTTGAAGTCCAATGTACTTGTTCCTAGATGATTTTTGATTTCTGGTAAAATCCTTAAAAAGTGTTCATTGTGTTTTCGCTACTCAGATACCGTAAAGCAAACCTTGGAGACAAGTCTTTCTTCCCTCTAGAGCTGTATCATCTGAAAAAAAGAAAGAAGTACTTAAGACCTATGCAACTGGAAGTGTACAGTAAACAAATCTTAAAATGCTTGTTCCAAGTTTAAACCAATTCTGCTTACATATATATGCATTAAAAGGCACACTACAGACAGGTGGGTACTGTGAAGTAATTCAAAATCAATGTCTATCAAGTAACTCTCGACAAGTCTGATAAGTTTAGGGGCTAGTATCAATGCAGGCTTTTTGTTTTTTCTAAATATACAGGATATAGAGACCTTAATGAGCATAATAGCACTTGCTTCATTGGTTGTTGGAATTGAGAGTAATTCATGTTTGCAGCAATATTTGAGTTTTATAACTCACAGGCACTCTCCACAAATTCTTGCCTCCTTAACCATGGGATTGCTACAGATGTTAACAAAGTTGATCCACACAGATCAGGCGGTCTTGTTAGTCCAGGGGATGGGACAAAACAGAAGATTACTACAGGATTAAGGCATAAGCAAAAATTACATCCATCTAGAAAATTCACTCAATGACTGACTCCACTATTATTTCTTAGATCTGAAAGTGAAATTTCACCCCAAAAAGGTAACAATGCATCTGTAACTGCTGTAGTATACACTAAATAAAGTTTGAATTTTCAGAACACTAAGAAATATACTTCTGGATTAAATCCTCAATTACGGTAATCCATGGGTAAGACAATAAAAATGGGTCTGTATTTACCCCTTAAGTTTGTTAAAAATGGGCCTGTACAGATTCTAAAGAACAGGAACAAGTAGCCAACTTCATTATCATGCAGGATTTATTTCAGGTTGCATTTGTGAAATTCAGTAAAATCTGCCTATTGAAATTTTCAGATAAGTGCATATCTTCTGTAACATTTTCTCCTGAGGAAAAAAAAGGCAACTCACATCTACAGCGCATGAACAGCTCTTTAAATAATTGCCATTTTCAGCCTTTGTAGTGCTGTAATACTGCTTACTTACCATAGTTGTGATGTGTATTTTTATTACTCTGTTCAGCTCTTACAGAAAGCACTGTATAATCATATGCTAAGTGTTCCTCTTCTACCAGCTAATTATAATTCTTTCTTATCACTTCTCTCTGAGAAGTCTACCACCACCACAGCTTCCTGCACGCCAATGCAGGCTGCCGCAGCACAGGCCACCTCCCGTGCAGTTAAGTCATTATGACAGACACTGGAGTTGCTGGTCTCCCTGACCATTACATCACAGAACTTTGCTTAAAACCAACCCGTTCGGGGTTTGTTTAGGGAGGAAAAAAAAGTGTAATAACAGCTCTCTTGCAATCAAGGACAATCTAAAACCAAAACAGTCTGAAAAGCATTTAAACTCCCCAGATGTAGTCGTGTCTTTAAACCTGAAGCCTGTGTTGTTATCTCCCAAGGTTCCTTCCTCTCAAGTACTATTTCCTTGTAACAAAAGGACGCAATTCCACTCTCCTGTTCAGAAAGGCTACACATTCATTCAGCCAACTCGTAGGTGTTTCTTTATGCACTTTAGGAAAGGAAACCTCTTGTCAAATTACAAAATGCTGGTAGTTATCTGTCTTCACAAGTCACTTTACACCTGTAGTTCTCGATCCTGTTTAAAAAGTAGCTAAGCTTTTTTTCTTTTTTTTTAAAAAAGAGGAAAAAAGACATTTAGTATAGTCAGCATATAAATCCTACTGACATCCTTGCTGCTCTTCTTACTGCTCAAAGAGTGAAAAGGGGCTAAAAATCCTAATCCTAAATAACATTCATACAAGTAGTCCTAAAATACTCAAAAAAAACCTTCTAAATTAACTGCTCAGTATCTCTGGAATTCACTGTCACCAGTTACCTTTTTCTAAATCTTTTTAAGTGTATGAAAATGGAAAAAATACATAAACACACCACAAAATGACAAGTAATAATTCCTGATAGAGTCTGGTAATAAGAGGAGAAAAAGTAAATTCTGCTTCACTAAAAGAAGGGAATACTTTACCCAGCAGCTGGGGAATGACTTCTGTGATGCTTTCTACAACTAACACAAATATACTTCTGGAGAAGCTACAGAAACAGCCTTACTTAGTACAGAAATAGGACAACACTCCAGCTTTCACAAATCCTTCTCCAAGCACACACATTCTTCTGCTCCTCAATCTACTAGAAATAAGCATAACAGAACGCTATGGAGAAAATATAGAAAAAAGTGCTTCTGTTTTAATTTCTCATCTGCACAGACAAATGGAGATACAGCTAAAGTTAAGATTTTCTAACCTTTGTAATTAAAGTAGCAAAGTTTTCTGTAATGACTAATTTATCAATGCCTAGAAGAAATATTCTAGAGTAATTGCAGATTCTTCATACTGCTCAACTGCTTTTACATGCATGTAACAGTAAAACTGTGCTGACATTTTCCTTATCACCAGGATCTTTCTTCACTCCAGTTCACATGTTTCCAAGAACAGGTTGAGGAGACATGTTTTGCTTAGGTTGTCAGTACTTCTGTAGAAGGCTTGCCATCTTCTGTTTCAGAACCCAAATTTGAAGTAGAAAGATTCACAGGCATGGAACCATCCACAAGCATTTGGAAGGAAGATCAAACATTGTTTTCACATAGTCAACACCTCATTTGTAAGAGCTATATTGCTGGAGGGGATTGACATGTGGGAACATGCTACAACTTCTCCCTATTTTAACCTGGTACTTCGTTTTGATCAAATTATCACCTGCTCTTCAGAATCAAGAGATTCATAGTCATCAGTTGCACTGAAATAAAATAAAACTGAGTCAAGCAAATGGGGGGGGGGGGGCAGGGGACAAACATTCAACACCTGTTTCATGAGTTCATCCTCAAGTATTGTTTACTTTCCTGTTTATGAGACCTGATCTCAGAAGCAAGTCATTTCAATTAAGTTGATTATTATACAGCAAGCACCTTTACGTCCATCTCCATGTCTACTCTATAACTAAACAGCTTAGAAATAGTGTTCCATTTCCTATAAGAAATGCCCAAAGGCCAGCAATAGAAAACAAGCTTTTATACTCTGCTCCAGCAAGCATTAGTTCATAGAAGAATCAGTTTCATTAAATAAAAATACGATGACATACAAACATGACATTGTTTACCTACTGCATGTCTCTGGATTTATCTATAAGAACCGCAGCTGAACCATTGATTTGTCATGTGTTTCCATTAAATGGCTAGAAGAAATAGAAGTGGAATGCAAACTGTTTCATTCCACCCCCAAAGCAATACAAAGAACAGATGATCCTATCCCAAAGTAGAGATCACAGAAGTCTCCCAGAGCTTTGTCCCACTTTTACTTACAGCAAGAAAATACCGTACTGACAGAACAAAGTACGCTGCTAAGCCTCTTCATTTATAAAAACTTACTATTCCTTCACATTCTGATTCTCAACAAAACATGTACATACACTTCAGAAAGGTATTTTGTATCTCCAACCTCAAACCAAGTATGAAACATGCTTTGATTATTTTTTATATAAAACACAATAGTGCAATGAAAGCTTTAGTTTATTCCAACACAGCCTTTTTAACCCTCAAAATAGGAAAACATTAAATAAAGTTTTAACAAGTGAAACTGTCTGGCTCCAGCTTTTCCCTCCAGAATTTTAATGCAACACCAGATCTTAATGGAACATTATACTAATGCAACATTCATAAGTGAAGCCACTTATTTTGTTTCCCAGAATTTAATCTTTATTTTGTATATCCATTTCAAGGATCACTAATCACTGCAAACAGTCTACTTCACAAGACATTCACCTTTTGATCACTGAAGGCCAAGGGACATAACATCTTGAAGTCAGCACACTTAAAGAGACAAAGACATGGGTCATAGTAAATAGTCAAAGTTTAACCTCACAGCTGTATTTAAATAAAAGACTCTTAAAGAAACAGCTAAGCTTAGTTTCCTATGGTTTTCTGTTGAGCTGTACTGTGCTTCCTTTGAGGTTTAATGTTGCAGTATGAGAGCCCTCTTCCCATTTATCTATTTACCTGTTTTCAAGGATACAGTAACAGCTTAATATCTTCATAATATCTCCCTCAAACTGGAGAAACGAGTTTCTGGTTGAAACTGGACTGATAGACAAGACACACATAATGACTGCATTACTCTCACTCTCTATAGAGGCCAAACTATAAATAAGCAATCAGTGAATTACATTTATTTCAGGATTCTAAAGGCATAAGGAATTAAAAACACCACCAACCACCACACACCACTATCAGTTCATCTAACCAAGAGAAGATAGCAAGAGCAATTTCAAAGTTTTACATTGCTATAAGATGACACAAGTCAAAACTGTCACTGTTAAGGATAGTTTCTGGAAGCAATATTTATGTAAACACAAAGCAGTATTTAAACAGTTTCCTTCAGTGCAAAGGCTAGACATACAAGTAAACAAAAATGTAAATGCAAGGAGCAGCTGAACATAGGCAATAGCATTACTCCCTAGGTCTCAATTGTGTATAGCCTCCCTATTCTTTGCCAGTCTTCACATTTTGAAAACACTGAAATCTATCAGCTGACTTTAAAGTTTTAACTAAGCATTAGACTAAAATGGAAAATACAGAAGAGTGTTTCACTTTTACCACATTTGTAGTTTATTTTACCTTTTCTCTTATTTTAAGCTATGCAGTTCAGCTTTGCTCCCCCTTCTGTGCTTGCTCACCAGGAACACTACAGTAGGAGGTTTGTTTTCATTTCCTACTCATATTTTTTAAACAACTGGCATTCTTAATGCCAAAGCAAACCAATTGCTGTAGTCCTTTCTGCAGCTGTGCCTCCACTCCCAGAAGCCTGCTCCCAATGTGGATAAGATTTTAGTTGCCAATAAATTATAAATACATGCAAGCAGTTAGTTCTCTCCTCTCCTCCTAAGATAGCTGTTGTATGAAAGCCACAGAATTAGCATGCATCTGTTTGGGATTGGTTATTAACAGATATACCCAATGACAAAAGTTACACACAAAAAAGTCATTATGCTTATTTAGCAAGAGTGTACCACTAGCCACCTTTACTGGTCTGGTCTCCAACCCTGGTGTTCCCAAACACTTCCTACAAGGCCAAAGCAACGTGCACAATCTGGTCAGCACCTCCCACGCCCAAGCAGAGCCAGTATCAACACTGCCACATAAGTGCTGAGAGCTCTGCCTTTTATCTGGTTTTTTTGTATGTTCAGCATTTCCTAGCTAATTTCCATTCAATAAATGGATACACTGACCCTGAAGCAGCAAAGTGTTTTAAGGATTTCAGAAGTGAGAGTTAAAATAAATTCTCCACTCTCTTCTCAGCTTTGCTGCAATACAGATGAACAGTCCCATGCAAGTTATTTAGAACCCTATCATTACCACCTGCGGGAAGGTTCCCCACCCAGAGCAAGTCTTTGCACAATGCAGACAAGAAGATTACTGCTCACTTTTAAGGGCCCCCATCATTCCACAGGCACTGCCCATGTGCACCAAATAGGCAAACTCTGTTTTCTCCAGGAGACAGGGCACATGATGTCTTTAATAAGGGAGTAGTAGTACTCTGACCTTGATATTTTAGTAGAGATTATTGGGGCAGAGGAAGTACCCATATTGTGCTTGAGAAAAATCAGCATCAGCTTGAAGAATCTGTAGCCTGTTGCTTCAGGGAAGTCAGCTGCCTTGATACCACTGAGCTTTCTCAGAAGTCTTCTGCTCATACGAGCTCCCCTTCTCTCCTGATGAAGGGCTCTACATATCTCACAGTGAAAAATTGTAGGCCCCTCTAACATTCCCCTTACACTGTATTCTTCTCCATCCTATGACAAGAATTCTTACTAAGGAAGCTGATCTTGCCAGAACAGCCTTGGACAAATGCTGACAGCAATCTGCCTTTACTGCAACTTCCCTGTACAACTTGGTGAGCATAATGCAATTCCTTCTTTGAAATCTCAGTATTTTCAGAGGCATCTCATCTACTGAAGACCAACTAAATTCAAAGCATCTAATACAATTCCGTGCTCACCCTAAAACATCTCTGCATTCATAAGTCAAACCTTCTGCATGCACAAGGCGTGTTTGCCTCAGTACATTACTGGCAGGTAATTTACTACATTTTAAGCAAGAGGCAATAGCAAATGCTATTTGCCTCTTAACTGGACATTTTAGTGTTATGTCTAAGTAAAAGCTGGAATGTCTCAACATGCAGTTGAGAGAAGACTTCTCTATGGATGTCCTTTGTTTTTAACCTATTAATACCTTCTGTTATACTACTTACACCTCTCTGAGCTGCAAGAGGGCTGTATAATCTCTGAACTAACAAGCTGTCATTCAGAAAGTATCAGAAAACAAGGAAAAAAAATCTTAAAGTTCTGGCAAAGAGACATCCAGAATTTAAAGTTTTGAGGGAAGTTCAAATACTGAAAGAGAAAGTTGAATGTCAGCAACCAATTGTGCCCATAAACTCAGCCATTCCCCTTGCATACTTTCCTCCACCTCCCAATAAGCGTCAATGAAAATGTTCCACTACATTTTTTAAACTTAAGTCAATCATGGAAGGGAAAAAAAAAAAAATTAAAAAAAAAATCGCAGTTTGAAAAAGCTGTCTTTTGGAAGACAAATGATAATTGTTTTGTATCCTACACTAAAAGTAGTCACCAGAGACACCAACTCTCCTTTAAGGTGCCATATTAAGAGCCCCAAACTGAGAGTCAAGCAAAGACACAGTAACAAATAATTTGAACCTAGAAACAGCAGGTGTTTTAACCAGTTAAAGCAGCAAGCAGTTCTTTCATTTCTATTATTCAAAATAATAAGATATACTTTAATGATGTTTTAAGTAAAACAAAAAAAGCACTCAATCTAGCTGCCTCAGCTTCACTTAGTGACATTAAGAATCATTATACTTTTAACCTTATGGAAATACATTGCTGTGTTATATCAGCTCACTCAACATTAAGTAATTCAAATTGTGTAACTGAAATTCTAATAAAACAAAGATCTTCCTTGAAATCCACTATGGTATTAGGCAGTATTTTAGGCTGAAGCATTTTTCTAATCTACTTTATACAGTTACAAAAATTTAAATAGATTTCTTCCAGGTGCTACTCTTCAGAAACAAGGACTGAAATTCTTTAAGCTCCCTGCACACCAAATTTTCAAGGAGGTCCAATCAAGTAAGTTTAACTTTTTATTGTTATAAAGGATGAAAAGACATGTTCAAGAACAGCATTCTATACTTCTGACAAGTTGGTGGTTAATCAGACCAGAAATGCAACACAGGAGTTGAGAAGGTATCTTCCAAAAGTGGCCAAGAGATAGATCTAGGGCCAGACTACTTGCCTTACAACTTACAGATTAAAAACAATCCTACAAATTAAATAGCTTTGCCTTAGTGTAATTGTGTGTAAAATTTAATACCTACATAAGCTTCAAAAACAGTAGGTGTATTCCCCCCTCCCCAGTTAATTCTTCAGAGTAACTGAGATGCTTCTAGCTTTACTTCTACATCCAGGGGTCAGAAAAGATTTAGAGATTCCTCCCCAATATACCCAACACCACTAGTAACATGACGCCAAATGAAATTCTTCTAAATATTTAATGATATCCAATTAAGCCTTTGAGATCAAACAGCACTTCAACTGCAGATGAACAATAACCTAACAACCTAGAAGAGTGGCATTCAGATTTGTATATGTCTAAAGCTTGCAGAAGAAAGTCATGTTCCTTCCTGGCAACTTCAGAAGACTGTAAAGCATATTGATCTACTGCTTCTGATAAATCAGCAAGGTTATTTCAGGCTGATCGCATACTGGTCAAAACTTTGTTTACAGTGATAGCTTTAGGCCTATATCCATCTGAGCAGTAATACACAAAAACAAAGGTTTTTCCTTTGCAGTGTTTTTTTTTCAACCCCTTTCCCCCATATTCTGAAAAAAAGTAGAAACTATTAGAAAAAAAAAAAAGAAAGAAAGAAAGAAACCAAACACACATGCTGTCCCTTACTGCCAGTTGACTGGCCAGAGAAATGGAAGGGGTAGACGGAACAGCCCAACACCACCACCACTCCACCCTAGCAGAAAAGGGACTCCAGAGTAGCACATAGCTTTTTCATCTCATATGTCCATATTCCTTAAGGGCAGAGCACACTTGTGGTTGAAGAGACTTACACTGCTCCTTACAAGGCCTATGTTCCTTTTTAGCTTTCATGTTGTCCTTACATTACTTTGGGTAAAAGAACCTATTTCGCCCTTTATGGAGTCTGGAATGCCCCTATATGAAGAAACAGATGCCTATCTACTGCCTGATAGCTGGACCTAGGCATAGCACAGGTACGGAAGAAGCCTAAGGCCTGCTATCTTACAAGCACCCAGGACCCTCCCCCCCCCCCCCCAAAAAAAAAAGAGAGAAAGATTTTTTTTTAATCAGACAGTTACTGTAAGCTATGGAGCATCCACTAGGCACACTTGACAAAGACTCTTGCACAAAACTCGCTAAGTAACAGAAAGTTAAAAATAAAAAAATCCTTTAAGGGATGCATCCAGGTTTTAGGGACAAGTTTTCTTCTTGGAACTGCTTCAATGTTTTTTAAAGCTCCTTGTCAAGGAGCAGAGCTTCTCAGCTGGCAGTATTACAGAAGTAGTAATTGCAATCACAAACAACATGTCAAGAAGGAATACCTGAGCGTGAAAGAGGCAGAACAGGGGTGCTAAGAGTTTATTCTAAGCTAATTGCTTCAAGCAAACAACTTTAGTTTTTTACATCCTCATCTGAATATCATTTAAAATAAAGCAATTGGCTGGGGGTGCAGCTTTAAGACAGTTTAAGAAAGCACTTTCACGTCAGGCTCTTTGCATTAAAATTTAGGAATAACAAGCATTCAGCTTGTCAGTCATTTATTTTCACATAAAAGTAACTTTCACACAAAGCTCATTAACGGTGCTTCTTATCTAGCATTTGGAACTTCTATAGCCTTTCTCAAAATACTTTAAACTTTAGGTTTTATCAAGTATTAATTAGTCAACATTTGTACAAGCTTTCCAAATTAGTAGTTCTTGATCTGCTGTTCCAAATATGAACTGCACTATTGGAACAAGACAAAAGTATTTGAAATAATAAGACTTAGCAACTTAAACATTCAAAATAGTCATTTATATATAAGACTGAAGAAGTTCATGTAGTCTTTTTTGTTTACATTGACTATTACAAAGCTAGCTCATCATTTGATTATTTTGTATCATTTGATACAGCTGTAATACATTTTCATATTTGGTAATTGCAATAAAAGGGTCTGGAAATAAAGTACTGCAGGAAAAAACTCTGCAACTGGAGATTATGTGAGAGAAAGTTATAGTAGCATACCCCTATCTATCACATATAATCATTAAAAACACTATAGCTATTACAGGTCTTTCAGGACATGATTATAGTCAGGCATGATTATAATCATTAGCTAGTTCGAAGCAAATAGATTAAAATGCATGTACTGTATGAATCAACAACCATTCAGGCTACCCATGGAACCAGAACTAGGGAAAAAGCTGGGTACCCTCTGCTACTTTGACAGTAATGAGTGAGAACTGGCTTTTCATTGTTTCTTCAGTTACAAGCAGCATACCACCCAAGACCCCACCAATCCACAAGCATTCCTGGGTTCATTTTCTTCCCCCCTTTAAAAAACAAACAAACAAAAAAACCCCCAAACAGTCTCACTACTTCCATGGTGTAGGTATGCCTCACATGAAACATTTAACCATGTAGAAGTAAGACTGAGCTTAATAAGTTACTTAGTATATCCATTTCCTTACTGTAAATATATGTTCAGAGCTCTGTTCATCTTTCAGATATACACTGTTTATGCTCATATTATATACATACATCCAAAACTGCAGTTTGACAGTCTAAAAGTTAAAAGTTTCTCAATTCTGTAATAGCCTGCCAACACTGTTCTTGCTCATTTAATTCTCAGCAAGCACTGGTAACACAGGCTTATTACAGAAATAGTGTTTTCAAATGCTCTCAGAACTGAGATTGTTTATTAACATTGTCACTTGCAATAAATTTCAACTTTCATAAAAAACATTAACTCCTTATCCTTTGCAAAAGGATAACAGTCCTTCCTAGAAGAAGGGCGCAGAGCATGGTCAAAGTACAGTCACACCTGCAGAATCAGAAGTGATAACAGAATAATTCAGGGTGGAAGGGACCTCAGGAGACCTAGTTCAACCTCCTGCTCTGAGCAGGATCGAGTATGAGACCAAACTAGCTTGCTCAGGGCTCTGCCCAGCTCCATCTTTAACATCAAATGTGCATATCATCTCCAAGCAGCCTCTTCTACCACTTGACTGTCCTCATGTCCTGGCGAAAGTTCTTTTGTCCCTGCTGAACTTCAGAAGTTCCTGGTGGCCCATTCCCCTGGCCTGCCTGGGTCTCAGAAAGGCAGCTCTGCCCTCTAGTGTACTGACTGATCTCTCTGTTTTGGGGTCACCTGCAAACCTGATGGGAGTGCACTGTTGCTTCTTCCAGGTCTTTGCCAAAGCAATTAAATAGGTAAGTGCCAGGACAGACCCTTGCAGTACTCCCCTTGTTATTGACCTCCAGGTAGCATACACCCCATTAACCACAACCCTCCAACTCCAAAAAGCTTTTCAATACAAGTTTCTATCCACCCACATAACATCCTGGATGGAAGACTATGCAAAATTGCTGCAAACACTAACCTATGATTCCTGTTCAATCAGCTCTTGACTGCATATGTTTTGCTAGCTGATGTCTCTTTCTGAAATACATACAGACTTGGGGCTCTGTCCACACCTGCTTGGAAGAAAAAAAAAAAAAAAAAAAACTCTCAACCAAAATCCTAACAGTCACAGTTACTTGACTTTCCACTTAGAATCTGGCAAAGATTAACTTGATCTTTTGCAATCTGATGGCTTTTACTCTAGATCCCACTTACAGACCTGTCTCTTCAGTTACTCCAACTTTTGCCCCACTCCTGCACAAAAATCAGTTTTAATCAAAGTGCTCTAAAACTTTTGCACATTCACTCCCTAATCTGACAATACAGGAAAAAAGTGAAACATGAATATATAGAAATTAAACCTTGAATAGCTGAATACAGTAAATCTTCAAAAGCAGCGTACAAAATCTTTCAGTTCTAGTCCTACCTGATCTCGCTAAACATAGCTCATGCTAAAACTCTGCAAGCTTCCTGTATAAGAGCATTTCAGTTTTAAGTTACAAATGTGCTCTTGGCTACGGAATCCCTCTGATATTTTGGGTTTTTAATCCATAAAAAGATAAATCTTTGCCTTCTTAGAGTTTTACAGTGCTTAATTTAATAGATTATACACTCTGCTCAAGACATTAACATAAGTATCCCGTATTTCTCCTCTTATTTTCTGGCTTCATTTTATTCACTGGTTTCAAATTTCCTTTGGCAAGAAGTCACCACTTAAATTAAAAGCTCCCAGAGAACTTGCTCTGTTTCTTCTCTTGAAATCCTTAGCATCAATGTACCCTGACAAAGCGCTATTGAGAAACATTCACCTTTTTGCAAACAGGTTAATGACTCCATCACAACTCTCCACTCTAGAGAGTGAGACTACTAAGAACTTTTCTTCCTACTTAATCTATCCTCTCAAAAATGAAAAAGCTTCAGTGATTTAGATCTGAACAGAAAAGTGTGCTAAGCTAAACTAGTCATTAAGCTGGGAGCCAGCTGCTTTTGAACAAAAATTAAAAAAAAAAAAGCTTAATCCCTGTATATTTTGTAACATTACAAAAAATACAGAGCTTACACCTTTACACCTTCTTCCTCATAATGACATTCATAAACACTCTACAAACATAACAGTGACAGTCACTGTTCTACCTCAGTCCTATCAGGCAAAATAATTCAGAAAAAAAGCACCAGAAGAAACCTCTCTGGAGTCCTAAGCTTTTATGTAGTTTGCTTTCGCAGAATCGCAAACCTTTCAACGCAGGTTACTTTCGCTTTTGCCTCAGCTTCACGGACACCATCTATCACTCTCTGAAGAGAGACTCCTCTCAGAAGACAGAGCAGTTTGAAGATTTGTTAGCAGACTGGCAGCACGTGTCCTCTCTCAGCCGCACAAGAGTTGCGGATTACCAGCTCGGGTCGGGGAACAGCTTTAGAATGTTTTCTAAAACCCTCCACCTAGTTACAGAGGGTAAAGGTTGTGCTTCATAATGCAAACTCCGATGGAGATTAGTCACTACTTTCAGTGCACTGACTCATGTATGCTCTGAAGTGACTCTGCTACAGCGTATCAGCCATCAAGTGGTTCAAAAAGGAAGTCAGAGTAAATTTAATCAGAGATACACCCTAAAAATATTCAAGTAACTTAGAGCACAACACCCCTCAAGTTTTTCCTCCATGCTGCTCCCAGGAAGAAGCATAGTATCAACTCTAAAACAAGAGTCCACATTTGAGCATTCTTAAATACTTCCTGAAGCAATAAAACACCTCTTTCTAAAAGCTTAAAGTGAGAAGATCATTTTTTATCTGCAAAGTATGTTTACAATGTTAGCGGGTAACAAATAAGGAATATATATACAGGAACAAGCTGTACAATCCAGACAAGATTTCATCACTGAAGTGCATACAGATTTCCTAACTCAACTTTCATATTTAACAAACACCTAATACAGACATTATAATGTCATATGCCTTGCAAAGACTAAAGACATTCATTGACCATATTTCTCTCATTGGATAAGGACTATCAGATGCATTCTTAGAACAGGGCTGATTTTAAACTGATGAACTACGGCTTGATGTTTAAGTTAGTCTCCTATAGCCCTCAGTTCTACTGGCATTCCACACACTCCAAATCAGACCTCTACACAGCAGTAACGCTCGCTGTAGTATTCAAAGTCTCAGGCAATGAAAATATCCCCTTTTAAAAGGGTAGAGTTACAGATGATACAGATGCTGGATGCCCTCTACCAGTGCCACTGTCCATGCAGACTATCATGAAACAGACCTGTAAGGACTGAGACCTGACCATTCGGATCACCAAGTACCAACACAGGACAAAAGCCTGGAAAGATCTTAGCGCAAGAGTGTTAGACAAGCACTAAGAATGAACACATTTGTGATCAAGCTAGAGTACAAGGTGATTATATAGAAGAGCTTTCCTTAATATTTTCCACGCTAGCTATTAATATACTTGCATATGCTTGGGTAAGTCAGCATGCTTTTCTGTCATTCTTTCAGAAGTAAAAGAAATCAGAAAAAAGTCTAACATTGAGAAGCTAGATCATAGAGCAACTTCCACAAATACTGTGACCAATGCACGCAAATGTGTATGTGTAAGGGATTAAAACAGCACAGAATATTTTGATAATATATTATTACAGCTTCATGTTTGTGATGAGCAAGAATAGTGTCAGAAATACAAGAAGTTTCCTAGATGCTTTTATTTATTTTTTATTTTTTTTTTTGGAGAAGTTACCCATCAAGTTTAAGGATTACACAGTTAAAACTCCCTCTTAAAGGGAGAGTTAAGGAGTTAAAACTCCCTCTTAAAAAGAAGCAATTAAACTTCGAACATAGTTCCATGTCTTCTTTAAACTTGTATTCCATTAGCTCAAGATTTTCTATTAATAGAAGAAAATATTTTCCACATTATGCCAATAAGAAAAAATATCTCCTTTTTTACATTAAGGAAGATGACACTGTTTAGCTTTAAATACTAAACACTTCAGTTCCACACATTTCAACACTTCCTTCTTCAATTTTGTTTCTGGTAGAGATTCATGAAAAGAGAACTACATTTCCTTAGGATGATCTATTCTTTTACTTGTCACACTGCATCCCTGTAACACCACGTATCATTGTTAAATAAAGTTTCAAGTGGTTGGTAATGGTGGGGCAGCAGCAGCAGTAGTTACTAATTTATCCCAAATTCCTTGTGTAATAACTTTTTCCAGACATGTTGCTATCTCTATTTGAGACATCACCCTGGAATTCAGCAGATAGGTTGAGGGGAAGCCAAAAATGCTACTGCTGTGACTGTCCCTCACAGAGCTATTTACGTCAGTATCTGTTGAGCCATCTCCAAAATACTACACACCTCTTCCCATTATTCCCTAAACTACAGCCTTTTATAAGAAAAATTTTGTCCTTTAACACCTAACAACCCTGCATTAAACCTCACTACAATAATGAAATCTTCCTACGCCAAGACTCATGAGGCTTGCCATACAGGCTGTTATTGTTCACAGCAAATTTTTATCTTCATCCTTTCATTTTTCTCCTCCTCCTAACAGTTGGAGAAATGTATCACTTTTTAAAAAGCTTTTAGAAATGATTTAAAGAATCAAGTTAGTGATGTTAATTCTTAATTCCCATTTACTACCACTGCAAAATTGAAACAAACACTGCAAGCAAACAGCTGAATAAACGAATACAAGTCTTTTGCATCACTCCTGAAAAATCCACTATTATATTTTTCTCATTGCAGCACTTAAGAATTCCTTTGTAACGTTTACATCTTGTCCATATACACAGTGAACGTGTGCCAGTTAAGCTAAAGAGGTACAAATGAATATCTTAACTGCAGCAAAAGTGAAGTGCTAACTTAATAAATGAATTTCTGAAGTCATGCTTATCATCTCCTACCAATAGCTAAATGTGGGGTGAAAGTGGTAAGGTTACTCCAGCTCTACACAGAATGTACTACAGAAGGATTCTACAATGTGCTTCGGGTAGAAGCTTCCACCTGTTGTATAAGGTACTACCAAGGGAAATTACTAGTTATCATTGCATCTGTTACCTTTAGAATTACAGGAAAGTAAATGAACACTCAAACTGATCAAAAAAGGACAAGCTGCACATACAAGCTGACCAATAAGTGACTGTCAGTTATATAGTATGTGTTCCAGTTGAATATTAGTTTCCATTTCTTAGTATTACTGGTCAAATTTTTCAACAATCATTTTAGATTTAGAATCAAGATAATATTTCCACAGTTATAACCAAAACAAGCTAGAACCCAAGTTCAATTCTTTCATCTTACTGTCCATGAGAAAGACCTCAAATTCTGACCAAGGAAGAAGATCTGGAAAAAGAATTCAACTGATCTAACACTGTTTCAGAAAGGAGACTTGAAAAAAAAGATATTTTCAAAATAGTTAGTTCAATCACATTTTCATCATAGGTCCTAGCACTCAGGTTTGTCTCTTTTTAAAAAGCTTTTTAAAAAACATTTTAAACATCCTATCCCCTGCACAGACCGATATCAAACCTTGCACTGATTTAAGAGAGGGAAAGGAGGATATAAAAAAGTCTCACATAGGTTAGCTGAAAGGGGGAAGGACAATAGCTACAAGGTGTTAAACAAAAATTCTGTAAGCTGTTTCCCAAAGAAACTACACAGCAGCAGCCAGAAATGCATCTCTCAAACTGTTTAAGAGAATATGAAGTCTCATCTACAGACTCACTAAGACAAGTGATGTTGTGAACGTGCACTAAGTAACCGTGGCACACAATAAATAAGAGGAGGGCGGAAACAACCAACTGTGAGATCACTCTAAGGAAAGAACTAAATGTTCAACTGGAACCACTGTGTGGTCAGTTTTAAAGACTATGCAGAACTCCAGCAAAATGAAGGCACAATAAAAATAACTTTCTACCAACTGGTATCTTCTCATAAAGGGACACTCTCACCCCAAAGGCTTTTCACTCTGTGGCTGTCTGTAACACAGCTTTCTAAGGCTCCTCAGTAAGTATGAGACCAGCTTTCATACAGTCCACTGCACAACGTTTCCTTAAACATTGTGTTGTATCTTGGCACAATTTCAAAACAAAAAAATCCACCTCTATAGAAACAGAAGAAACAATTCAATACAAATTTTTGGTGAAAAACTATTCCTTGAAAAAAAAATCTACTGCAGAATAAAACACGGCAAGTTACCAAAAATTTCCCAGTTTTATAAAGTAGTTGGAATTGCAGAAAGGGTTGTTTACTTCAGTGGCATACACCATTTTTAAGTCTATTAGACAAGCTCTCATTGTAAAGATTTTTGGATAAACTAGTTTTCCTCCATTATACAACTTCAGTATAGGTACAATAATATTACAGGAGTTCATATAATAGAAAAAATTTCATTCTTTAAACATAGGGTAGCTGCAAACAGAACAATATTGACTTTAGAGAAGAAAACCACCATCTGTGCTTGAACCTAACTATTGAGAAACACCTTCCTATTAGAAAAAGTTATGAAACTCATTTAAAAGTCAAAGTGGCTATTCATCATTCACAGGTTGAGTATCACAGGAACAGATCAAAGAGTTGCAAAAGCTCTTTATTGCTCTTGGACTGGATCAAAAAGTACCACACCATGCTCATTTATAGATGATTCCTCATGATCATCAGTTGCTCAAGACACACATTCTTAAAAGCGATTTGTAAACAGTAAATGCCAAGCAAAAGGCTAGGGGTTTTGTTTGTTCACTAGATTTTTTTGAGAGCACAGAGAGAAGCAGCAACTGCAGTGAAAAAGATTTATGCACCTGTAACTGGAGGTTGCCATTCACTCAAAAACTATCAACTCAAAACCTACAGACACAAGATTCCAACAACATAATTTTGAGTTCTAGTATCTGTTCTCTCTTTACTCTAGCTGAATTTATTTTCCCCTCCTCAGAAGTCCACAAATCAAGAGTCAAAGCAATAATCTCATTCTTAAACACTAAGACTTTCTGGATTTATCTGGTCTCTGACATGGCCTGAAAGAAATTTTTTCATCATCGTTAGATTAACATATGGGGGCTAGATTGTAACATGGAGTGCTTTACACAGAAAATTAAGTGATGGTTATGTGCAGCATTATCATGCACGTCTAAGCTGAAAAAAACATTTGCTTATAGTTTGGTATTTCTGCTTGAATGCTGCTCCTGCATGAATCTTCCTCGAAAAATCCCAGTTATCCCAGAAGAGATTTCCATGCATCAATAAGACCAGTCCAAGTACTAGCTTGGAACTGATTTTATACCATTAGGGCAAACTGAATAATACCTAAGAATTACTGCCTACGGAAAAACCTGAAAGCCAGACACTACAGTATCTTGGATTTTGGGATCTCTCCAACACAGCACTGTTGTAATCCAGGCCACTTGTTTAAGTGCCTAAATGCAGGTCAGCACAAGGGCTCACAGAATCTACCCTCTACTGAAGTCAGCTGTTCTGGGAAATGTTGCTATACAGCCCTTTAGCAGCTAATGCCATTGCACGTGGCTTCAGTCCTCCCTACTCTCCGTACGAAGGATATCATCTTGCCACAAGCAGGACAGCAATCCAAATACCAGTGGGGCCCACACTACCTTAGTCATTCGTATCTATTCTAGAAAGGCAGCAAAGGGGGTGAGGGGAATTTACATACAGACCTGATCTAGAAGTTGGATCATGCTAACTTCACCTTATATACATCTATTTTAAATAGTGACTGACTTCTCAATTTCATAGCTGTGTAACTGAAATGCAGAAGATGACACTTACCTCAGCACAAAGCAAGCATAATATTAAATAAGTGAATACTCTTAAAACTGTTTTACTGGAACTAGATACAAACACAGCACTGGTTTAGGACTTGCCGTACAAGCCACCATTTGCAAAGGGCATCATTTATTTAGCTGAACACAGCAGCCAAGCTTTTTTTGCTTTAAATGGTTATACTAGTAGATTCTACCTCATGTTTTCTGGTTCCATTCTCTCAGTGCAGCAGTAAGCATGAGAATTAGTCCATGCACACCTTGAGGGGTGCGCACACATGCATCTGTGCATGAATACAGAGCATCTTAAAGTATTAGCCATGACAAAGAAAAAAAATTGTTCTATATAGCTAATGCATCTTCTGCAAATTAAGTTTAAGTGGGCTTTACTCCCTTGAATCACATTGTTAAAGACAACAACAAAAATACAGTTTACAGGTCTTTTAATCATGAGGAAAGCTTACAACATGATTCTAATCGAAAACAATATAGAATCCCTCTATAAACATGTGTCTAAGTAGATCTTTCATGTTCCTTCTTAGCAAGTGACTAAATTGTAAGCTATGCATTATCAGTCTAATACCTGCTGAGTAATACAACCCATTAAAACTGGATTAAACATTTAAGAAACATGAAAAAATATTGCTATTTTTAATAATAGTAAGTGTTGTGGAAGATTAATCAGGATAGGCCTCACATGATTTGCTGAAAGAATTAGAGTACTTCCTTCAATATTCATCTTGCAGCTGTTCTTATAAACTTCAATAGAAACTTCCGTAACCAACAATCTTTTCTGCCTATTACACATATCAGTCAAATCTTGAACATGTGTTTAAGGCCACACAGCTCGTAGTGAAAATCAGAGTAGTCTTTCTAAATCAACAGGACAGTGGGGAAGAACAGGAAGATTTACATGCATGTATGCTCAGAAGTTGGGGGTACAGCAAAGAACATAGCTCCACAGCTGCAGAATAAACCTAAGTTTTGCTAGTCAGCTATAGATCTTGTTCAGACTGTCTGAGGAATAGGGAAGCATAAACTGCCTAGGATCTATAGGTTAATTATGCTTTTCTTTTAAAAGAAGTCCTATATACCAACCAAAATTTTGAGATCAACTGTGATTACTTAGATGTTTAAAACAACAAAAAGAAAACTTTAGACTAACTAGTTATTACATTTGACAGGCATGATGCCTTGTTGCATGGTGTTCAGCCTTGATGTTTATTTCCTCTATCTTTCTAAGTTTTAGAGGTCAATACAAGTTACCTGGACTTTTATTAGACACATACATTTACTGTATCCTACTCTACACAGACCAGTCCTCCTATACAGAAAATTTGTCACATTACTTTATGCCTACTTGTGCATATGTAAATAGCTTCAATTTTAAGAACTACATAGAATAAGCTAATGACCATAGTTATCACACACAAAAAAAAATCTCAGTCCAGAGAGCTTGCAGTTCAGCTATTTATCATATGTAGTATTCAATTTCAGTTTTTCCATTTTAGTACACGATTGCTTATAGTAGTAAACACAGGATTTCAGCCAATTCTCTTTTTACAGCATGGGAAAAAACAGAACAGTTCTGTATTTAACATTCAGCTTCACTTTGGAGGACTACCTCTACACTGCTGGCACATTAAACAGCTCTACATGATGTGAAAAAGAATAATTTAACTTTCAAGAAAATCACTCCCTGTTGCTCTGTGCAAACTATACATACACACCAAAACAAAACCATTCTGAAAACACAGCAGACTGAACAGTGGTACTTCTTCACTAACTGCAGCTGAGTAATAGTTTAAGTTGGCCTTGTTATTGTTAAGCAGAGCCAAATCCAGGGCTCATAATCAACCTCTGCTAGAGCTAGGTGATGTGCCGTAAAATGGGAATAGACTCTTGTCAACCAATATATTCAGGTGAGTACACAAAATCAGAGTGAATTCAAATGAAGACAAACTCATGCTTCCAAGAATCAAACTATATATAAAAAAGCTTTAGTGTGACACTTACATAGCATTCTTCTGGATTAGTACAGTATCGTGAAATTATCAGGGAAAACTGGTAGGAATTTTGTGAGGCTAATACGTAGTAATTAGAATATATATATATATATATATATATATATACACACACACACACACACACGTTGGAGGTGCTGATAGTTCCTATATGCCCCTGAAGCAGGTAAGTTACCAGAAGTGTTAATTAAGTATGAACCAAGCCCAATTAAGTGTAACACAAGAGTTTCCCTTGACATTAAAACTAAAACATATTGCTTTCAAAATATAAGTTGAAACGGTTTTAATCTTTTATGGTGAAATAATACCGAAACTTATACCAGAATAACTGGCAGAAGATCAGACTACAAAATTCTACAATATGCATTAAGCATGTATTTAGCACTAAGACAGTAATATAGCATTCCAATTTTAAAAAAAAGTCCTTTGAAGCAGCAGCAGTGATGAAAACAGCTTGCTTCAATACAGTCTGCATTCAGTCTCAAACTGAGCACAGGCAATGGTATTTGGCACCCTTATAAAGCATCTACAAACAGCAAGTGCTGTTTCCCATTTACAAGGTTGACATGGGGGAAGGACAAGAAAAGCTGTAATTGTTTGAAAAAAGTTATTTGAACCATCAGCCAGATATATGGTAATGAAATGCCCTCCATATGAATGACAATTTTAATAACTCTACGGCACAATCTTCTCTGCTGTTTTTTTTTACCAAATTATGTTATTTAAAAATAAAGCAAATTTCTACAACTGCTCTACTAATCAACTGTACAGCACTTGAGTGAACATAAGCAGGAAGCTGGAAGTATGCATAAGTAAACATTTTGTCACCATCATGTACATTTCCCATAACTGAAACTAATTGTGAGAGGCCATTCAGCACTCATCAGGTGGCAATTAAAGATCTTGGGAAACTTCACACAATGAGTTCTGAATAAAAAAAACCTAAAAAAAAAAAAAACTCTCAAACATTTCAACTGGAACATAGGCGACTTCTCAATAAGGGACTTCTACAGGTGTGGTTTATTAAATATAGACTGGGGAAGCAGCATATGCTAAGACAGTTGTAATAATATTTCAATGAAGGAAAACCATGATCTTTTGCCTAGGGCATTAAGCTAGAACTTGCAATATCTGGATTCTAGACAGCTGCCTGGCAGAGAATTCTTTTTTGATGCTGGGCAGACCTCCGCACCATGATAGGGTTAAAAATGACTGCTTATTTTACAAGGAAACAAGATAATTTTGGTTTGGGTTTTGGAGGCAGTGTGTGTGGGGGGTGTTAAGATCCAGGATTAAAGGCATGAATGCCAGAGATCTGAGTACAAAAACCTCCCTGAAGTTATATTCTACAAATCCAAATTCTGCTAAGTTTTGCAAGCTCACAGCAAGGCTTAGCCATCAAGATTTGCATAAATACAAAAACTGGATAAACAAACTAGGATATTATTATATTTAGAATTTAATTCTTGGAACATTTGGGTTTAAGAGTAGCAAGATCCACTTGGCCTAAGATATCAACAGATGACATCTGGCAAAAAGTCTCCTATCTCAAAAGAGTAAAAGTTAGATTTAAATGACAAATTGATTTTATGAAAAAAATAGGTAACCCAGGCTCTGAAATTCAGTATTTCACTGAAAACATCAGCCACTTGGAAAAGTTCTGAAAACCAGTAATTATTTTGCATACAGCTGTAGACAGTCTGTAAATTCTCAGATAGGGGGATCAGAATGAATGCCTTTTAAGAAAGAACTTTATTACCTTCCCAATTTTGTTTTGCCCACTTGCTTGATTTGTTTCATGATGTCATTCTCTTTCACACTCAGAGCAACACTACTGTAATAGAAAGTACACATTTAGCCACAATCTGTACTCCAAACTCTATTTGGTTTCAGCCATGTTATGCTTAAACCATATCTAAGATGAACTGCATTGAATTCTGGACACTCAGAAAAATTAAGGATTGTGTTTTATTTAGCAGTAATAAATTCAGAACCATTCTTAAGCAAAAGTGTCCACAAATGCTCTGCATCAGTTCACCCTAAATCACTTGGCTAAGCTGATGCAACTTTCCAAAACATTCAGCACTGCACCTAAGAGGCTCAGCATCTTCATTCAATGATGAATTCAAGAAAAAGTGCAGAACACTGTATGTTGTTACTGATGTAAAGTGGACTAAAAACACCAAAAAACTTGGTGCAAAGCTTGTTGCTTTGACCAAGCTTATAGCAAGATCTAGCTTTAAGAAATCTAACTATATGGAAAAAAAGAAAGGAAATAGAAGACTACAGAGGAGCAGCAAAAAAACCTAACTCTAAAAGCCAGCAGCAGGAACACGCTACTTCCCATAGCAACAAAACGCACCCTTTGGAAGTCTCATAGATCCACTGATAGCAGAGTTAGCTTTTCTTTACTAAGTTTATAAATAATTTTAGTAGGATGTCCTTGAAACTTCTACATTGCTGTGGCAAGTTACCCACAAAGAAATGAGAAGATGAGTGAAAGCAAGCTTGGCTTTTTTTTGTTCAGATGTCTGGAAGTGACAGGGGGTAAATTCTTTTCTAGAGTTATGCAATTGGTAAAAGGTATTTTATCTGGACAAATAAACAGTTAAATATCGAGTAAATGCTTACTGTAATAGTCTTGATAAGAGTTTCTCATGAACATAGTTATGAAGTTTTCCTCTGAGCAGTCATATTGAAGGCTTTCCTTCAAACCCCAACAAGCTATTTTAATTTTCTCATTTATACAACATACTAGACCTCCATATTTTATGCTGTCAAACTGCACATAACAAAAGGACCTGCACTCAAGACTGCATGTTTTTGGAAAGACTTACCAGAGTACAGGAAGTTTCACTCATCCAGTAACCACAAGCATCACCTTAAGACACAGCAATCCCCTGCTGTTACAAACACTATGTGTATGTTAGTTGGAGGGCAACTAATAAGTTTTCCTAAAGCTGATTTAATTTCAGTGTAAGGTTTAGTCCTATTAAAATTCAATTCACTAACTACAGACTTTTTAAACCAACTGTATCAGTAGAAGTTACTCTATTTTCTATATGACACATCCACATAACAGATTTGGGAAGAGAAGTAGCAATAACATAAGCAAGTGTCCTGGTACAGGAGACCAGGATTATTAATGTTTCAGAGCCTCATTAAAACAGTAGGGTCCAGTATAGTTAAGAAACGCATTTTAAACGGATGCAGAATAGATAAGACAGAGCCATCTGTGCTACGTAAAACCTTCCTATCAGCAGTTCTTACGGTCTTCAGCATCTGCTGAATAGTGGTGCCTGGATGCCTGAGATGTAGTGTCCTGCAGCATCACTGGGACAGTGGTGCCTATGGTACAAATAATTCTCCTAGCAGACAAAGATCTCCTAAGACAGTAGAGCTAGTGTTATATTAATCTTCCCAGCATCTGTTTGGACTACGGTAATACCATACCCATACTAAATGAAGTGCCACAGCATCTGTATTGTCCACTTCCCACAAATACTATTACAGCACCTTATAGTTCAACAGCCTGTCAAAACTAGAAAAAACAAATCAGAAGATGCAAGTAATTTTATCCCAAATATCTGTCCTCATAGTCAGTTCCTATGCTAGGAAAGCTAACTGTAAAAAGACATTTTTCTGGAAACTTGGTCCTAAGAACCAGAGAATATACAACAGGACAAACTATTTTGTCCTTCATTTGTTTCAACAATTAAAGACTAATGGCATGAAAAGAATAATCAACTTCTTTCTCTTTCCAATTTTTATACTTACTACATGTATTAAACTAAAAATGAATTATTTGCTTTTTGAATGGCAAATTAGTTCAGATGAAATCTCTTATCGAGCTCTCCAAATACAGGGAGTTTTTTTTTTTTTTTTAATTGATTTGGAAATGAAGTCTTCCACAATATTGTATGCATAATATTTCTGATGTCTACTTGTAACTGAATTTTTAATTCAGAAGGGAACTAGTTTATGAAAATAATTTTTCATAATTTACTCCTAAAATTTAACTTCTAGAAAAGTCACTAAGATTCAGATTAACATCAGAGTATTAAAAAAAATTCATCTTTGTCCTATTCAAGTTCTGATTTCTCCACTGAATCAGTTCACTTCAAGGACATGCATGATGAGGGGCCTTTATCTACATGTCATTGTCATCACCTTACAGTTTTCATTCAAGTTTCCCCCCCCACACACACACTTCAGTTTTTCCCAAGTATCACTAGTGACTGCACGTATCATATACAGTACACTTGAACAATACTTTTAAGAAGGACAGGGAAACAAACATGTTCTGCAGTAAAGTCAGACTTGATTTATAAATTCTTACTAGAAAGCATGAAATTTATACCCCAAAGAAGAAGTGGAAGCAACCACACTAACTTCTGAAATAAATCAAGTCCTAGAACACAGCAGTACAATTAATGGATACTAAAGAATAAAGCTGTTGGTTTCATTACGTGAACCATAGCCCCATAATCTTAAAAACTCACTGTCAAATAATAATACACAGAAGCAACACTTAAATACAATAAAAAACAATGAATAATTAAAAGGCAACGTTTTCAGGCAAACTGATTAGCAAATAAAACTTAAATTGAAGGTTCCAAGTACTCCTGTAAGCTCTAGTCTCTCAAAGTATTTTCTACCTGCTCAACTTATTATGTTAATACCTCTATGGAACCATTCACCTGTGTAATTAACTGTACAAATTAATAGCTATTAAGTGGTTTGAGGATAGTTAGATATTTGCCATGGTAAAGTCTTTATAGCCAAATACAGGATTAAAAATGAATTAAACTGAACAGCAGCTAGTTCACATTCAGTTTATGCCTTTTATTATCTTGCCAGAAGATTATACATTAACTACTTTTCACTGGGATTTTAAGCTACATTTAAGACAAACTCTGCAATGTTAAAAATGAATCACCAGCCAGATCAAGAAGTTTAATTTAGTTGCTCTTCAAGAAGTTTACAAGAATGGCTTCAGTGGAGGAGATGTGGGTGTACAGCAACAAATAAAACTACTGTAACACACCTTTACAACACCATTATGATTCTTAAAGTAACCATTTACCTGTCAGAGCTGAAATCAGGCATTTAGAGGTTCTATCTTGTTCAGCTACATATGCAGTACTGCTTTAAGGAGTACTCAAATTGCCCACATTAAGAATGTACAATTCCAATAGCAATCTGTTTACTGCACTATGTATTTGCAAGACAAACCAAACGAGCAGGTGCTCGCCCAAATTAAAAGGGCCTCTTCAACAAGAAAACTACAAATATTCCATGGGTAGCACATACCTAGAAATGGAAGAGCCCCCCCGTGCCAGATGCTCTCGCACGGTCTCTGTCCAGTCCACGGCCGGGGGTCTTCACTAACAGCCTCTCCAGCGGCGGATCCGCAGTGAGCCACAGAGACTCCTGCTCCACCTGTGCCGGCCCCAACTTACCTGCTCAGCTGTGCAGGCAGGCACTTGCACTGCGGGCAGTTCCTCCTCGGAAGGCAGCTGGCAAGTCTTCCCAGAGCCTCAGGGCTCTAACATTTGGACTTTGCAGTTCCTTATGGCCAGGGACGGACACTCCCACCGCTGAGGCAGCGGCACGCAGAAGCAGCTAGAAAGTTTGCCACAGCTGCCTTGCCCTGCAGTCCTCTCCTCTGCTCTCGCAGCCTCCGGCTCTTCTCCTTCCTGGCAAAAAGGACCAGCCTTAAAGCGTCAGCGCAGGCGACGCTTCCCGGGGAGCTGCGGGCGCGCAGGCCGCCTCAGCAGTGCCGCCGCTCGAGGGCGGCTCCGCGGCGGCGCCCCGGGGACAGCGCTCGCCCCGCGCTGCGGGGCCGCTGCTGCGGGGCCGCTGCTGCGGGGCTTGCGGCGCGGCTCGTGCTCGCCGCGCTCCGCGGGAGCCGCGGGCCTCCCTGACATCGCTCCCCCTCCGGCTCACACGCGCGCCCCCTCCATTTCCAGGCAGTGACTCACCCGGCGCCGCCGCGGCCGGGCTGGAAAAACTGGCAGGGCCTCTCCGAGCCGCCGCCCCGCCGGGGCACGGCGCGCGGGCGAGGCTGCACCGCCCGCCCGCGGGGCCGCCGCCGCCGCTGCCGGAGCGCGCCGGGGAAGGCGCCCCCCTCCCTCCCCTTCCCCCTCCCCCCCGGCGGCACGCAAGGTCGCGGCGGACGCGGAGCGCCGGTGCCCGCCCGCCTCTGCCTGCCGCCTCCCCCCGGCCCCATCGGCGCGCCCGCAGCCTTCTCCGCCTCCGAGCGCGTCTCTGCCAGGGGACGGCGGAGCCCTCTCCGACGCGCCGCTCCGCGCCCGCGTCTCCCCGCGGAGAGGCCGGCTCCGCCCGCGGGGGCCGAGGGGACGCGCGCTGCGCTCGCCGCCGCCGCTGCTCGGGCCGCGGCCAGGCGCGAAGCGGCAGCCAGGGGGACCGCGGGGGCCAGGCCACGGGGCACGAGCACGGAAAGCTTCCCGCTTCTGCCATGGCATTTAGATTCCTCACATCGGTCCCCAAACGCAGCCCGACCGTCACCGGGAGCGACCTGCCGCCTTACTGGCTTTGCACTTGGCCATGCTCGCTTTTTCCTGAGGAGCTCCCCAGCGCCTGCAGCAACGACGCTTCGTCGGGAGTCTCCCGCTGCAACAGGCATCCCAGGAGGATGGGGGGGGTGGGGGGGGAGGAGAAGCAACTCATCCACATCAAAGCTAGCTTTGGCTAAGATACATTCCCTCCTGCTCCAGATTTTTTCAGTGGCCAGGACCAGGTTTCTAAAAACAAAACTAAGATAAAGAACCCTCTTAAAGTAGCTTTGGCAGCAAGGGTACTTACCTGAAATGAGGAAGACCTGGCTCACAAGCTTGTATTCAAAGAAGGCACCTGACCCCACGTTTGTGCACCCCTGAAAAGCCCCCTTCACCCAGCTCTTGGCTATTGTTTGGGTGGCTCACATGCTTTGTTTTTTTCCACAAAAGCATGGGTGGAGGAGGGGAATCCACTTTATTCTAGCATAGAGTGGAAACATTTTTTGCACTCTCCAAGTTCCATGGAACAGGCAAAAAAATCTGTATCCTGCTCTAATAGCAGCAGCCAGAGTCTTGCTACAGACAGGATGCCACAGTAAGTATTCACTCCTGCAGACCTAACATGAGTAGTATATTATAGCAAGATAACTTAATTCAGCTAGGCCACTGCTATTCCTGTTGCTAGGGGAATGCACACAAGCACCAGTGGTAGTGAATCACTGAGAAATCGGGGTGGGGGAGGGAAGCACAGGTAGTCAAGAAAGCTATGAAGTGCAGAACAGTTTCTGGAACTAGGATTCTTTAAAAGAGCTTTGAAAAAAAGGTTAGGGGTTTCATACCAGAGGAGAGTCTGCCTTTAGCTGCTTACAATGATAACATGCAAGTGCTTAATTGCATACCCTCAGTTACATGCAAATCCTTGCAGAATTGAGTTTACTTGAAGACAAAGAGGAAACAGAGTGACAGGTGAACCATTCGAGAATAGGGATTACAGTCATGAGCATAAGGAAGTTTCAGAGTTTCTACAGGCAAAGGCATACAGCAAACCCTAGAAAGAAGGTCATCATCCCCCACTGTTCTTCTAAAGTATTTAGATGGAACAGAAAGTCATCTGAAATACAGTACTTTGAAGAATAATATTTTAAACTAAAGAAATGGGAGTATTTGAGAGAGCAGAATATAACAGTACATTAGCTCACTCTGAGGCTGCACTTCATATCCAAATCTACAAGCCCATCCTTACAGGTGGCCCCATGAGCCTGTGTATGGCTCAGACACAACAGCTCCTGGTCAGCTCAGAGGTACATCTAGGGAGACCAGCTTGCAGGAGTTGATCTGTGTTTGTATCTATTGTTTGCACCAGTCTTGCAGAGCAACAAACATAAGCCAGAGCTTTTGAGAGGAGTAGCATATTCGTGAAGTCACAAAACTTGGCAGAAAAATTAGAAGTACACCACTTGATCATTGCTTGTAAGTAACTATACTAAGTTCACTTGGTTCCCTCAAGACAGGAATAATGAGGAAGATTATCAAAATAGTTTCATCACTATGAGGAAAAAGAAACCTCTCAACATACAAAATTCCACGAGGAGACCAACACCCAAGTCCTGCCTTCCCCACTGCCACCACCCCTGGAGAAGAGTTTTGAGAAAAAAAAATACTCTTCCTTTCAGTTGGAACAAACACAGCATCTTTTTCATTACTGTTTATTTTTTGCTCTTTCATGAGATCAGCAGAGATATTATTGGAAACAGTAATTCTATAAATGAACACAGCCAGCCTGTGCATTAAAATTCTGACTATTTTCAAAAAGACACACAGGCAGTTTTCAAAGGCAGTGCTACCAACAGAATCCTGCCTAGAGTCCACAGGACAGAACTAAATACACAAGACAGCATATGAAGGGGAACCTGCATAATAAGAACCATACAGGAATTCTCAGTTCAAGCCATTTTCACAGTCTATAGACAGAGCAAACACTGACACACAAAACTGCCTACTTGTGCATCTAACTCGCAGCAGTCACCTACACAGAAGTTAATCAGGCTACACAAATACACAAATCAATCTAGTTTCAAAATTAAGAAATAAGGTACACATGTATTTAACTAACTTCACAGATCTGCAGCCTTCATCACAGAAATGCAAGCTACCTGTAGGTATTTTGCACTGCTTTGCCTTCCCCCCCCCCAAGCACAGCCCCTCATAGTTTTTCTTTGCTCTTTCTTCAAGTAACATAAAATCAAAGTAATCTTGCACAGGCCTAACATTATATTTCAACTATGTTCTAACATTATAGCCTGGTTCTCCCCACAGCCCTATTATATCTGGTAGATACTTGCTATTTGCTATTCCTGCTTTGAGCTAGATGAAGTAAATCCAGAATAGCTTGTTTCCCTCCACCTTTCCCCTATATTATAAAAAAAATAAAGTGTACTCAGCTGAATGGATATAGAATATCAGTTCATAAGGATATTCTTCATCAGTATACACACACAAAATACCTAACACCACCCCCAAAAAATAAGTTTCACAAATTTGGAATTAAGCACAGTAGCAGGATGAGCTCTACATTTCCAGAAAACTTTTTAATTAAGTAGATTTTACCCCCCTCACACAGTGTCAAGGCTAAGGAAAAAACTTACCTCATAGGCTCACCGTTAATAATTCTCCTCTTATTTGGCAACTGAACAAGTAAACTAAAAGACAATCCAGAGAAAGATTTAAGATAAGTTTTTCCACTGCTTTATAAACACCACAGCTCTTAAACTACAGAGTGCTACCCTATCACCATAAAAGCTCATGCCCTAAGAAACAGCTACTCATATATGATTACAGTCAGTATAACCCAAAGTTCAGATGCTCAAATAAGAAGTCTACCTCAAGAAGTCAATGGAAACCAATCTCAAACACTCAAAGAAATACAGGGAAAAGAAAAACCACTAGGCACTGCAGAACAACCCATTATTCTGACAGGCACTGCTAAACTCTGCATACAAACTTGGAAGGCTTTGATTCACACTACCGCCCCGCAGAAAACCCACGAGGAAAGAGGCCTCGGCGAGATTCACCGAAGCGCGTTAAAAGCGCCCGCAGCCGACGGCAGGAGGCGGCCCCCGGGGATTACCTGCGGCCTCCCGCTGCCGGCCGCCGCCACCGAGTGCTGCGGGCGCCGCCCGCCGCCTCCTCGCGCTTTCAAAGGAGGCGGGAAGGCGCCGCCGGCCAATGAGCACGTGGCGGCGGCGCGGCGCGGCGCGGCGCGGCCCCCCCCCGCCCCGGCCCGCTCCCCCCGCCCCGGCCCGCCCGCGCCTCGGGGCGCCGCGGGGGAGGCAGCGCCCGGCTCCCGGCGGCAGCGGCGCGGGCCTCAGGTGTGCGCTGTGCCGCCTGGCACGGCTAGGGCTCTCTGCGAGGGACACGAGGCCTCCTCGAGCTGCTCCTGTGTGACCTCCGGGACTCGAGAGAGCTGTAATTATTTCCCATTTTTCTAATCTTAGCATTTTATATAGTCTAGGTTCCTCAGTGATTACTGTATTAGCTGTCTTTGTTACTATTTGCTTTAAGTCTCACATGTTGCTGAGATTATCCTTAGGTGACTTCAGGAAAAACGCTGAGTTTTGCTAAACTTAGGCTCCCTGTTAAAATCCATGAGAACCTGAGAGAAAAATATATTGATTTAGATTACAATGTTTTTTAAAACAAAGCAATAATTGAAAACAAACTTTGCATTTTCCTTTTCAGCTACATAAGCAGAAGCTGTATCAGAAAGTTCCCATATTTACTCCTTTGGATTCTCCTTCTGTTTTGGGGGAGAGGAGGAGTGTTCCTGTTTGCTTAGTTTTGGTCACAATTTTATTGTTCAAATTCTCTGAAATCATATATGCTTTAGAAGCTGCAAAATAAAGGGAACTGGTTCAGTTTCTTTAAACCAATTTCTCTTATGACTGAAGCCAAAGACTGACTTTATATGTGCATACATACAAATCACTCACTCCACCCTCAGAGCTATTTCTACACAACAATGTTGTTTGAAAATACACTTCTCTTATATGCAACAACACTTCAGAACAAAAAGAAAGAGTAGGAGTGCAAGTACTTGACTGAGGGTGTGGAAGGGACACTGGAGACTGAGGAACACAAAAAATCAGTCCTAACTTGTCTTCTAAATCTGCAGGTTTGAAGATCAACATGGTTCGAGGAAACTGCTTCAAGCAAAAGTCTGGAGAATATTCTCAACTGCTTGGAAAAGAGGTAACATTTTTGGAAAGAGCTAGTAGATCAGAAGAATGATGCTAAGCAGCTCAAAATGGTTTATTAAGGCATTTCTTGAACATCATAAGAATGTCTGGATATGACATTAAATAGATGAAAACTAAGCTGTGTACAGCTAAGCTGTACACAATTTTTCATACAGTGAGCTGGCTGCCAAAGTAATTAGCCCATTTGTTTTGCTACTCAGCTTTATCTACTTTATCTTCTCTTCATGCTTCAGAACAGTTTTCCGCTCTAACTTCTCTGATCAAATCTTTGTCACATAGCTTCCTTTTAATTTTCCCCCACTTTAATGGCTTTTTGCAGCAGGCCCAGCTGAAGCAGAACAGTTCTGCTAAAGCTTGGAATAGCCCTTTGAAGATGACTGCTAGCAACCATCCTCTTCGACAAAAAATGTACAGCTTTCCCCCACCCTCTAGTAATGCAAAACAAAAAGCACCTGGATTTTAATGCAAAATAACAGTAACAGAACATGATCTCTTTCTGCCTGTGCATGTACGTCTGCTTTATCTAAGAAGGAAAATTTTATTTATCTGAGAAAGGAGAAAAAATAGAGGGAAAAGGAAGTACAGTTGAAATATGAATAGAAATCCCAAACTGTTAAGATTTTCTCCTCCCCATTTAATTTATAAGCAATATAATTTTGATCTCATTACCTTACATTTTAAGATTATATTAGTATGAAGGCTTTTTCTTAGCAAAAATTATTTTTAAACCTAAGCAGCTGACACAATTGCAGGAGGGACAGGTGGCCTACTTTAAAAAAATGTGACTGCTGTTATCACCTGAATGTCAATTCAGTATGAAACATACAGTGAGAACTATCACACTATGATACTCTCTTATCTAAATTGCAGTACGGGCTCTGACAGTAGGCACTGTGAGAAGCCTCAGAGGATATAATGACTATATCAATACAAGCTGGGAAATGGCTAGGAAGGAGTAAAGGAGTTATCTTTCTAGTTCTAGCTGCTGATCTACTTATCTTTCCAAAGCACTAGATTTTCATTTTATTTTTCCCCTGGATAGCATAACAAGAGATGCTTTTTCTTCTTTTAAATAAAAAATTCCAGCACCTAACAAGTAGTGCTTAATAAAGTTATGCACTGAACAACAGAAGATTTCTGCCCTGGGGTCAAAATTTTTATAAACGTGTGATGCTCCTCAAATATGTTAGGAGATCTTAACACAATTCAATGTCCATTTCTCCAAAAGCTGAAAAGACTTGAGGAAAAATACCAGAAGGTACACAAATAGCCTCAAATAAAAAATTAATATTATTTGGGCTAGACTGTAGAGTAAGTTCGACTGTGAAATATAGGCTAAAGTCATCCTGACAGTAAGACATCCTTCAAGTAAAGGAGTGAGTCATGAACCTCAGAGGTCTGAAAAAGCAAAAGACAGAGTTGATTCATGTATTAGTTCTGAATTTCAAATCTGACATACTTCTTTTGATATTCTGCACATTAGTAGGGCTTTATCATGTCTCCTTTTTTTCTAGAAGGCTCAAAAGATATATGAGTTTGGGGAAAAGATGCATGTAGACCTCTTTCCCCCCTGTATTTGAAATGTACCCAGAAGTAATCCTAAGCTTATTCTTATGCAGTAGCAAAATGGCCTGGTTCTGCTTACTGGAAGTCAGAGCAAAGAGATTTTGTGTAAAGACCCCATTTGAGGAAAAAAGTTGATTAAGGGATGATTTTTTAGACTGAGAAAGTACTTCCTTATGAGTCTGTATGCTGGTTCGTATGATCATCATATGGATGTGACTAGATGGCTTACAGTAGGCATGAAGCCAAAGTAAAGGGATCTGGGTAGTGTTATGTCCTGCCAAATGTGCATGTACTATGGTAAAAATGTGTTCTAAAGTGCTTTCTCCTTTGATTCAAATTTTTTAATTGATTTGAAGGAGGATGCAGAAAGCGTGAATCATAATACATGGAGAAGGGTTCTTGCTATAATCTAATCAGAAAAAAAACGCAAGAGTAAAGTATCTTGAGAAGAGGGGCAGATCTCAGAGGAGATGAGGCAGCTGACAGATTTCCATGAAATGTCTCAGTAGAAATCGCCATAGTATAATCTTGACTTTCAGACTACAAGTTTATATGTAGGGAGACCTTGAAGATGTCTTCACTGTTAATAACAGGGAATTCTTGTTCTGCTCATGTAACTACACAAGGAGTCACAAATATGGTTGTCTCCAAGACTGCACACATTAGGAAAGGCAATTGAAAATAAGATGGCAATGGAAGATGGAATATTCGACAATCTGAAGCTGATAGGACTTTTGTATCTAGTAAGAATATAATCAGTTCTGATTAATTATGCTCTGAGCTAAACTGACATTGTGCCAGTTCACAGATATGCATAATTATATAAAAGTATGAAAAGATCTACAGTCTGGGTAAACTGTGAAGAAGGAAGCAGAAATATGGAACCAGAAATATGATGTTTCTTAGCTTCCTCTCATAATATGAGGAAAGGCAAAGAGTATTGCGCTTTGGCTGGAGACTAGTGCTCATTTCTGAGTCAGCAATAACTAAGTAACTTGCGGAAACGCTGCTGATCGTATAATTGCTGTGAGAAAAAGTGTTGGCATCCACAGCCCTGGCAATAATTTCCCTAGTGAGTTACTGACCAAATGTAATTCATGAAGAGAAGCATCTTTTATAACATGTTCCCTGAACAAAAAGTATCCTCTGCTGATCACCTGATAGACATAAATTCAGACAAGCACTTTTCTAGTCCATCTGGAAGAAAGCCCACAATACTTGTGCTCTTATTATAAGGCACAAAAGGCACTGTAACTATCCAGTATGCCCTGCTCTCTCACTCAAATATCTTATTCTTACTCTGTTCAATATTTGGATTTTCTAAACATTATTTTAAATTTGTATTTATTTTGTGAAAAAAAGTTGAGCAAAAGGCTAATCAGAATCACAATAATTATTTCAACAACAGAGAACTATGCTGTAGTGGACAGTCATGGCTAAACTGGATATTGTAGCTGTAGAAAGAAAATAATGACAGTCAATTAGGATCCTCTTCTATGCCCTTCTTCTGGGGCCTGGGACAAATGGAGGCTGTGGGATGACATAATTCACAACACAGTGAAAATGTGTTTTCTCGTTGCCTGAAAGTCTTAGTTGTAGTCTGTATAACGATTCCTGAAGACTATGCTGCAGTGATTATGAAAGTTAGTTAAGATTGTATTTAGAGATAAAGAGATTTCTTTCTCTTTTAAAATCTCATGTTATTTAATTTGAAGTATCTTTATTTACATCTTTACACATTATTTTGCTGCCATATGGCGGACTAGGAGAGGGATAAAGTGGAGATCCTCTCTAGTACACATATTCTTGGTTAGATTTCTAATGCTTGTTACAGATAGAAAGATGGGTAAAACAGATTATTGAGCAGGCACAGGATACCACCTTCTACAGCAAAAAATATAGAACCTGGGAGATAAGATAGAAAACAAGTGTTTTGTACCCCTTATGTCTCCAGAAGTGCTCTTGCCTAAAAGAGCAACAATGCCTACACTGGGCATCCAGAGATCAAGAGAACTGGAACACACCATTGGCCAATGCTATTCACTTCCATTCCACTTTTTTCCTATATATCACTACATTCCACATGCTGATGATAATAGCTGTACAGTTATGCAGTTTTTTTGATGCAGATGCCAACTCCTAGGACAATTTTTGCTTCCTGTATACTTCTCTTAAACTATCAGAACATCTAAAAGTCATTAGTACAGTTGTATTTTAGTCTTTATAATGGATTTGTGAAAATTATTTTCTTATATGGTGAAGTTTTTATGCTACTATAATTCTAATAATACCAGACAGATAGGGCAGAAGAGAGATGCATGCAAATATTGCTGACTGAGACCACCCAAAGAGGTTTAAAAGAAAACTGTAGCATGTTCACTGGTTTCCAGTTCAATTACTGGAAAGAAGGTGAACTGCAGTTTGGATACATTTGTTATATTTAGCTATATTTCCCTGGAAAGTTGTGTCTTGCCTCGTGGCCTAAACTCTTAAGCAGAGAGTACTGCCTCTTAAGAAGCTGTCCCATTCAGTGCCAGGGTTAGCTGCAAAGGGAATCAGAGAATCCCTCAGGCAGGAAGGGACCTCCGGAGGCCACGTAGTGCAACCCCCTGCTCTAAACATGGTTGAGGCCGAGTTCAGGCTGGGCTGCCCAGGGCTTTGTCCAGCTGTGTCGTGAAAACTCCTGAGGCGGAGATTCCACCGCCTCTCTGGGTAACCTGCTTCAATGCTTAATTAGTCTCACAGTGAAAACTGTTTTCCATATATCCAGTCAGGACTCCCCTTTCTCAGTTTCTGACTGTTGTCTCTCACTGTCTTGCCTACCCCTCTGTAGGGAGCCTGGCCTTGTCCACTTGGTAACCTTCTGTTAAGTACTGGAAGGCTGCTCCTTGGTCCACACTAAGCCTTCTCCTCTGACAAATTTATTCTCTACTATAACTGACCAGCTACTTAAATTTTGTAAAGTGTTTGGGGAGGTACTAGATTAAAAGATTCTGTTATAATGTAAAACCATGAGGTTCTGCAGGTCACTGACAAAATCCTAGAAATTCCACTGTATTTCTACATGATAAAATATTCTGAAATATTTTTTGTGGATTTTATTAAAAAAAATCAAAAAAAAAACAAAAAAAAAACAAAAAAAAAAACAAAAAAAAAAAAAAAAAAAAAAATAACTTTATTTCAGTCCTTAGGACACAAGTAGGCCTGGAAGTGATGGATCATAAACTCCAGCTCTTCTTTGTATTTACCTAGGAGGAAGTTTCCAAAATCAAATGAAAGAAAAAGCCTTTCTTCTGTAATTTGTGATTAAGCATGAAAAAGGCTAAGACCCACAGCCACTTTTAAAATGTGAGATTGAAAATTGCTAGTTACATCTTATTTATCTAGAATTAAAAGCTATAGAATAAGATATTTGTCTCACATTGGCTTTTCAGTATGTAACTAGTTTTAATTCTGACCAATGGTAGAATTCAAGCCAGTCAGGAGTTACCAAACTCAAGGTATTGAGGCATATCATAGAATCATAGAATCAGTAAGGCTGGAAGGGACCTCTGGAGACCATCTAGTCCAACCTCCCTGCTCAAGCAGGGTCACGTAGAGCATGTTAGATAGGGTTGCATCCAGGCAGGCCTCGAATATCTCCAGAGAAGGAGACTCCACAACCTCTCTGGGCAACCTGGTCCAGTGCTCTGTCACTCTCACAGGGAAGAAATTCTCCCTCACGTTCAGGCAGAACTTCCTGTGCTTCAATTTCTGCCCACTGCCTCTTGTCCTGCCACACGGGACAACTGAAAAGAGTTTGTCCCCATCCCCTTGACACCCTCCCTTCAGGTACTTGTACTCATTGATAAGATCCCCCCTCAGTCTTCTCTTCCCCAGGCTGAAGAGGCCCAGCTCTCGCAGCCGTTCCCCATAGGGTAGGTGCTCCAGCCCTCTGATCATCCTCATAGCCCTATGCTGGACTCTCTCCAGTAGCTCCCTGTCTCTCTTGTCCTGGGGAGCCCAGAACTGGACACAGTACTCGAGATGAGGCCTCACCAGTGACTGCTTCTCTTCTACTCAAATTTGCTATAACTTTCCCTGTTGGTTATTATTTCCATCATTCTCTTCTGTTACTCCTTCCCTGAGCTCAGCAAATTTTCTGATGTTTTCTGTGTATCCTCCCATGTGTTCAAGGTTTGCATGACCTGTCTTCTGTTCTTAATGAGTCCCAAAGTTTTTAAGTGACAAAGAAATTTGGAGTTTGTTGAAGAATAATAATTTAAACATTTAGATCAGTAAGACAATAAAGATATATATACATAACTTTAATATTTTCCATCCTATTTGAAATAATAATATATAATTGGTATAGAGTTGATTCTTCCATACATTCGATTATTAGTAATACAATATTCAATATTTTTCATCCATATGCCTCCAGGGCTTTTTAGAATGGAAGGTATGTATAATTATCCAAATTATCAGATAAAAATAGGATTGAACAGTGATTGCTTTTCCAAGATTCAGCTGCATATCAGTAACAGGATAAGGATTCCTGACTTCAGCTCACTGATCTATATGCTGGAAGTAGACTTCACGAGACTTTCTATCAATAGGAAGTCTAGTGTGTCTAGAATAAATAAATCTTGGAAAACTGAAATAATCTGAGAATGCAAGTATATTAGTGGTAGAGGGAGTGAGTATGTACACACATATACAGATGCAAGATAGATTATGCTTCTGATACAGAAAATCTCAGAAGGAACCTCAGAATCACAAAGGCTAGAAAAATCCTTGTAACATGACTACATGTTGTAACATTGTTCCAAACATGCTACACAGAAAGAAAGCTATGTAAGCCTAGTGTTATAATGAACTTTGTTAGCCTGCCAAAAAGAAAACTGTGCAGAAGATGGGAACCCTGTAAAGAGAGTGTTTATCTTAGGATTTTTAAATAGAAGAATGGGATTCTATTTCTAGCTCTTCATTGTGATGTTGGGTAAGCTGCTTTTAGCTAAATTTTATGGGTATTCACTGTTTCTGAGGACCCATTTACAAGGGACCTGAAACCAGCCCCTTTTATTAGAGATTTTTTGAGTTCAGGGCTGTATTTTGAAACACCCAAATAAATTCCTAGATACATCTGGAGAAAAAGCAAAACAAAACAAAACAACCTCCCCCAATCTTCCTCCCCACTTCTTGGCCTATTTTTTAAATAACTTTGAGATTATCACCAAAAGTGAAAACCTTCTGGAAACCTGGCTGTACGTCTGCACGCCTGTTACTGAGTATCAGTGAAAAGTTAAGGTTGTCTGTATATATTTATTGACTTTCCAGGATTTTGTCTGCATGATTATATGCTAAATAGATTGTTCTTCTATACAGGTATATTGCTTTTATTGTTCCAGCTTCTGTATAGGTTGTAATCACTTTATCTGCTTGAAACCCTCTTATCAGTTTACAGAATTTAACACTGTAAAATAAATTGCAGCAGCCCCTTTATGTTTCAACAATATATCCTATACAATTTCTAAAAAGAAAAACCTTGACATGCCTCCTACTAAATGCAAATAATGTCAGTAGTAGCAAAGGGAACAATATGGACTAGAATACTTAACTTTAAATATTTTAACTTTAAAATTCTTAACTTTTAAACTATTTAAATATTTCAGAGGTTTCCATCTGAAGGCTTGTATGGCATGGGGTTGTGTGTATTTCCTAAAATTAGACTGACTGAAGCACTGAAAAAAAAATATTCACCTTGCTAATGACCTCTGGTTTTGTCAAGGTAATAAGCATGAGTAAAAAGGAAGACCCGTTCTCACTATAAACAGGAAAACAAGTTTTACAACAGCAGCATTTGCTAGCACCTCTAAAATTAACTCTAGGCCAAGCTTTCCGTGATAAATGTCTTTTTTCGGAGTTAACACAGAGGAACTCAACCTATAAAATAGTACAAGTGGAAACAAAAACATAAATTTATAACAGAAAATGAATACTCTGTATAAATTTTCTGGCATATAGGATTTCCATCTCTTCCTATGATGGAAACATCATAGTAATGTAATTCATAGTAATGTAAATCATAGTAAAAGTAATTTAGGGCACAAACAGATAACTATAAATCATAGCAGAGCTTAGGTTTAGAAGGCACCTCTGGAGGCCATGCAGTCCAATCTCTTATGAAAGCAGGACTGAATTCAAAGCTGTATTATGTTGCTCAGGGCCTTGTCCCATCAAGTTTTGAACATCTCCAAGGATATAGATTCCATAACTTCTTTAGTCAAGAAGTTCCAGCCCTTAGCAACCTCTTTGGAACATTTTTCACCTTCTATCTATTTGGTCTTTTCCACTTTTACTTCTAAGAGTACCACTTGTAATCATCACCATAAAATTCCAATGTGAACTAAAACTTATTTTACAACATCTTCCATAGTATTTTATACAAATTCATTTTACTAAAAATTGCAGCAGGCCAGGAACATACACATGATAAGCTATTGCATTTTTGCTGAATAAGCAGTAAATCCCGTAGACCACACTAACCACTGCCAAATCTCTAGTAAATGCCAGATCAAAACATTAATTGCTTTTGATCATAACCTTGTTCATGCAAAACAGCGTAAGAAAACCCCACTGTCAGGTAGTTGAAGTTGAAGAAATAGCTGTGTTAGATAGTTTCAACATTTTATAACTGATTTGCTTTCTTATTTAAATTGAAAATATTTGTTTGGATGCAAAGCTTTCCTGAAGTGGCTATACAACAAACACCACAAGAAAATGTTAATATATACTAAAAATATAACTAAAAGTAGGTATATACAAAATTAACTGTATATACTCTGTGTATATTTTGCATGACACATCAAGTGCAGAAAATAATACAGGTAGGGAAAGATGATTTAACTTTTAAAATTGATCAGTTTTAAGAGTAATTTATTACCTTATGTATGTGACCAATATAGTAATTTTTTGGTTTTGATTCTTTCAAGTTTTGTCAGCTTCTGGAGACAAGTTGCATCTCTACAAAGTGGATACAACAGAGCGGTAAAAATGCCTTTATTCTGAAGAAGTAGCATTTTATACCTTCAATTAAGTTTGACATTACAATTTCCCTGATGCCAAAGTCAATTAAACAGGTTCCTGCACCCCTCCTTCATTTTCACCTACATGCTACAATATAATGCTGCCTTTCTTGTGCCAGTACAACTGTTTGTGGCTGTCCTGTAAACTAGTTCAGTGAAATGATCCAGGTTAAAAAAACCTTTTAAACTGGATTTGAAAATAACAGGTGTAAGAAGAACATTATCTTCATGCCAAATTCCCTTTGTGTGAAAGTGACAGTGGGTAAAAATGAGGGGAAAATGAAGCTCCTTTCTTTAATAAATTGAGGCTACTTCTTGTGCCATTCAAGCCAAGTTCACAAAGAGAAGATTCTTATTGCAGAAAACAAGCAACATTACCAGTGCTAATGTCTGTATAAAATTTCCACATTTCTTTTTCTAAATTATCAACTTCTTTAGTCTTTACTAATACCAATACTTCAGTCTTTACCCTCTTTCTTCCTTTCCTATTCTCTTGACTATTACAAGTAGCGTTTGGATGCTACATGACATTCTTCTGACAGAAATGGTGCCAAAAAAAAAGCACTTTCATTAGGGTTCACTTCACTTCTGAAGCTGAGCTAACATTAGCATTGCATTTTGAAGAAATATCCAGAATTTTGTTAGGCATTAGAGATATGTTGTGCTATAGTGCCTAAAAACATGGTTTCCTGAGATGCAAATTTGCTTATATTGATATAAAAACACAACGCATCTTAGAATAAAATGGGGCAATATTTTGTAACTAAGTTTAAGCACTGCAAACATGGAAGGGAAATCAAATATGAAAAGATAAAATACATGGACACAAAGGAATCCAGCTTCAAGAGAACTAAAAGATCTATCAGTGTTCTGTGCAAGAATTGCCAATTCACTTAATAATGATTTCCCTATTCTTCTTTCATGTACCACTGCAATTAGAAAATGTTAGGAAATTACTTATTCTTGATACTCAAATAACAATACTGAACAAACTTACAGGCACTGTACTTAACTATATTAGTAGAAGGTAGTTTAGCATACTGCAGCAGTAGAGATCATCAATATACTTCGTTATAACTCAAGTGAAATACAAAGAACTTCATAAAAACCTACCAGACTATGGTAGTGTGAATTAAAGACTCTTCTAGTCCTATCCCACCTAGTCTTTAAGAATATTCACAGTTGTTCTAGCAGAGCAGCTGTGAAACATCAAAAGATAAAGTTTCTGCTCTATCTTTAGCACAGGAGTTTCTAGTAGGAGTTTCTGTGGTACATGCACTGCTGTTGCTTAATAAGCTCCTTCAAAATGACACAAGCAAAGGGACAAGAGCTGTCACTTCCACTGGTGGCCCTGCTATCACTGCTGCTGTTGCCGTAGCTAGCAGTATCTCCAAACCCCTAAAAGTAAAAAGGAAATTAACTAATACTTTCCAAAGCTGTGACTTTTCTGCTGATACTTCAAATAAAACTGAACTATTCACAGTGAAGAGAAGACAGTTTGAGCTTTTTTTTATTTTTCTGTCCACTGTAATAGTGGGAGTAGAGAGAGGTAAAATTGACAAGTGATTCGGAAGGGTATTTGTAAGTTTTAAAGGAAAAAGTACAAATTAGACACATTCCCAGATCCTAGCAATAGCCTTGCATACTAACTCTCTAGGTTTTAAGACCCTGTACCCTACTGCTGAGTCATTCCAATACTACACAGAATACCCGCTCATAAGGGCAGTTGGGTGATAGTAGTTTTAATGCAGAACACAAAATGCATTTGAAAATCTCCTCGGCACAGAAGGAGTAGAGGAATGTGGTTTAAAACACTGAAAGCAGCCAAGGTCAAATGGAAGTGTAAGTGTGTATTGCTTTATTATTTAAATTTTAACAATAATGGCCATACTTAGGAAAGGGACAGTTTGTATTATATTCCAAATAACCACATATTGGACATTATACCAACGGTTTACCCTAAGGGTAAATCCTGGTTACTTCATCACTGAAAACAAGTTTGTAAATAAAGAACTAGCAAAACCTGTCAGACTCGTAGTTTGGCAAAATTTATGCGTTTGATAATAAACTAAGAGTAATGTCTAAATATTTATTTTCTCCAAGCTTAAAGAGGTCGTAGAAAGATACATTCTATGGTATTTTGGGAACTAGGCAAATCTTGCCTATGATGTTATCTTATATTGGTGGGTGGAAAACTCTGCATATATACATTCTAGAATAATTTTTTGAGATTTCACAGTAAAAACCATGAATGCTGAGTGTGTGGTTGACATAATGTACTTTCAGAAGATGTTGCTGTTTACAGCAACTAACCATATGCACTGGTCTCTGCACACTTCTTGAGATTAACCAACTAGCTTCCAGTTAGATATCTATGTAAATTTGAATTTTAAGATACATACTGGGGCTTCATGATACCCTAGATTCTCCCAAAACTTGTTAATTATGTACATTGCTTCAGTTACATGAGTTATGTCTCAAATATACTGCTTTTTGAATCAAGTCCAAATCACATAGACAAGTCCAACTGTCATCATTCATATCAATATTAATTTTTAAGGCCTAACTGTAATAGTATAAAGACTGATCTATGCATTTTTCAGAAGTTAGATGTTCACAAATAAATTAATTTCTATGCATATTGCTAATCATAGAGTCAAATCAGTATAGGCCATCGAAATAACTGCATTTCCTGATGTCCAGTTTTCATTTGTGCTTAGTAAGTACACAAATGCATAAATATGACAATGCATATGAAATATCTCCATTATGGAAACACAAGTCTAACTATCAGCATTGTTCAATATCTTAATTTATCTTATTTTTTCCCAGAAGAAACTTCTAGCTGTTAGAGATTATGGACACAGATTTAAAATGGAAATGAACCATGGGAAAAGAATAGCTGTTACTGTTGCCTAAGCTTAGCATTGAAAAGCAACTTTTTTTTTGATTCTTACTTTGTAGTTATAAGAAAGATAAAATAGCTAAAAGTGGCTATTAGCCTGTGAATTAGTGGGTAGCCTGTAAGATTTAAAGAAAATAATCTGTATTAAATTGGTACATACGCTTGCAATTTGTTCTTCAAAAAGAACAGCATGGCATTTTGCAATAGCTGGCATATACATAGTGGGTATGTTTTATATCTGTATTGATCCTTTGTGGTGTCTTGTAAAAGAAGCCTGTAAATTATTAATGTCTAAAGCAAATTAGATATTAGGAAAAAAACTTTACTGAAATCCATTTTAAGGGCACCAGAATTGTAATGTCAGCTGGCTTAGCTATAGTGATTTCTAACAATCATTTGGTTGCTAATAATACTTCACCCATCATGTAAAAACTACTTTTAGCCACTGAATATAAAAGCACTGGTGCAAAGTAAGTTCAGATGACAGGCCTCAGAAGGCACCTTAATGGGATATTTGTTTGCCCCAGAAGTGCTAGCCTGTTTATGTCGTTTCAGGGCAGGAAAGAAACCCATGCGGATATTAAATGACCAGTCCTAAAGGCTTGAGACTAGTGTTCAATACAACGAATAGTGTTTTACCATATGCAGAGTACCCTGAATTGGGGCTGCACTGTAAAGCAACTTAGCAAATACTACGATCTAGGTTTGAATTTTCAAGGGGAATAGAATCAGGCCTTAAATGGGTTTTAAGTGACTATGGTAGCATATGGAAGGTAGTTCTGAAGAAATTAACAAACCAGTGAAGATGCAATTGAGAAAGATTTTCAAAAGCGGTTAGGGATTTTCAGTATTGCAGTATGCATCCTGGAACTATTAAAGGGTTCTGATTTCAAGAGGTAGATGCTTGGCTCCTTTTTAGGACCAGGACTCTTTCAGCTGGGCACTATAAAACAGTATGACTAAAGTCACTAGTCTAATTGGGCTCCTCAATTTAGCAGCACACAAACTAAAATAACTCTGTACAGTGATTATCTGAATGATTAATTTGTAAAAATCTTGTTTATAGAAAACATATAAATACAAGAAAGAGCAATATTCTTTGGATACACTGATAATTAGTCCTCTGTCCTGATTATGAGGGATACTTGAGTTTCGGGGAGGGAAAGGTACTGACAGCTATAGGCTAGGAATAAGCATCTGTTACAGTCTTTCATCTTGGACTAGGAGATTACTACACTGCCATTCATACATAACTGGTATATATATATTTTTTTCTTGTTCAGTTCTTGCAAGCACCTAGGCCATCATGCCAGGCACTGTTCAACCAACAGATACAGTTACGCTATATTCTTAGGCTGAGGTCATTCCTGAGTGGCATATAAACTAGGTAGCTAGTACAACTGTTGTAGCACAAGAGCTCAGTGCCAGCAAGTTGTCCAAATATTTACCTACCTTTACAGGCTGATTTTACAGCTGACACTGAAGTGCACGCTGCCATGGCTACACTGCTTCCATTAGCTGACTTAGTTCATTTGAAACTAGCTCTAGCGTCTCTTCAAAGCACCACAGACATAACTTCACAGTTCTACAAAGTATACGGCTTGAGTTACCAATACACATTTTTCTTTTTCTTTTTCTTTTTTTTTTTTTTTTTGTTTACTTTCTCTAACATACAGGATGTTGGTGGATCAGCCTAACTATATTAACAAAGGAAAAAGGCTTACACATAAAGCTCAATTACCCCATGACAATTGTGAAGGGATAATATGCTAGAGTATGCAAAACCAACTGGATTTAAAGGTGCTTCTCAAAATGCCTTAACACCCTTAACTTCTCAGGAAATGTCACTGCATTCCAACATTTTAATCTGTGTTATGGAGAGCCTTTTGGAATTTAGAGTCTGCAAGTAAAACCTGCATTGTTTTATTTTTTACCTTCTCGTTATATATTGCTTTAGATCTAGCATAGCCTTTCCTATTTCTTTAAAATATTACAAATCCTGTTGTTACAATTAGAACTGTGCCATTGAACTGGTAAATGAATTACAGGCTAGAAAACGGTGTTCAGCTTTAGACTGTCCGCTTTCAGTTTACTACTCTGTACCAAATTCAAATACACATGTATTTACTCAACCTCCATTTTAGTGCAGCATATCCAAAAAGACATGTAAAGAGGGAGACCAATAAAATGTATTTTAATAATTACAGTACAAACCACTATTTTTCAGTTGCCCACAAATTCTCATGTAACTTGCCTTTCATTCAAATGGATCATATTTATTAAGATAAAAATAGATCTAGCTTATTAAAATAGAGATGGTTTATCATTTGACTTAAATGTCTTATTGCAAACTTTCCTTGGATTGTCTGATTCCACAGGTCCTTGACTAAAACCTCCTGAATATTTAAATATTAAATATTATTTATTACTAAGCATTAAGATATGTATATACATTCATGTAGCCAACTGTTGAAGGATTTTTTCTAAAGCTGTGCTCCAAAATTATTAACGTTTTGTAAGAAAGAGATGCAGACAAGCATCCATTTCAGACTATGAAATTCATCTTGTCTAGTTTGAGCTTTCTAAAACTTCAGTATTTACCGTCATGCAGGCTTCCTTTAGACAATCTAAAAAAGAATTTAATACACCTAATCCAAAAGCATCTTGGATAAATCAATCACTTCTCTCTCTTGCAGCTATAGAAGTAGACTAGACAGCTAGCATAGTTTAGATATGTAACCTTTAGACAACTACAGTTAAATGAGATGAATCCCACCCAATTAGGCAGATTTGAATTCTCTGAAGAACATGTTTAATGTAGGTTTAATGTAAGTTTTTTCTGTGTCCTGAAAGAAGTACTGAAGTCTAGCTCCATGTTAAAATAATTTAACACTAAAATTAGCTAACATTAATGAGCACTCTGTCATTTAAAATTTAATCTGATTTTTTACTCACAGCCTTGGGCACCCACTAAATTGTTGGTATTGGGTGGAGTCTCTTATAATATGGATTGCTGTCACTGGTGCTTTTCTGAAGAAAGAAATAAAAGCATTTCTCTTGACTGTTTTTAAAGTGGTGCAATCTACAGATATACACCATGTTGTGTTTTGTTGCACTGATTACGATGTTAAGAATTTTTTAGGCTAGATTACTATTTGCAGGAGTATTACTTGAAATAAGAAACCACAAAAAAGCTATCTAACAAGTAACATTCAAAGATACAAGGACAATATTCCTGAAGCCTTCCTTTCCACTCCATTCAGTGTCTTTCTCCTTTCATTTTCACTGCTACAATTGTAAAAGCTCAAATATTCTCAAATTATTTTAGAAAGTGAACTGATATGCATGACATACCATAATTCCATTAAACCAGTGTTGACTATAAAATATATGGTGTAAAGAATATGCAATACTATTGGAAAATTCCACTCAGTTCTTTTGAAATTTAGAGCTGCGATGAGAACTGTTATGGGTATGATAAATCATATGGCACACTCACCAATAACCCACACATACGCTCTTGGATAATCTCAGCAAGTTACTCAAGTAATTACAATTGGCTTGGAGGTTTTAACTGTTTCTAGTATTGTTCCCTTATCTTAAATTATAGACGAGGCAAATTGTGTGCTCTTTGCTAGTTGCAGCGTTCTTTTGCAGAAGCGTTGAACTCCAGGTTAGCATGCCTACAAGTAACTACTTTAAAAAAAAATTGTAGCATGTTCACATAGAACAGACTTTACAACAGTTATCTCACAGCTTATTCTGATGTTTGAGGCACATTATCTATCAATGCTGCTACATGCCTACCTACATAGCACTAAGATTTTGCTTAATTTTTAGATACATGGTACTTAATTGAGGGATGAATTATTAAAACTGACTAAAGTGAGATAACCTAGCTCCTCTAATATTAGGAATAGATTATAATGTAGTACTGTAGGATTATCACTGAGAATCCCATCCAATGCATAGTAGCCACTTCAGAAAAACGTTTGAAATTTACTAATTTCTGTAGACACAAGGGCTCAAACAGGCATTACAGACTCAGTGTGGTTTCTACTGTAATTAAAAATATTTCCATTTAATGGCAAGATATTTTTGCTCGTGCTCCAAAAACACACCACTGCAATTCCAGTGTCTTACACCAATTGTTTTGTTTTAGCTTTTCACAAATCTTAAGCAGTGAAAATACACGAGATTTCGGCAGATTCTATTCCATGTTTCCTATATAAACTAAATGACTTTCTTATAAATGTAGCAAAGAAGAGAAACTGCATTACATTATTAAGTCCTCTCCTTCTGGAAAAGTTTACCTCTTGTTTCTGAGAAATAAATGTCTTAGACCTTCAGTTAGCACCTGAGGTATTCAGATGCATTAAAACAGTCACATAAACTTCAGTAGACCCAATTATACGATGAGAGATCTCTGGTCTGACTAAGTATACTGATAATGCTCTAAAGGAAAATCACAATACAGTATGTTTACCTGAAGTGAGAGTACAATTTTGGTTAGGGTGGGGACCTCATAGAGAACTGCAGATACGATGTACTTCAGAAAAAAAGATGCAGTAGTCAACACAACCTGACAAATTTTTAGCACCAAAAAGAATTGGTTTTCAGAAATAATTCCATCAGCTGCATTAGCAGAATCTGGTTTTGGAAGGCATGAGACAGGATAATCCAGATGATGGAGAATTTAAACAAGGAAAGGAAATCTTCCTAATCCCCAGTATTGGTTTACTACATCATTTGGTTAAATTAGATCATCTGTACCAACTGCTACCTTCTATGCAATCCCAAATGAGCACAAATACTAATCCTGATCTGTCTTCCTTTGTGTTTTGTTTGTTTAATGTGATTCACTGTTTAAATTACTTTTAAAAAAAGTTTCTTGATAGAATCATAGGAAAAACATTTAGTGGGAGGAAAATAATTAAGAAGAAAACAAGTATATGAGATCAAAGGCTTCCTTCCCCCCTCCCCCCAAAAAATAGATTAAAGCGGATCTTGATTTTATCTTGTAAGTACAAGTCAAAGATATATTGTTAGCATGATTTTGCTTTCATTTAATGTTTTTGTATTACAATTAACTTGAAAATACATCTCCCTTTAACAATATCTATTTCTGTATAGCAAACATGGATTTTAAAATCTTGGTGAGGGAGTGGTAGGTGGCTAAGTAAATACACAGAAACCTCAGTGTTGTGTCATGTAACAAACTGTAATAGCGCTTCAAAGTTTTGGACAGATTTCCTTATATTATTGGTTTAGGGTGTAGCTGTGTGGAAAATTGTAAATGTTGTCTTTTGGTATTTACTTTACAACCCTTTGTAATCTTCGGTTATATTTATAGTTTACACTGAGAAGAAATCAAAATTAAAGAGGCGTGTTTGAACATCCTTTGTAATTGAGTGTTCTTCCCATTTCTGCTTAAAATAAAGGCAAAGCCTGCGTGTTTGGTTGTCCTAGGAGACCACCCGAAGAGCTGACAAGTCATGACCTGAAGTGAAATTGGAAGACATCTTTGTGGAAAAGCAGAAGTTTTAGGACAAGGCAAAAAGAAGCCATGGCTAAATTGGCTCGTTTTTGTGAGGGGAAAGGGGGTTATTTTGTTTCGAATTGGGAGATTTAACTAGAAAGAGGAGGGAGAAAGGGAGTTTGTCTTAGCTGGGGATAATATACTAGTGATCAAAGATTTTCCTAAGGCGCTGGGGTTGCCACTCACTCTTACTTCAGCGGCGCAGCGGAGCGGTCCATGCCCATAGCCCACTCCCGGCCAGACGCAGGCAGAGGTTTCGGGCCTCCGGGCAAGGCCGTGGCGGCCCCGGGCCCCTCCGCCGCCGGCTCCTGCTCTGCCCCGGGGCTGCCCGCGCCCGCCACGGCGCTGCCGCGGTGCCGCTCGGCGCAAGTCCCCAACGGCCGCGGCGGCCGCGGCGCGGGCCGGGCCCACAGTGCCCTCTGCTGCCCCCCGCGCGCTGCCTCGCCCGCCCAACGGCCGCCCAACGGCCGCCCAACGGCCGCCCCGCGCTAACGCGCCGCTCGCGGGAGGCCTCGCAAACGGGCTGGCCGGGGCCCTGTGCGGCGGAGCCCAGGGGCCGCCTCAGCAGCCGCTGCCGCAGGCTCGGCCCCGGTGGGGATGCTGGCCCAAATGAATTCTGCCTGCTCCGGCCGCGCCGCGGAGATGGGAGAGAAGGGCGTCCCCGCGTGCTGCAGGAGGTCCCCTGGGTGCCGGCACCGGCATGGCTCCGCCACCAGCGTGAATCCTGTCAGCGGCAGAGGCAGCGCATCTGCAGAAGCCACGTAGAGCCAGAGCTGGGCCTGCGGGCAAACAGGGGCACCAAAACGCGGAGCCCCAAACGTCGTGAAAAATAGGCCTTAAGATGCTTTATATTTAGGCTTTGAAAATTGTTTCCACCATGAATAGGACGACCCAAGAACTGCTTTTAGATGTTAACTTTCCTCTGTTACTTACAACATGCTCAGGGAAGACTTACAGAGATGTTTTTATTAGACCAACGACAGTTGCTGACGAAAACAGCTAAACCTTAGGGTAAACGAAAGCTTCAGGTGTGTGCAGCTATGGAAAGGTGTCATAGGTATGTAAGTTATAGGAGCTCCTTCCCATCCTGCCACACACTCTCCAGCTAAGGCTTCAAAGGTGTCACTACCTAGGGAGTTCCCTGAGGAACAAAGTGTATTTTAGGGTGGTATATAGGAGCTTTAGTAAAAGAAGTTCCATCTCCAAACCATTAGTATGGTGAAAACAAGCCCTCATTTGCTATAGTGGAAATAGAAGTAGAAATGGTCAGATAGAAAAATAAAGATTTACCAGCCATAGCAGCTTTAGAAATGTCCCATAACTGTGTAAGAGCAGCTGAGTACATGGTAAAAGAAACAGAGTAGTCGTGTTTTCTAAAACTTCAAGTACGTAGACCTTTATCACCAGCTAAACTCCATCCAGATAATCAGGCAGATCACAACTGCATTTCATTTAAATTTTATTCCTTTATATTTGGACCAAATTCTTGTCATTCTCTTTTGCTTCCTTCAAGGCTTAAGCCTTTTCATCTGTTTGATAGAACACAGGATCAGAAAAGGTTTCATGAGCTGTGGAGTCCAGTTCCTTCTTGCAGCAGTTCAAGAGGTCGTATAATCCCATTTGTAAATCTATCAAGCTTTGTCATAAAAACATGTTTCTTTTTTGCCTCCATACTCCTATTGGGAAGCTGTTTTGGTTTCTAATGTCCCAAACAGTTGGAAACAGTTTTCTAATTTCCATGCTGTATTTTCATGGCAATCTTACATTCCTGTGATCTTATGCTAATAATACTTTCTACCTTAAATACCTTTCTTTTCAGTGTTTTTTCTTATTCTCCTTTATCTACGGTATATTTGCAGAACAATAATACTCCTTTTCTCATTTTTTCCTTACTATACCAAATAAAGTAAACCCCTTTAATCTCCCCTATCAGCAGTCTGCCATGTTACATTATTCTGGAAAGGGACACACTGGAGTCTTACATAATAGATTGCATACTTGCCTGTTTCTAGGAAAACCTTCCTTTTTCATATTTGCATCTTCCTGGTAGCACATAGTTCTGCTGCAATTGATGAATATACTGACTTTTTTACCTAAGTGTCTTTTCTAAACCATGAACTGTTAGTGAATAGCAGAAAATTCCCGGTGCTAATTCCACAGCATAACCTTGTTCTTTGTGCATTTTAGCTTCATACCCTTTCTGTAACTGAAGTTCAGTGACCTTTATGATACTCTAAGCTAATTTTCTAGTTTGACACTGCCTCTGAACTTTGTAATCAGAAAATGTCGTCAGCACACGCTTATGCTGTGCCAAAATTAGCTATGATACTGTTTACTATTTTTAGTCTCCAAAATAATCCTGGAGAATTCTGTTGGTAACTTTCCTCCAAACATACGCTTTCCCTTTCAACACAAGAAGTTGAATCTTTATATCTTTTCCCCAGTAGTGAAGATAATGCACCCAGAAATTTGTGTTTTTCTCTCGCTTTGTATGTGATTTAACTCTGATTCCAGTTAACTTCCTACCTGTAAATTCTTACTTTCTCTGACATTGTATGCTTCTTCTCATCGTACATTAATTTTTGATGGGCTAATATATGAAATGCTTTAATAAGCTTTTTAATAGGCTTGTTGGGCTTGCCTTTACTAGAAAAAGATGGGATTGTTCTGTATTTGCCTTATCTGGAAAAAAAGATTACTAGGTAATTCTCACATTATCCACTTTTGGTTAAAAATCTTACATTCTTCACTATTTCTCAGCTTTCTCTGCTATATTGTTCTTCTTTCATATGGTGTATGTTATAAAACCTTGTAAACTAATACAGTGAGTTTAATCTTACTGTTTACTTGGTTACTTCCTGTTTCCTCCCCACACTCCTATTTGTTAATCTTCAGTAAAATGATACAATACTTGCCTTGTTCCCTTTATTAACCTGCCCTCTGCTTTTCAGTTCACTATTTGAAATCAGGAGCCACAGTTATGGATTTTTCAGATTTTGTCATTCCAAAAATAAACTCACAGAGAAGTAACCTGCTATTAGAAGCAGAACTGAACTGCCTAAAGGAACAACTGTACAGGCTAGTTATGCCAGCAGATCTAAGAGGAAAGATTACTTTACTTGTAGGTGGTGAGAGAGAAGGAGGAGTAGAGAGAGCAATTGTGTTCTCAGAAAATGTTACCTTTTCGTTGTTCATGTTTGGCCTTCTCAGACATATTTTCTAAATAGCACATGCTGGTTTTCCTTGTATCTGCATCAAAATAGGAAAGATGCATGATAATTCCTTAGCTGATTCACCCACCACTTGAACACCCTAAGCACTGAACTGCTTTAACATCTAGCAGTCGCTGAACAGGAGAGGTCTGGCTTTCTCTTCTTTCTTTCTCCTTTTCTCCCTCCCATTGCCTCCTCCTTTTCTCCCTCCTCACCTTGCTCACGGCCAGCTTGTATTTGCTGCTTCCTTGCCCTTGTTCTGGTTCCAACTAGACTCTTCTGTGAGCTGCAGCTGATCACTAACATAGCAAAAATACATCAAGTATGTATTCTCTGCCATACTCCTTGCAGTAGCATGTGTCCATTCTAAGATCCAAGAAATTCACCTTATCTTTATTAAACTAATTACTGTGTTGGATTTTTTGTGGGAACTTAATTTCAAAATTAGATTAGAAAGACTGGAGAAGGCACGTACCTTATGTTACAAAAACAGTCATTTAAAATTTTGTTAAAGGTAGACTTTCTACTAGTGGTGATGACATTAATGTTTTTAAAATTACTTTGGAACTACTACACTTTATTTAAAACTCATTTGTTCTTTTTGAAAGGAACTTGCTCTGTTTAAATCAGTCATGGTAGAAAGGTTACCCTCAGTGAGTGGAAATCAGGAACATAAATAGGACTCATTTGGGATGTCTGCCTAATAATCAGCAAACCCACAGAGGGTAGATCTAAACTAGGGTATAAAAGGAGGAGCCTCACTATAACTGTATCTCTTTTAAGTTAACCACTGAAATGCCTGTTTTTTCTTTGTCATTAGAAGTCACTGTGATTTACCTTAACAATTACTAATCAGTTTAGTCTGAATCATTCTTCCATGTTGTATACTATGTTCTTAAAAGATGTTACTTTTTCAATGAGGTTATCTTGGCCTTCTCAGATAAAATTTCTAATCAACATTTGATGTTTTTTCCCCTGTGTCTACACCAGAACAGGAAAGATGCATCAGCTGCATGGCATTCTGACTGACCAACATTCTGGAGAACGTTGACAGAATTTGACAATGACACAAGCAAAAAGATCAGGGTATTCCCATAAGGACTGGTACAAATCCAACTGCATAACAGATACTTGAAATGGAATTTTTCCCTGTTGGCAGAGCACTGGAGAACTGAAACTTCTAAGGTCTCTGAAACTATCTCCCTCATAGCCTTTGCTTTACATGAAATATAAAGCCTGTGTTTTAGATTCTCACAGCATCCACCTCAAACTCACTTTTAAAAATACCTTTCCAAGGTGGAACAATATTTTCATTGTTTGTCCTGTGCTGTAGAAAGTAGTCATGAGGGAGAACTGCAAGAATTCCGAGAGAAACTGAACTCCTGTTTCTTGAGTAGGGAACCAGATTTTTATTTGCAGTATCCACTGGAAGTGAAGTTGTTTAGCATTCCCAGTAGTGACTCCAGAGAAATGTGATTTCTACTTAGTAAGAAAAGCACTTCAAGCTAATACTTCAGTAAAGCATGGATTTAAAGTTTGGCTCTCTACCTGGAAATACGGAAGGCCTTCATATTTCCCATTAGGCTCTGACTTTTCCATAATTGTATGTCTTGCTCTCTAACACTCATACAACAAATCCTTGCTTACATTTACTTTGGAGTTGTTTCTCCTGAAGCCAGAGCATCTGAAAAGAAAGAGCAGCCTGTCTGATGCCTTCCTTTTTTAACAGTGATATTTGGAGAGATGCATTAGCTTATTCTTCATCTGTGAAAACAGTGTCTCTTGGTTGCTGTTTTTTTGGTTAATGTCCTCCTTAAATGTAAGTAGTTGGTCAATGGGTAGCAAGTCTGGTATTTCAGACATTAAGGCCTCAACTTTCCTAGGCATCAGATAGACTGATGAAAAGGGCCAGAAGCCTGTGCATTCCCTTATTGCCAAAGACTGCATTTTGCTTCAAAGTTTTTTAAACCACAATGAATGAAGAGCTTCAAAGACCTCTGAAGGGATTACAGATTCTGAAGAGAGGACTATCTAGATATAACATAAGGGTTACCATAAATGCTAGTTCTGTAATAGAGTCTTTCAAGCTAGTGGCCTGAAAATTATGGTCTTAGATGGAAAGGGTGAGGCTGAAGTGAGGAGCTAAGGAAATCATCCAAATTTGCCAAAATATATAGATTCTGGTAAGTATAGCATGTAGAGGAGTGTATGTGAGTTGTTTTGTATGGGGACTGTTGATCCTGTGTTTTCATTCACTCAGAAGTTACTTTGCTGTATTGTCCCAGAACAAGATGGGTGTCTTTTTTTTCCCTTTGAGCTGCAAACTGTATCCAGTGGGAAGCCATGGAAAACCACCTGATGAATCTCAGCTACATTCTTCTAAGGAAATAACATGAAAAACTTCTATTGTTTGAAGTGCAGGGGAAGGTGGGAAAGTCTAGGAAGAAAAGTTTGTTTGTGTTCTACATGGTGAACAAATTGTTCTTCTGTATGAACAAATTGGCAGCCAACACTGTGCTTTAGGCCTTTCGTGACATAGTATCTGAACATAAGAATCAACTGGTTTTACATTTTCATTTAATATAAGTGTTCAGTTTCTATACCTACATTTCCTCTATATATACAAACAAAGATTGTTTAAAAGACAAGTTGGAAAGTGGCTCATCTCGGCTTTCTTTTCATTTTTCTCTTCTTGTCTTCTATTTTTGACAAGTTAGCCCATCCCTGCTTAGTTACATCTCTGGGAATGACCCAGGGAGCCTACTAAATTCTCTGAGAAAGAACATGTTCTCTGAGCTAAAAAAGATAACATTAAACTGTACTTTTACAATTTCAAATTACCTAGGAAGATTATGGAGGATATAATCATATGTCAAATAAGAATAAAATTTTATAGGGTGCTGTGTAAATATACACAGACTGGTTCTTGATGTGGTTTCCCACTATAGTTGCTCTAGGTTTTCATCTGGTGCAATTTTCACTGACATTAACTACAGGATCCACAAAACCCTTTATTCATTTTAAGCTCTACAAAAAAACAAAACAGAAAAAATCATAAGAGAACAGTCAGTAGCTAAACACAGTCTCAGAAACAAGAACTTTCGCTGCTAAATCTTGTCTCCATACACTGGGGAATGGCCACTATGTTTCTTCTGAAAAATTGTATATGTGTAGACAACTATTTAGGACACAGGTAGATGAAGATTGTTCTGGGCACATGAGGCAAGGTGAATGTGTGTGTCAGCAAGAAATAAAGAAATTTTGTGATACAGATCAGTTTAACCAGTTCAAAGGTACTAAACATCTGAAAGATGATTCTGCTCAGGGTCACATGGAGTTACTCCAGCAGCAGGTAGCCATTTGTTCATGTTCAGCTTTGAAACTCTATTCTGAATTAAGTCAAGTAACAAATTTACCAAACTAAGGGACTAAAATCATGTGAGTTGAAACAAAGTCTAATGAATCTGCTGTGAAAATACTATCGTAAATCAAGGAATTTTAGTAAGATGGTCAAGATACCCTAAAGGATAAAGAAAAACTTAATGAGCAGAAATGAAATTATTCAGCTAGAGGGAACTTTATTTCCATCCCTACCTGAATGATATTTTGGGTTAATTAGAGGAGTTTGAGATCAGAAACAGTAATAAAAGAAAGAAAACTGTATTTCCTATCACGACCCTTCCCCGATCATTACAGGTTACCTTTCTATTATATGATTCCACAAGACAACCTTTTCCTTGCCCTCCAAAAAAGGGGATTTGAAATATGAATAAAATAGTCCTTTTGCAATATTCCACCTTGTTCTAGTAATAAGACTACACACTTCACTCTGCTCCACTGCCCAGCTCCTGCAAAGAGAAAGTTTTACCTCAAAGTAGTGAATGTAATTATTAGACAAATAAAAGAGGCCAGAACTCTATTTAGAAGCATTTTGGCTTAGAACCTAATCAACTGAAGTCTTATGCTGTTACTCTCCCTATTCTGTAGATTGAATTCAGATAATGATTGATTGATTGATTGCAGATTGAGTATATAGATTGTGTTTATAAGAGCTAAGCTAACTCTAAATGTAACTATTGCTTCTCGTCAAAACAACCACAGTTTTTATTACCCTAAATCATCAGTGACTATTTTAACACTGGAAGTGTTGCAATGATGTTTATGGAGCACTAACACTTGTCTCTAAAATTTACTTGGGAAGAACAAGTTTACTGAGAAGATGGATCTGTATATGAATGGCTTTACATTTCAAGTAATTTCATTTTGATGATCTGCTTTGATTTCCAGATTCATAGAAGAATGAAACGGAAAGCTTTGTATAAAGGAAAATTTGGACGTGAATATGGTGATGATTCTGCCAGAGGTACACTCACTTCACAAAATCAAAGATTGCTTTGTTTTCTACCTGATTTCACTTCTTCCTTTCTGCTTCTTTGTCCTTCCTATCCAAATGTTCTCTTTTTTTCAAATTACTATGGGCTTTATTTTTCTTTCTCTCCTAACATCTTGAAAGATGATTCTGCAGCACCTTTCTCTTGAGAACAAAGGCATACTGTTGAAATGTTCTTTTTGCTGCTTGGCTGTATTTTATATCATTATAATCCAACTCTGAGTAATAATGGTAATATGTAAAATTATTCCTCAAAATAAAAAATCTCCCAAGAGCTCTTTAATTACTATTAGGCATTCTGTTGCACATTACTTGAGTCTTTTGTATGAATTAACATAATACATTTTAGATGCTGAACTTGGATTTTCAAGACCTCAGACAAACATAACATTTCTAAGGATTTAGAATTGCCAAACAAACTGCAGTCACATCTGTCCTGACCAAATGAAACAATGCAATAAATGACTTAATGCTGCCACAAACTGGGTCAGTCTGCCCTTTGGACACTTAACAAATTGTGCCGTTTGCTCCCATCCACTGGGCCTAGTATGCTTTAAGCTTCTGGAGTTTGAAGACTCCAGGTGCTTCATCTAAATTTGTATTGTGAATTGCAATGTTTTATTTAATGCTCCCTTCTGAAACTGAACGTACAGTTCCACAAACTGACTCCGGTGCTTGTTGTTGACTCTTCAGATTTCTTTGTTGTTTAAGCACACTTCCAAGAAGAATTCTAGTTTCAAGAACATTTTGGGCAACGATTTAGTTCTTTGAGCATACATAAATGTGAAAGAAAAGAGTGAGCTGCAAAAGAACTAAAATATGATCTCTCCTTACCAAATGTATTGGTTAGAAAACAACATTCAAACGCAACATGCTTTGCTTTTCACAGCACAAGAAATCTATCTATTCAGTGTGACAGGATTCCTTTCTGCTATTGATCTACCTAGTTTGGGTGAAAATGCCAGAGTAGATGAATTCTTATCCTTTTTAAGCTTTCAGAATCTCTGCCATTAGGCTTCTTCAGCTTTGTCATCAACTTCCACAACTAGGTGATATGTGGCTTAAATGCCACATCCTTTTTCCAAGATTTGAAAAAGTATGCTATATTGCGAGTATCTCCTTGTCCAAAGATAATAGTCAAAATGTTACGATCTTGTGCCAACTTCCCTTGGAATTCTGCTTCAAAATGCAGGTAAAGAAATGACATACAGACAGAACCGGTGTTTGAACTCTGAGATGAATGCAGTTCATAATCAGACAGATTACTTAAAACTTTGTAATTGCTACATGAGTACTAATGTGTTCCATACAGACATAGTATATTCTTAACAATGTTTAACAATCATCTGATTTATCCAGTCGGATAGAACTGGATAGAATTGGAAGGATTTGGAAAGAAATCTGAGTTTCTTCTTTCACCGCTAAGAGAATGGTAGGATGTAAATATGCCTTTATTTATTGAAGAATTAAAAAATGGCTCTAGGTGGATAGTGAAACTGAAGTTATCAGGCTCCAGCCTTTGGTACTTTGTCTCTTTTCCTCGATATGAAAGTAAGCTATTGCATTTTATGCAAGTTAGCCAATCTGTATTTTTTGCAAAAATCTATGAAGAATGATTAGGCGTTCTAATTTGAAGGCAATGAACTGAAAATGTGCTGTTTCCTAGAAATTTCTGAATGGGAAAAAATTTAAGTTTTGCTTGGCAGACAGGTATTAGCCAGTATTCTTCTCCAAAATGCAAGTTGCTATGCTGGGACCTGCTCTCTGAAGATGTCTGATTTGACCAAAAGGCTATGCTTGCATTGCGCTCTGCAACAACTGACTGCTGTCCTCGACCTTGTCCCAGTATTGATTGGGTTTTCCATTAAAAAGTTACCCCTTTTTTAAACCTCCAGTGGTGGATGCTCAAACTGTGCAAAGCCAGATACACTATCTGCTCTCCCTGAACGGAATGTGAGATTCTGGCAGTAATCCCATCTGGTCTGCTCTGTCAAATGGAAGAGTTGGCTCGAGCGATTACTCAGTCTACTTCAGACAGTAACAACAATTCCAGACCTTTTTCCAGGGGTGACTCTTGTGATCTCTTGTTTAGCTCTATGGGTAGGGACCTCCACTGTTTCAAAAGATTAATCCAATCAGACTGCAAAGCTCAAAGGGCTTGAAAGATCTATTTCAGAAACCTTTTTCCAACAAAGCTCTCATTCCCACTCTGTACATTGCTTAGAGTAATAAGAGAGAACTTTTGAGGAGTCAAGAGAGGAGCCTAGGTGACTAGACAAATAGATCTCACCAAATATGTGTCCACAGGGAAGAAGAGCAAAACTCTCTAGCATTTATTTTGTTTTCTACTCTTTCAGCGTTGCTGCTGTGTCTATCAGCATAGTGTATTGTTCTCAAACATCAAAGGGAATGAAAGGAAATAAAAAATTACTCTAGCACTTAGAGATTGATCCTGTTAGCTCCTGGGCTGAAAGCCTCTTAAAAAGGGCTAAAACCTTCAGCTCCTTTTGATTGAATTAACAGCACTAATCATCTGTTCCAACTTAAGTCAGTGAGAGGTCTGGGTACAAGCCTGCCACAGGCCGTGTTCTGTATTGCTCTGACCAAATCCATGCTAAGGTGAAGCTGAGAAAAGCATCTCAGTGAGAAAAGTGCCACTTAGGAAGTAAGGTAGCTGTTAGTTAATTAACCAACCAACTATTGCTGCTACCACCTTTAACATGAAGACGGGCTGCAGGAAGTGACCACTTCTGGGGGTGAAGTATTACAGAAATGGCTTGCAACAGCAACAGCTGTGCTCATAATCCCAGTTGACAATGAATCTCATTGCAGACTGAGGCAGTTATGCTGGGAAAATACAAATTCCTAAATTTCTTAGAGGTGTCTTAGAGAAAGCATTTCAGTTAAAGCTGTTTCAAGCTTACACGTCTGGCAAATATTTCCATATTTTTAACCTTCAGGAAAATGTCTGTGGTTTGATTAAATATTTAAGATTAGAGAAGAGTTTAGCCTGTTCTTCACTTGAGCCACTGGCTTTAAGCACCTTATGAGATAAAATGGAAATATGTGTTGAGTTTCTGCCAGCTTTGACCCTTGGGTGTTCCTCACTGAAATGTATTTTATAATGCAATGGTAGTAAATGCCATCATGGTAGAATAACTGTACTTAATGTATATGAAGTAGTAATGCATAAGATATATTAGTCTTTGATTTAAAGCATTTTGCTCAAATTAAGTAGATATAAAACAGTAAAAAGTGATTAGTCAAGTAGTAATTTTTGGAGTAAATTTTGGAATAGAGAGTACTCTATTTTTCAAGGATGGTGAGCATCTGCTCACTTTTTTTTAGGAGTTCTGGGTATTGCTCCAAAACTTATGTCAAAAGGTTTGGAACAACAAATAACGGATGCATGATATATAAATGTCTTTTTCCCACTAATACGCATTTCCCGATGTTTGTCCTGTTTTCTAACAGGTAGACCATACTCTTTCTAGAAGCCTTTAATGTACATTTTTGGTGATGATTCTTATGAAGCTACCTTTCCAAGTTTAATGATTCTGTAGTAACTCACCAATATATCTTTTAGAACCCAAGTGTTCAACACTTATAGCCTGTAAAACTTTCCATACAGAATGTTTTTTCAATCTTTCAAAGTTATGGGCAACATTCTGTTTATAAATTATCACGAACCTGTTGCTAGTTCCATTTAGAAAAAAGTAATTAGAGCTTGAAAGTCTGTGTATTTTCCAAACTGCTAAAAACAGTTGAAATATCTTTTCTGAAAATGTTTTTAGAAGAAATAATATTTGGGATAAATATCAGTTACATTCTTAAAATGTGCCATAGTTGCACTGGTAAACAGATAGTCAGGCTGCTACAGTTGTTTCCAACAGGTAGGTAAGCTTGTGATACAGTCCTCTATTTAGCTGTCCAAAAATCTTTCCAAGATGAGATTGAGATTTTTCTCTTGAACTGTACTTAGCAGACGGATCTGCATATTGATGGATAAATTATTAAAAAGAACTCTAATGGTTCACTTTCTATTTGCAACAAATCAAATGACTGAGGAAGAAATTATATTATGAATATTTTTGAGAAAGGGTTTTCCTCATTAATGAAAATCTTTGTATTTTAAGAGCAAAACTATTATTAAGTTAAATGACATATGTAGTGAGCACCAAGGGGGAAGTGGTAGAATACTTGTACTTGCTAAGAAAGCAACTCAGTAGCACAGAGACATCAGAAAGTATTCTGTAAATCTTCACGTACAAGATACTTACATTAGTTAAAAACCATCTGCTAATGGGAGGAACATCCCTTTCAACAATCCTCGTTTCACAAAAACAGTCCTATAAACATTACATCCTGAGATTGTTGACAAGTGTGAAAGTACTCTGTGGTGTCCTTTTCTGTAAGAAAACAGTTCAAGTTCACTTTGCTTCTCAGCTTGTCTCTCCTACTAGGCGAGATATATATCTGTTATATAGATATCATATAGATAAATAATATTTAAGTTTTGAACATCGGAATTAGGAACAGATTTTTAAAGTTTTTAGGTTTTAAAGATTTTTTTAGATTAATTATCTAAAGACATAGAGAAGCACATAACAGATTCCAGGTCTTTAGGTGTATGCCAAGTTCCCAGTCCAATTATCTATAGCTCTTTTGAAAATGTCTGCAGTCGTTTAAGTGTGTAGAGTCATTTTTTTTTTTTCCAGAAAATCCAGTGCTTAGCCTTCTTGGAAAGTTTACTCTTTATCTTGTTAATGAGACAAAACAAAACAAGTAAATCCAAAGCAGAAAAACCCCAAACTGAACAGCAACAACTTTAAATATTTCTTATTCGTTGATTGACCTCTAGTGGTCATTTTGGATTTTACATCAGTTTAAATGTCTGCTCGGAACATTCTGGAGATGTGTTTTTATTGCAACACGAGGCACAAGAATATCAAATTTTTCAACACTTCGCATTATGCATTTTTAATCTGCAGCTGGAAGGCTTTCTGGGTTCACCATTAAAATTACATTTTATTCCACTTTTCAAAGGGAACATTCTATTAACTCTGTAACAGTTTAAGTCAGAGGTTTAGTATCTGCACTGCCCCTTGCAGTCTTTCTTTGCAAGCCGATACCAAGCCTGAGGGTAGTCCTCCCTCAGCCTACCTCTCCTGAACTTTGTCAGAGACAGCCTGGGACAGCTGCTGGACAACACAGCACTGCTGTGCAGACTGTTAGCTTGTAAGGCATCTGTACAATTGCTCAGAACATCACTGTGTTACCTGGCAGCAGTCACCAACCACAGTCTCTCGCTACTGGCCAGAATAGACCACGGCTGACCACTTCATTCTGAACACTGGTGGCATAACCTAGGGCGCAAACTCTGCAGATGGCATACTGGCAACATAATTAGGAAGGGAGTTGTAATCCTCAGTATTGTGGGACATGGAAGAGATCTGAGTTGAAAGTTCAGCTGTATTTCAGAAATGCTATTCTCATCACTAAGAATTTTTATTAGCATTTCTGCTGATCTTTCCTTGGCTTCTTTAAGCAGCTGGGCCAGATTATTCTTCTACTGGGATGTATGTGTCAGTTCAAAAATCAGAGAATTTATTAAAAGCTTTTGCTAAAGATACCAAATGGGTTTCCAGAAATATCTCCTATATTATGATCTTTCTGAAATAGTGAATTATGCAGGACTTCCTGCATTTGAGTATTTTGTATATAGATGAGCGTATTTTGTTTGCAAACCCAAGTGGCAATGCAAGTGAAGCATCCATACATTAATTTGGTTAATCTCAAGTAACAATTTAGAATTGTTTGTGGCTGCCATCTCTTCCACCATACAAACCTTGTGACAGAACAAAAACAGCTCCTCCAACAGTAGGCCATTGAGTAAGAGATTAATAGTTTAGAGCTGTTAGAAAGAAATTGCTACATGGTCCCACTTCCGGTGTTGAAAAATATTTGAGAAAAGTTTGAAAAACTGCTTCAGCTGTTTAAAAGGCATTCTGAAGTTCTCACTAACCAGAATGATGTCAGAAGAAAAATGATTTATGTGAGAAATAAAGTTTGGAAACAATCCTTACAGAACAGTCAAGAGCCTTTTCTATATAGGCAACATCATCTACATTAAAGATTATATCTTTCTCAAATGAAATGAAATGGTGCGAACAGCCTGTATGACTGCCTGAAATACGCTGTGTTTTTTTTCCCCCAGTAAAAAATTATTGAATAGATTCATGTTCACATGACCACGACTTGTAATCAGCATTTGATCAGAATGCTTACCAGAGGAACAATTACAATATAAAAAGAATTTCTATCCTAACTGTTCATTTAGGCAAAAATGGCAACAACAGATGGACTCTACAGAATGCTCCATATACTGTTCTTTTTCATAGAAGTACAGGGCTACGCATCTTGAAGATAATTCTATGTAAGGGATCTCTGTTTTTTTAAGTCAGTCATCTACAAGAAGACAGTCAATCTTTAACATCAGAATATTTTGACTTAAACTGTAGTCAAGTCTAATCTTGAGAGGCATCTGTAGCTTTTGGTCTCGGTGCATTTTGCTGTCGGTTGTCATTGGATGATATCAACGCTGATACTTCCCCATGTCAAGAGACATCGATGCCTGTTGACTTCTGTACCTATCAATAGGGATCGGTATTGATACCCATCGATACCTAGGCACTGAAGACTATCAACACGGGCTCTTATTGAGAGGCTTTACAGAGTGTCAATTTCCATGCGTATCACTAGAGAACAACATCCATCGATATCAATTTCCACTGATATGCATCGATACCTCTTGATCTCAACCAGATCAATGCCTATTGATTTCCACAGCTATTGACAGGGATTGGTATCTTTAGGTATCAATACTCATCGATCAATACTGATACCAATCACTGGTGAAAGCTATTGATAGTTCTCAATCTTAACTGGCATCTCTAGCTTTTGCTCTCAAACTGATTTTGCTCTCAGTAGGCATCAACAAATAGCAACATCGACTGTTCTCAATACTGAGAGGCCTTAATGAGTATTGATTTACATACATATCACGATGGAACAATGTCTATAGATATCAATCCCTTTTTGTAGGCTTCCATACCTCTCAATCTCAAGAGGCATCTACAGCTCTTGGCCACAGGCTGCTTTACCATATAGATAATATTTTAGTATACTATGTACACATATGTATATATACACTGTTTTATAAGTGTAAGCATACTCATGAAAGGTGATCTGTTTCAGGAATGGCTGTTAAGGAATGTTTTTTTTTTTTATTACTTCTAAGATCACGTCATTTGTCTGACCACAAGTGTGTGTATCTGCGGTTGTGCTTCATATTTCATGAGTATATGGTCCGTTCATCAGCTTTCTTGCAACGTTTTATGGAAGGAACTATGTAGCAGACTTTGCCAGCAGTCTGTTTTGGCAATAATGTGTATGCGTTTTAATACTTAATTGAATTTTCTTCTCTTGTGATTCTCCAAACTGTAAATACTTAAGATAATGCCAAAAAATTCCCATGCTAGGTTAGAACTCCTTGCAGTCACACAGCTGACCAAGGCTAAAACTCCTAAGCGACCTTTTAAAAAAAATTCCAGACTGTCTTACTCTAAGTCAATACATAAATATTAGAGGGATAGCAAATGTGTCTATAGGAAGTCATTCACATAGTTTAGCAAGCTGCCTGTGTGTGTTTTTTGATTTAATTTACAAGTCTTTTGCAAAATACCTTCCTGTCACCAGTGTCTCACAGACTGCAGAACGATTTATACCAATCTGTATTAAATACAATGAGAACAAAATAGCATAGAATTGAAAATAAATGTGCAATGACAAATAAGATACCTAGAATTAATCTGAAGCCATATAAAACAGTATTATTCAAAGCGCAGTTAACCAGCCCTGCTTTAGATATAATTGAATAGTCAACAAAGAGAGGCTTTTAACTCACAGTCCAACAGCAGCATCCTAGTTCTCTTTCCATGCTTGAGAATGTGTGTGCGAGAACAATTTTGCTAATTAAAATCCAGGCCCTGTCTCTTTCACTGTTTGTCATGGTCAGAATGTCCCTATACAACAAGGGATCATCTGTTCAACAGTTCTTTTCAGAACTGTACAACCTTATTCAAGTCAAGCCTAAATAAATAGCTGCAATGATTGTATTTCTCAAGTTATATTATGTTCATTCTCTCTGAGTTTCAAATTATCTGGGCACATTTCTAATATTCCTTTCCGCCTTCAGAGAGGTCATCTATGTAGGGGGCAGGTTTAGCTCAGTTGGTACAGCGTGGTGCTGCTAATGCCAAGGTCATGGGTTCAGTCCGCGTATGGGCCACACTGAGGGTTGGACTAGATGATCTCCAGAGGTCCCTTCCAACCTTACCATTCTATGATCTTGCATAAAGGCTTTAAGCTTTTAGCTTGAATACAAAAGAGTACTTTAAACTCAACACCTTTGGAAGGATATCTTTGTGATATAGCAAGGGCAACCATTCGGTTACAAAGAATGCATTTTGTTTCCTGGTTGAAATATCTGTGAACAAACAATCCATAAATTGATTACAAATTGGTTAATATTTACACAGTAAATACAACTCATGTTAATCAGTATGGCATCATCTCCGCCTTAAGATTAGCGCATGAATGCTAAAGCAGTTCCTTTCTGGAACCAGGAATCTGAGAGCTGCTGATCATAAATTCACATGAAAAGCTATTTCCTGGAACACAACACAGCATTAGCTTAGCGTGTTGGGGAAACCCTTGCAAGGTGGGAGATCTAACTGGAGCAATCCTTGCCTTCCAAGTCACTCCGCGACTCCACCGCCACCATCTCCCGCTCTGCTGCTTCTTGCAGTTTCATTATCTCCAACTAAAGAGGCACGGCAAAGGCCTGGCTTTCCTCAGAGACTGGGAAGCAGCTCTCGACTTCAGCTAGGTCTTCGGCTCCAAGCTCTGCCAAGGACAAAAGGGACGAACCAGCCACCCCGGGGCTTTTCTGGGTGGCTCCAAGGGCCACGCCGCCTCTCCTTCTGCCGTTGTGAGCTACCTGGCAGGGAGGGGAGCTCGGGGTTACTGGTGCCAGCCGAGCCAGCCGGCGCTAGGAACAAGCACCTGGCTCCGCGTTACGGAGCTGTCTTCTGGTGGCCGGAGTGCCATCAGAAGGGCTGCGTGCCCTCCCGGCCCTCCTTGCTTGGCGATTCCCGGGGCTGGCCAGCCCGCACAGGGCCTTCAAGCGCACAGCTCAACACGGCCAGCGTGTCCTCTGCACGCTGGGTTGCCTGTGTCTTGTTCCCCGCCTGGGAGCTTCCCTGAGCACTGCCGTTTTACCAGGAGGTCTCCAAATAAACACTCGGAGGAGAAGAGGAAACGTTTTTTGTCTTTTAGGCACAACCGGAAGAGAGCTGCCAGGTCTGCATTTCTTTTCCACGGCACCACACGCCAAGTAATAGTGATTTCATGATGCTGCCCAAGCGCAGTGCTGCACCGCAGCGGATGTTGGATGAAAGCGAGTTTTACTCGCACGCAAAACACCCCGAACCTGAGGCAGGGGCTGGCGCGCGCCCTGCGCGCTCCCGACGCGCCCGCGCCCGCGCCCGCGCCCCCCCGCCCCGGCGGCGGCAGTAGAGAGCGCGCTGAGCCGCCCAGAGCGGCAACGGCGGAAGTGGCTGCGACCCGCGACCACCTCCCACCCTGGCGCGTGCGTCACGGCGCTGCGCAGGCGCGCGGCCCCTTCCCTGTGCGCCGCTCCCCCCGCCCCCGGCTCCGCCTGGGCGTGGCCGCTCGCGGCGCCGCTCTGGGGCGAGCCGGGGCGGGGCGTGCGCTCGGCTCCGCTCTGCGGCGGCTTCATCCGGCCGGAGCATCAGCCGGGAAGGCTCGTCCTCGCCCCGCCGCGGCTCCTCCCTCCTCTCGCCGCTCCCGCACCGGCCCCGCGGCCATGGAGGTGCCCCAGAGCCAGTGCAAGAAAGTCAAGCTGAGCAACAGGGCGCCGAGCTGGGTGAGCGGCGGGCGGGGGGCGGCGTGCCTGTGGGCAGGTGGGCGTGCGGGGCGGCCGCGGGGCGTGCGGTGGCGGCGGGAGGGGCTGGAGGAGCGGCCGAGGCTGAGTGATGATGTGGCACAGCGGGCTGCGGTGGGGGACGGGGCTGCTCTGCCCCGCTCCCTGCCCGGAGCCGCCCGGGCGCCCGGGGATGCGGCAGGGCGCGCGGGCGGCTGGCGGTTGGCGGCGGCGCGAGACCGACCGTTAACGGAGCGGCCGCGCGGGCTCCCTGAGGCGCGCGTCGCTATGGAGCCCGACCGTTGACGGAGCGGCTGCTCCGCGGCCGCACTGGCTGTCCTTCGCGGGCCTCGGGGAGCGGGGCTGGGCGGCGGGAAGGGCAGGCATCCTGTCCGGGCGGCGCCGCGGCGCTGGCGGCTTCGTCCGTGCTTCTCGCGCCGTCAGCGCTGCGCTTCCCGAGCTTCGGATCCCGGTCTACAATGTGGCTATTCATAAACCTGAGATGGCCAAACACTGAGGTTCTTTGTGTTACGGGTGTAATGTGGAAAACTGTCGAGGCAGGACTTTAAAAAAATTAACCAAAGCCCTCATTCTTTTTGATAAAGATAGGGGAAGATCAGTTTACAGTGAGGACCAAAATAGAGCTATTTAGAAGACCAGTTGCAGGCCTTTACTAAGAACGTTTGATGTTTTTGGTAAGGTAAAAACAGTTGAATGATTATTTTCAAATGATGCTGAGCAGAAGCAGGTAAGAGATAAAATGCATAAAACATTTGCTATGAAAGTACCAGTGTAAAGCAGTCTTTGAAGCCTTGCTGCAAGCAGTATGTGCCACAAGTTTCATATTAATATAAGAAATCTATGAAAGAAAAAGTTTTCACTTTTTACAGCGAAGTGAGGAATTTGATATTATGCTAAAAAGGGTTCAGTAGGTATTGTGCCATTCCAAACCTCTGCCAGTGTGTGCAAGTTCAAACTTGTAAAAGAGTAATTGGTAAGTTTAATCCTTTGCTTTTCTGTGAGAAATCAGATGTTATGAAGAAGATAGTGATATAGGTTGCATTTATGGGACTGATGAAGTATACTAAAAAGTTATTCTATGTGATCTAATTTGCCGGAAGCAAAGCCGTGATGGTTTTGTCCAAACCAGAGAAATGATATGTTTAAAAATTAATTAAATGTTAGCTTGTTTGCTGAGTTTTGTTGAAGCTGACAAGCTCTGTAAGTAATGTTAAGCAATGGAGAAAGTCTTTCACTTCTCCGTTTTTCTGTAGGAGAACTCAGCTGAAGTGCCTTTTTTTTTTTTTTTTTTTTTTTTTTTTAACTCAGAACTTTACCAGAAGAAAAATCCTACAGATTCACATGCTCCCCAAACAAATGTTCTGGCTCTTCTGTCTTGATGTCTGTTCACATGAGAGCAAAGTCAGGGCAACATTTTTTACCCTGGTGGACTCAGCAGCTCCTAACTAGAGCCTTGTTCTCCAAATTTTCTATAGGCATCTAGCACCATTCACAATATACCTGTGTCTGCGGAAACACATGTTTTTTCTGTGCTTGCCAAGCCCACCCAAGCTGCAAATATTGCAATTACATGAGCTTGGTAGGAAGATTCATGGAACATTTTTAAAATTTCTTAGCGTAGCTCAAACTATGGAAGTGCTAGGAAATGATGCAACAAGAACTTGCTCCAGTTTCTGTATCTGCCAGCATATTCGTCTGAGGCATTTCTGGCTTTTAATACCATTTCTTATAGTGTGCTGTCACTGAGCTGCTTGTATCTGCAGTTACTGTAGAAGGTTCTGGCTGCTTTCTGTTGCCATGATTTGTGAAACTGTCCCAGGATTAGAACATCTGGCAAAGAGCAGCTAGTTTGTGTAAGTGGCAGGGGAGTGTGCAGTTGGCAGACTGGGTGGTGCTACATGCAAAACCGCTTAGATGATTTATTGCATCAGTATCACTGTAGCAAACTGCTTCTCCAAAGCAGTTGTAAGGATAGAGGTGAGAATTCTCCCTGTTGTAAATATAGGTGGGAGAAAATGTAGTGTTGTAGGCTACTGCAGAATTGGTGATTTGTAACTTTTTCATGACTAGAACATCTTATTATTTGGATATTTTTTCTGGACTTGTCCTTCTTTCCCAAGCGCAGATATCCAAACTGAAGCACAAATCTTCAAACCAGAATTTGATCAGTAGTCACTAGAAAGCATTCTGGGCAGATCTTTTACAAATAGTTCCCAAAACTTCATTTAAATATGTGAGAAAACAGGCTATCAGGTGAAGTGCAGCAGTTCCAACATTCATAGTAGTAGAATTTTATATAAGAATTATGTCTGTTCACCTTCTTCATGTAGACTGGATATTTCCTGCTTCCTGTGTCTATCTGAGTTGCTGTTTGTCTACTGAGGAGAGCAGTTTGAAGGGGGAAAAATCCCCTATACTCTCTGGTGGAATTTACATTATTTTTCAGTAATGATAATGTCATGCATTGTCATCAGGGTATTCCTGGCTCATAAGAAACACATGGTGAACAAGTAAGCAAGTGGCCTAGAAAATACCTGTGACGACTGGGAAATGAAGAAGTCATTTGTAACATAGTCTTATCTTTAGTATGACACTCTGTATTGCTATTAGCTTATGGAATTTTTTAGCTTGGGGAATAAATACTATGTTATTAGATCTATGTTGTTAGAATATGAATTTGGTCTCCACTTCTTGAGTATATATGACTTCTGTAGAAATTGTGTCTATTCTTCTCACAGTTTTTTTTTCCTGATACTTCCTATCTCAAAGCTGTCTGTTTCATGCGAGTAGCAAGGATGGTATGTCGGCCTTCTTGGCTGTGCTATTACTGCCATAATGCAGCACAGTGGGCTGAAGCAGTATTTAACATGATAAAGAGGGGAAATATTAAAATGCGATGTTTTTGTAAGTACTACAGAAGCACTTGATATGTAAGGTGAGGAGGAAAAATTACTTTTTGGGCAAGGCAGAGAGGAAGCTTCCGATAGCTGTGAAAAAGCAGATAAATAGACCTTTGAAATGGATTATTTTTTTTTCATTAGGAAAAGAAATTCACAAAACCTCCCTCCAATGTATGCTTTCAGTAGAGATTATTATAGTGAATGTAATTAGACTGAGAAGAAGTTTAAGTAGTTGAAAATAGCTTGTTTTCTTTTAAGTTTTGTTTCTTTTAATGTTGATTATATGGATCTACAAGAGGAGCAATACTGTGATTATACAGTGTGAAATGAAGCAATTCTTTATTTCATGCTGGTCTCCAAAAAAAATTTGATATCAGAATGTTCCACAATATCTGCACTCAGCAAGATAGCTAAGTGTGTGCTATCAGTTATAAGTTCTGTTTCATTCTGTCTTTTTGATAATTGTTAATTTCATCAATTGATCCTCATCCAATTTTATGTACAGATTATTTGAAGATTGCCTAAATAACTTAAGAGCACAGCTGGTGTCAACCACTGATTCCTGCTCCTTGATGTTTTTCTGTGCCACTGCAATACTTACAGTGATTGTGTGCATTGGGGACAGTAGATAGAACTTAGCTGTTCAGGATCTGGTGTCCAGTTTCTGCTGCTCTGTGGTGGTAGTGAGCAGTCTAGTAGCAAAGTGTTCACGATTAGGAAATATTACTAGTTTTGTTGCAGCAACTGAAGATGACTTGCTAATTTATTAACTCTTCAGAGAACTTTTATAAATAGCTGTTTTCTACTGGAAGATGAGAGATTTTGCTACTTCCTTTCATGGGAGTAAGGTGGAACTGTCTTGTCTGCATGCGTATGTGCACATACACAAAAGGCTGAGCTGCTGGGAATAGGTGTGTTTTCAATGGATACAGACTGTGTGCGCACTCCGTTAGTGTTTTTTTCCTAACCTTTAGTTTCTAGATGCTTGCTTCTGAAGTACAGCTATATTATCCCACTGCTGAGCTTGCTGACTGATCTATTGCACTTGTTTCTCTTCTGCTCTAGCCATAGATTGGCCTTCTCATTGTGATTTATAGTCTCTGCTAACTGATGCCTTACCTGATGCTTTTTTCTTTTCTTTTTTTTTTTTTTTTTAAACTCAGAATTCCTGAAACTCTTTTCTGTTTATGCAGTGCCTAGTATAATATGGTACAATTGGAATTAATGATGAAACAGCATTGTTGTTAATGCATAAATTTGGATTGTCATTTATGTTTATTATCACAAAGCGAAAACTGTGTGCATCTCTCTTTAAATTGAAAGTTAAGCCAAAGTGTTGCCTGTTCCCTCTCTCCTTCATTTATGCCTCCAAAATTGGTGAGATTGTCCCGAGTTTCCAGTGATACCTAGCGCAAAGACTTTCTACTTTCTTTAAACGTATGTTTGCAGCAAAAGCATGGGCTGTTGCTCGGTGCTAAAAATGAGTTCTTGGTTCTTTCCCTGAAACCAGTCTTTGCCATGTTTGTCTTTAGAAACCTTATGATTGTGTGCTATGTTTTGGCTCTGAAAACATATGTTCCATTTAAGTTGCTATAAAATGACCATAAAATGGTTGAATTAAAAAGCTTGTTTATGTCATTGTGGTGGGTAAGCAAATTCTGTGTTATTTTTCAATGTTTTCCTTTTGCAGTGCATTTCTAGTATTTTCCTTGTTTTTAATCCCACAGTGCGCATTTATTCACTGAGATCTCTGATCTTATGTAGTACGTAATTGCTTCTTTTATACGGAGAAATGTTTTTTTAACTTTTGGTTTTAGTTAGCTCTATTGCACTGACTTTATCTGCAAAATAGTTTTGTTCCAGGAGACAGTTGTTCTTGCTGGTTGTGTTATCTTCAAATAACTTTGTTTTATGTGGTTATAACCTGTTTGCAGATGGTGGTTGCTTGTGGGTTAATAGTCAGTCTTCCTGTCATTTTAGATACTGGTTCTTCACCATTGGGTCACAGAGAGTCCATAGTTAAAAATTTGAACATCTGTTTCTAGCTTGAGTTTCTGACTGCATCAGCTACAAGCCCAGCTGTCTATATTAGTTTAGACATACAATCACTCAAATTCATATATCCCAATTAAATAATGGATAAACTAAATTTCGAGGTTCTAATTTGTAGAAGGAAGATGTATTGTTTTCTCCAGCATTTACCGAAATCATAAGATCATAAGTAGATACTATTCTTTTGTTAACCCTGTTTTGTAATATCTCCTCTTAAAAAACAGTAGCTCTCTGTTAGTACTCTATGGATAGTGCCTTCCTTTCTTTTTTTTCTGATTGAATGTCATAAATATCTAAGTTTTACTGTGCAAAAAATGCTCTCCTTTCCAGCTGCACTGATACAATGATGGAAGAGCAGGTAACACAAATATATTACAGTATAGTAAGCAGGTAGAATGAAAGCAATGTCATGTATGCAGCTAATCTCTACCCCCTCTTTAAAAAACTTTTTTTTGTATGTTTCATTGCTTATACTCTGTTGTCTGATTATCTAAGATCTTTATCTTAAATGAAAAAAGCTTATATGTCTAAATTCCCATAGAACTTACGGGAAGCTGAGAATGATTTTCCTGTGGATTCCTGGCCTTAGATGGTGAAATTTCAATGATAGCCATGTTGTGTTACTTAAAACGTCTATACGGCAGTTTATTATGCTCAACAAATACTTTAAAAAATGTCCTCAACATAATTTGTTTTTAATAAAATAATCTTACAAAATCCCAGCTTAGTAAATGTTTTTTAAAAAAGTCACTTAGAAATATTACTTCCTTTAAACACTCAGGACATATGGTAATTGTCTATATTTTGTTGATTGAAGATACCATGGGTAAAGGCAAAGTAGTTAAAGGTGTGACTGCTGAGCTGAAACTTGGACCACACATGCATAGCTTGCAATGAAAAGGCCTATTTTTATGGCTTAAAAGGAGCCAATGTGTAGCCCTCTTAGAGGCCTTTAGCTCTGAGACAAGAATCTATTATCCATTTATTAGATTTAAATGACTTAAATACGAGTTTTAGCAGTTCATCTCAATGGATTGATTTTCTTAAAGCAGTGGTTGACTAACCTGGTAACTCCAAGTTTCAGAGAAACAGCACAACATGTGTGATGTATATTGAGTGGGTTTTTCTAACTCTTTGTGCCTGTTGACTTACGCTGCAGCAGATAGATTGATATTGTCTGTTCTTTAATTGGTCTGTCTCCAAGTGTCTCTTTGTGAATAGGTTTTAGTGGGCTTTGGCAGCTGACCCTTCCAGAAGTCAAAGACCTGATCAACAGTTTCTCTTACAGGGAATGCAGAGGGCAACCAATGTCACCTACCAAGCTCATCATGTCAGCAGAAATAAGAGGGGCCAGGTGGTAGGAACAAGAAGTGGTTTTCGTGGATGCACAGTCTGGTTAACAGGTACAGCCATGGATTTGAGGTTCCTTGTGTCTTGTTTTAGTTTCTTGCTTGAAAAACTGCTGAGCTATAGCTCTTCTGGTTAGCTGAGGAGCTCTGGAGAAGTACAGAAAGGAAATACGTTTTCTATATTTTGAATACCTTTCCCCTCCCTGCAGCTGCGTTCCCCCTTCCCCCCCCCCCCCAATTTCTCCCCTTTTTAAGGGAACTTCATACAAAGTTGAATTTTCAGAGTATCCTAGACCTCAATGCTTTTCTTATTCTTATCTTTAGGCAGACTAGTGAGAAATTGCTCTGGGACAGATAGTGACTTTGGAATCTGTTTTGTTCAATTGTATGGGAACATTAAGTTTACTTGGCACTGTCCAGCATGTAGTCCTGTCTGACATTTGGAATGGTGAAATGGTAAGGGTCCCTTCTCTTCAGCTCTTGTCTCCTTGAGTTGAAATATTATTTCAACATAAGCCTATGTGTTTGGATAGCAATTGCAAGCTGAGGCAGTGCATTTGGGATTTTTTTTTTAAATCAGCACAGTGTTTTTTCCACTGAATTCTTTTGGTTGTGAAAAGAGGTAGGGGGAAGAGTAAATAAATTGAGAGAATTGTTTCATTACAGTGGATTTTGTTCACTCTTTCAAAGTGATTTGGAGCCGTAACAGACTCCCTTTAGAGTCTTAAATGAAAATAAAGTGATAAATAAGAGCTATGTTTAAATAGTTTGCAAACTGTTTAGTGCTTTCTTTTATTGAGATACGAAAGATATTTGCAGAGTATTAGAAATTCACTACACTAAAATTTGTGTTAATGAAGGTGTGGTAAAAGAATAATAATTACAACAGCAGTTGGTAAAACATTATTGGGAGCCCAGATTTGAACAGAAGCCTGTTGTCATACATTTCTTTGGTAACAGAATGGAGCCCTTTCTCTCCCTGTATCTGTCACATAGCTCTAGCCTGTGTTCTAATTCTCAAATGACTCAGGAGGCTACTTCTGTTTCTCCTGCCAATTCATTACTATCCTTTTAAAAAAGTGACAATAAAAATGTATTCTCAGCTGTCTACACGATAACATCTTCTAATCATTCTTCCTTTTAAAGAAATGTAGCCTTAATCCCCAATTGTCATTTTTAAGGAGAAATAAGGGTGCGAGAAAAGCACAGAAAAGTAGGAAGGCTAGGGTATTAAGAGTGTGTTTGGGAAGTTAGATTATTAGAGATGTCTGAAGTGCTAGTGTTAGGAATTGAGAGGAGCCACTGGGGTTAAAATAATGGATACTGGCCATTGTAGAACTGTGCAGACATGATTCTTCAACAACCTTGGTGAATTTTTACAGTGAAAACTGAAATGGTGGTTTATTTCCGTGAAGATTCTCCCCTGGATCAGAAATCGTGGGATATCAGTATATTAGAAAGTTATCACTCTTCATTTTTAAACTAAGTCTTACTTGAGAGCTAAATTCTAGTGAATGATGTATGCTTTTGAGTCACTGAGTCCTAATAGGTAAAACTGAGAAATGTATCAAAATATGGGAAAGCATGACTCTTATGTGTAAGATAATATGCAATTTTGAGGGGATAAATTATTCTAAAGGATTTTTCAGCCAAAATGTTCTTTTTAAAGTTTACTATTATACAACCTTGCCTTTTGTATTTCATTACATAATGAAATGTGTGGAGCCCAGGTGTTGCATAGACAGAATATGCATTTGAGTGAATGGCAGACTAGACACAATGATAAAAGTGCAAACCAAAGGCAGAATCAATGAAAAGTAAATTATGAAATTATTAAAATTCTGAGATGCAGGTACACTTAATTGCTGCCCCCCCCCCAAAAAAAATCTGTTCCCAGCCTTGTTACTCTCTTCCCACCTTGTGCAAACTGTAGTGGTTGCCCAGCCCAACCTTGAGATGATTCAACTTGCTAAATCATCAGCAAACTAAACAATCCAAAAAACAGTGATTAGTGAATTCGATAGACTAATGAGCACCAAAGGTCGTAGAACAGAGGAGGTAGGATGTTGTGAGCAGGGAGAGAGAGGCCAAGAGAGCAGGACCTCCTCTTTTAGCAAGCTGATACTGGCCTAAGTACTGACATGCAATTTCACATATATATGTTGCTCTTCAATGTAGACAGGTAAGTATTCACATGAGAAACTCAAGCTGTCTGAGGAAGAATAGATAATTTTTTTACATGATAGATCATTATTCACAACTACTGATTTTTTTCAGAGTTCTAGGTGTGGACCAAACCATACTGAAATCCTTAAGATATGTGGGGTGTTTTTAGATTTTGTTTGTTCTTGGGCTTTTTAGAGATAAGGTCCTACATTGTTGTGTAGGACTCATCCTGGGATATGCATGCCTGGGTAAAAGGCACTTACTTGTATCTCAGCTAGGTATCTCCAGAAAAGCAGAATCATGCATTGCTGCTGATGCTTGTTGCTTTATCTTTTGTACCAACAGTGGTAAGTGTACTACAATTTGCCCTAACTTGTTTCTATGCTTACTCTGTGTATTATTCTTTTAAAATATTTTAGGTCTATCTGGTGCTGGAAAGACTACAGTTAGCATGGCACTGGAGGAGTATTTAGTATGCCATGGCATTCCGTGCTACACGCTGGATGGTGACAATATTCGCCAGGGCCTTAATAAGAATCTGGGTTTCACACCAGAAGATAGAGAAGAAAATGTCCGTCGGATTGCCGAAGTTGCTAAACTGTTTGCAGATGCTGGTTTGGTGTGCATCACTAGTTTCATCTCTCCCTATACTCAGGTAAATGACCTACTGTATTCTGTTCTTGCACTGCTGCAGTGCATGGTAGTGTATGTGCGTTGCAAATGTGAGAAATATCTAGCTAAAGCATGGGAAAATGCAAAAGACAAAACATCACCTAGAACTTAGAATTCCAGGAATCGTTCACAGAACTTAACTGGGGTGAAATACTTATTTGTATTTTATTTGGGACATTTACACTATGTAGAGATAATTCCTCAAACTTCAGAGAAGCTAAACTTAGAGTCTCCACTACTAAAACTTGAATTGCCCATCAGTCTGTTGGGCAGAATTACAGATTAGGAACAAAAGCAAAAGATAGCCCAAGAAAGACTCTAAAATTGGGAAGAAAATAAAATCATGCAGGAATGCATCTTCCCCCCTGGTCTCCCCCCTCCTCCCCCATTGCTGTGAGGGCAGTCTTCCAATATTTTTTTTTTCTGTATTCCTTCAGGATCGTAATAATGCCAGACGAATTCATGAAGGTGCAAGTTTGCCCTTTTTTGAAGTATTCGTGGATGCTCCATTGCACGTCTGTGAGCAGAGAGACGTTAAAGGACTCTACAAGAAAGCCAGGGCTGGAGAAATTAAAGGTGAACCTCAGTGTGGTCACATCCTTCCTATATAAGCAGGTGTTGTAGTTAAACTTCTCATAAATGGATGCATTGAAGTCTGTGGTGTATCACCTTGAGAAGCAGCAAGGACTAGGAACAGGACTGAATAGGAAATCTGTGGCTTTTAGCCAGGGGCAACTGGCTTGTTTAACTGCACAGGACAGCAAAAGAGGCAAAAGCATCTATCCTCATGTAGATGCCATGACATCTGCTCAAGCTTGTTCAGTTGCAGGCTCTTATGAATGAAGATTAATCTGTTTAGTTTTATGTGTCCATTGATAGAGAGAATCAGATTCTTTTTTAAACTAAGGTCTATAAAGGATTGCAATGATAAGAGTTACTAACTCTGTCCTTCCAAGAGATAAAGTTCAGTCACAACTTTCCTGTAAAGACACTAAAGAATACCTTTAAAGATGTCTGACTTTTATTTTGAGATTAAGGTTCTGTATTAGTGTCCACAAATACGATTTATCCATCCCCAGCCTCAAACAACGATTTATATAAAGCTTACCCCCCCCCCCAAAAAAAAAACCTAAAATGTATGATCACTCAATATTACTATTGTTTTAAGCGCTTCTTTGCTATTAATTGTATGGAGTTTGCAGAGGTTGATGACACTAATCTTTACCTGTATTAAAAAGCAATGCAGTTTTGAAAGGAAATGAAGTTTCAGGAATGTTTCATTTTTTTGAATGGAGTTTGCAGGTGTTATAACAATGATGTTGCTGTTAATCAAGGCTGATCTAAAACTCAGTAAATCTAAGATATTCCACATAATTGGTTGTTTGACGTTTCCAGGGCTATCAAATACATAGTGTGAAGAACTAGGAATAAATATAGCTGAGGTGAGGTTTGTTTGGAATCATAGAAGGACAGCTTGAGATGACAAGATTACAAGGATGTTGTGCCTTACAGAATCATTATTGATGCTACGGCGCTTCCTTAACTGTTCTTGTTAATTTTCCAGCCCTGTAATGCTTAACTTTAGAGGTGGTAGTGAGAGATAACATGCCTAGGTAAGTTACAAGGGGATATAGCAGTTGCTGTGTCTTGCAACCTAATTAATCTGTAAAAGAAGAAACTTAAATGACCATGCCTCTTCACAAGGAGTGCCAACAACTGTTATCTTTCTTTCCTATAGGACAGGTAATATGATGCTTTCTGTTCCCCTACTGTCACTCTCCTCCAGTCATTGCATATGCTTAAAGCATACAGTTTTGCAGCAGATACTGGCCTTTCTTTATAACATTCAGTATTGCAGCAATTTGATCTTTTATCAGCTGGGGAATTAAGCTACTAATTTAGAGAATATTTAAGTCTCAGTTGCGAAGTTCATACTTTGCTTTCTGCATTTGCAATTGTGAAGGATACAAAAGTTCATTTGCTGCAGCCTAGCTGATGTGTTTACTGCAGATCTGATCCTGTAGTGCTTGTGTGCTTTGCCATTGGTTCCTTGGAATGTGACTGTGGGTTTAATTTTTCCTTTGTGTTTATGCATAGCTAGCTAGAGGAGATTACTAGCTAAATAGGATGAGCAGCTGTCACTCTAGCTTATATGGGCCTATAGAAGTCAGTATTTACAGAATACTTCTCTACCTTAACTTGTTACATTAGGATGAGTATACTTGCCAGGCTAATACAATAGCTGATGTACGTACTGTAGAATGATGAAGCTGGATGCAGTGATGTGACAGGGCTGGCAAATGGCTTGATAAAGCTATTGATTTCCATAGGTTAAAACTCCTTTCTCTGGCCTGTTGTGTTGGATTATATCCAGGAAATTGTATATGAGCAATACTAAGATATGGTCTGTTTTTTGAGGAAGTGACGTAAGACTTTGTGTTCTGTTTTGTAGGCTTTACTGGGATTGACTCGGAGTATGAAAAACCTGAAGCCCCCGAGCTTGTGCTGAAAACTGATTCTTGTGATGTGAATGATTGCATACAGCAAGTTGTAGAACTTCTTCAAGAGAGGGTGAGCAGGAATGCAATTCTATCTTACATTTTTTTCCCCTGAAGTATTAGTAGCTCACACCTGAATGTACCGGCTGGGAAATGCAGAGTGTTCTGGTTAAAACTTGTACCTCTTTATATTCCATCTTTTAAACTCATCCTATTGTGTGTTTCCTTTTTAAACCTAAACATTGCAACAACATTGAACGACATTACTGACGTAAGTTTTGGACAAGAGGAGAATTAATTTATATTCATTGTCATAACTGGAATGGTGTCATAGTTGTTACAGAACTGATGGTGAGTGCTGACTTTTAAATTGCTTGCCAGCATTTTTAAGCACCTCAAAATCTTTCATTTATTTGTCCTTATAGCATACATGTGTTAGTAAAATATATTGGAAATGTGAACAGACCACAGATGCAGTTCCACAGGAGTTTGAACTGACCTAAACAGCGGTTGCTGTGGTTCTGTCTATTCTCCTTTCTTTATACGGCTTTTCTTGCACTAGTAGAAGTGCTTCTGCAATTGTGTAATGGCCTATTCAGGAAGCTGATCTTCCTGACACGACTGGGTTGAGTTAATGGTTTATAGCTTCTATAAAGGTAAGTTTTGTTGTCTGCTAAGTGAAGTCAGCTAGTTAATGTAACCGTCTTTTTTTTTTTTTTTTTTTTTTTTTTTTTTTTTTTTTGTCTTTTTTTTCCCTAACTGAAAGAAAGTAGTAATGGAGTGACTTTATCCTCTTGAAACTGTACTTCCAATTTGTTTTTTCATCCTTTATGTGTTTCAGTTATCCCATGAATCGGTTCACTGCATAGACACGTGAGACCTGCTGATGACTTAGAGAAGGAAGTGGTAATGTGGTTAGGAAGGGAGCAGGTAGCATTTTGATTTAGATTGGATTGCTTCACTTTGCTTCAGGACCTCACCCTTAAGAGTACTGAGACGCAAACATCAATAAAATAAAATGAATGGACAAAGTAACTGTCCTGTCCTCAGCTTTAGTCTTGTTCTGGCAGAGATTGCTACCCAAATGGAGATCATTGTGGACCTTCCTTAAATATGTTCTGAGCTGCTGCTATTCACAGTCTAATGTATGTAAGCTGTATTAACCAGTGGTGATGTCTACTACATTAATATGTTGGTTTTCATTGGAAACTTCAAAGCTTTCATTATTGAAAAGAAAGCCAAGATGAGAAGGTTGATTGGTGGGTAATTTTACTTCTGGTATGGGAAGGACTCTTTTAATGCCTTTCTGCCTTTCTTGCTGGAGTGTGGGGGAGTATATTCTCACTCGTAGAGAGAATAATAGACATGTCAGGGTAATAACAGCTATCTGACTTTAACCTCTCTTTCCTAGTCTTCCCCCCTGTTAGGAAGGAGTTTGCTAATTTTCATGTGGAAGAAACTTGTCTCCTTAAATACTTATTTATAGTCAATGGAGAGAGATTGCATTTCAGACCATGTTTTTAATCTAGATGGTCTGATAGAGAATTATTCATTTCCTTGGAAAGGTGAATTTTCTAGCAATTTAGTATGTAGGCAGTAGGTTGGGTAAAGCTCCAGCAAGTGTTGAAGCAGGTGCGAGTAAGAAGACCTCATCATGTAGCCAGCATCAGGTTTGTCTTAGCCTTCAATAAAAGTATAGCTCTAGAGAGTTTTAGTATCTCATAGCTGAATTTTCAAGAAAACTCTTTAAAACAGGTCACAGCTTGCTGAAGATTCAGGAGATCTGACAGGATGGGAAATGGCAGCAGCATGTTGGACTTGCACCCTAATGCTCATCTGACTTTTGGAGAGAGAAAGGAAAGAGCTAGAAGAGCCCTACCAATGGGATGTGGCAAACTGACTGTGGGAAGCTCTGAGCTTCCTACCCAGAAGGGCAATTCTTCTAAGCTCTGTAATTTAGAAACCAATGTTATGTGTGCTAAGAATTTGTACACAATGCTGTCTTCTGACCATCAGATGTGCTTTGTCCTTTGCTTAAGGCACGCTTACGGCACATTCTAGCACTTTTTTTTTTCTTTTGTAGGAAGTAGTACCATAGATGCCAAGAAGTCTTAGTGATTACTTTCTTTAATCAGAGAGAGTAAAACCAAAGCATGGCTAAACAGGCATGTTTTGTTTTCAGGTCATGTATAACCCAGTGATATCTTGAGAATATAATTTCCATAGATGTGATTTTCTTTATGTGGAACAAGCTGTGATTGTATTCTTCTGTAATAATCCATTGTAATTAGTACGGAAAAGGACCATAGGCAGGCAGCATTGCAGTACGTTTTTGTCCGTTTTGTTTAAATACCTGTTCAAATACACTGAGATGAAATCTATACACAATATTGGTAAACTTTGAATTTCAAGGACTATTTTTATATCAGTCCAGACAATAATGGCGGCAAAAAAGAATGCAACTGAAACTAAATATAGAATGTACATATTTAGATATATACACATATGTGTGTGTTGAGAGACATATCAAAATATATAGATACATATATTCAGTGAAGTTTTAAAACATTGTTCTATCATAGGTAATACAATTATTTTGTACTGAGAGTTAGAATTTTTTTATAATACATGCAAGGAACTCTTAAACGCATTTATCAGATCTTTTCCAAAGATGCATCTTTTGATCCTTTATGGAACAAGGAAGGGTAATCACACTAACAGGAGTAGTAAACAGCTGTTGAATCTGGAAAATTCTTGTGTAACTTGGTTTTGAAGGACAGCTGATTTAGCTTTTCTGCATGTAAATGCAGCATGTAAAACATGGAAGTTCTTAGGGACCTAGAATGTGAGTATCTCCTAAAGCTGCTAAGTCTTGTGGAGAGTCATAAACTTCCTCTTTTTAAACTGCTTGAAGTAATATATTAGTATTTGCTTACTCATTTTTTTCAGTCAAAATGGCATATGTGGCTTTTGAGCTTGATAAATTTGGCTCTCAATCTGCTGATATCTTCCGATGGAGTCACACAAGCCTGATGTAGATGTTTGACTGTAGGGATTTCATTGTTTCTTTCTTGTTTCTGCTGTCAATAAATGCAGCTGATCAGCACAAAATTCATACTGTATGGTAATGAAATCCATTCAGTTTTTAACTAGTGAAATATTCTTCTGAGGAAATCAAAGCAAATTTCTGAGCAGCCTACTGTAAAGGGACCTGCTTTGAGTAAGAAGTTGGACTAGATGATGTCCAGAGGTCTCTGTGGTTTTGTGATAAGGCTAATAGTGTTTTTTTTTTTTTTTTTTTTTTTTTTTTTTTTTGTGAGAGAATTGGGAAGAACGTGTTCTATGTAAAGAATATGTAAGACTATATTGGTAATTTTATACTTCTACACTGAAGATTTAAACACAGAGTAAATACGTAAGCCAGAGTGAGCAGAGACCAGTGCAAGCTTTAAGTGCTATCAAAAAAACTCAACGTGAAACTTTAGTAATTCCCACATCAATACAACATGAATTTCTTCTCACGCTTACAAAAGTAAGCAAGCCTCCTGTGTTTTTAAATTTGTGGATTTCCTAATTCTGAGATGTGTGTTTGGATTACAAGTTGTTTTGTTTTGAAAATATACTACTGAATGTAATATAAATCAAATTCAATACCTCAAACTGATTTATATATATATATATATATATATATATGTATGTATATGTATATAAAAAGCAGGTATAATTTTGGAGTTATTGTTAAAGAAAAAACTTCAGTTACATTGAACTGTATAATTATTAGGTACTGTGGTGGTGGTGCTGCTGCTATATTGTTTCTGGTTTGTTCTCTTTTTTTTTTTTTTTTTTTTTTTTTATTATTATTATCTTCTGTATTCTGGGAAAAAACACAGGTAAACTTTTGAACCACAGCCAGTCTGTTGTTTGCATGGACTCCAGAAAGGAAGCAATCATCCATTTAGATCTGCTGATTATATAGATATTTCGTAGATGATTTCAGTCAAAATGAATTGGCTTGAGTAAGATGTAGTATTTAAGCTGAACGTGGCTTATTTTGACTGAAGCAAATATCTAAAGGATATTTACAGCAGAAAACCAGCAGTGAATAGCTGTGGTCAGAAATTCCTCATAGAGATGCTCCAATTGTGCCAATGGCTTAAATGAATTTAAAATGAACCAATATGAAGAGAGAGGCCTCAAGATGGAAAACCTTACCCCATATGGCAAAATTGTGACTTGCTCTTCATATTGCAGTTTTTCCCCATACTTAAAATACTGACAAACTTCCCTGCAAGCTGTAGATAAGTTCAGTGGTGATTGTACTCAAGGAAGTACTTTTGTTTTTTTCTTTCCATATATAAGTGAATCAGTGGCTTTGCACCTTAATTAATACAAATTGGTAACATCGTGCACTAATGTAAATTGTATGGCACTTGTGAATGCCTATCTACTGGGAATTTACCTGCCCTTTCTTTACTGACTTTAAGTACATTAGCATCAACAAAGAATGCACAGCTGAAGTTCACGTGTTCTCATAAAGCTTCTAGCTTATTTTTTATTGTTTTGCAGTTATTTATATGAATGCACTGAGAAATATTAAGTATTTAACTTAATCTTTGTTGGAATGAACCTTTGAGTAAAGTCACCACTTTAAAGTCAGTAGGTGGCCTGCTAGCATAGCATTTTCTTAAGATTCATATGGTTTCATACCTATGGAATTCATCATATGGATTCATACAAATTCATACCTACAGATTCTTCCTGCAGGCTTTTTTAATCTGAATTGTTTTCAAAATACTATTTCTATGCCTGCTACAGACCCTAGATTTACTAGTTCTATAAATTGTCTAAATGATTAGAGAATTAAATGAGCTTGCATGACTTAGTGCTCTGAAATGACTTTCTGTGCTGTCTCTTTAAACCAAACCCTTAGCAACCTCTTTGCACTCTCCCCTCCTGCCCTCTTCCCCTCCAAAAAAGTTTTGTGATTCTAGATCAAAATCCTGTCAAAATGTCTTAGGTTACTATCTATACTGGGGTGAATTACAAATGTTTGTGTGGTCATGGCTGTTGTGGGTTTCTAACCTGATCTTTTAGATAACAATGTAGAGACTTCAGCTGCTTTTCTAGCACAGCTGGGTTTTCTGTTCTGTATTTCTGGTCTGCTTTTCTTTGATGTTGCTAGAACTGTCTTCAGCCTATCCACATCAAAATAATGCAGTAGACAAATTATTGACAGATACTGCATTTTGGAGCTGCAGTTTTCTCTATTGCTTTGCCCATAAATGGGATACTAGAAACAGGCTAGTATTTGACAGGATCTTTGTAACAGCTTAATTCATTTCAAGCTTTTGATGAGTTTTAAAACTAAGACATTATGGCATAGAAATAAACTGGGCTCTGGAGCAGAATCTTCACTGAAGTAGCATGATGCGTACTTAATCATTACACTTTGCTCGTAGGTCTGCTGTTCTTTACAGCAGGTAATACTTGATTTGATGTCTGGACTTACTGCTGTGGCAGGAATCTCCTAGAGCTCCCCTGGCCATAATTCTGCTGCTCGGGGAAGTGGGGGGGGGGGGGGGGGGAAGAGAAAGAGAGAGAGAATAGAAAATGAGTTTTGCCTTGCTTACTGTCAAATAAAATCAATTTTCCAAATGAGCTCTGATAAATAATAGATTGAGCTTTCCTTATGAAACACAATTTCTAAGTTCTGGTTTCAGTTATTCTTTTTTATTTGTCTTTGGAGATACGACTTACCTAACAGCTAGGCTCACCAGCTCCTTTTTACTCCTGCAGTTGTTTTATCACCTGTTTATTTACATTATCCTGCTTTCTTTGTTTTACTTTCCGTGAAGGTAGTGCCTTATGACTAATACAGTGCTTTTAAAATGCTTGGACAAACTTTTTGTTTGCTGTGGTTTAGGCATAGCTCTCTCGGTGCTTCATTTACTGGAAAAATAAAGATAACTTCTGTATTTTTATTATGGGTCTGTGTATACCTTACTGTAAGAATAAGCTTTCTTTCCCCAAAAAAGAAAAGCATTACTTTTCGGAAGGATTCAAAAAATCTTTTTAAAACACATATGCTTTTTAAGAACTGTCAGCTGTTTTTTTTTTTGTTTTGTTTTTGTTTGTTATTGAATATCAGTGGAATATTTGACTAGCCTTTGGAGGAGACTCTTTAAAGGTTTATTGTGATGGCTTTCTCTTTTAGCAGTCTTTTTGTTCAATGAAGTTGTTCATTTTGTATGTTGGAGTAAGACTGTCTTGTTTAAAACCAAAGTAGGAAATCTGAAATTTTTTCAAATATGCAGTTGATATTCTGGTTATAAAACTAGATTCAGTTCATTGCTTATTTACCTTACATATTTTACATTGCATGTACAAATTACTTCCTGCATTTAAATATGTTTCGCTGAAGTGTTGTTCCACAGATTGGATGTTGGTGTTACGTCATTAGCTGTAGGTAATGTATTCAGTTCATACTTCTGTGTTGAAAAAGTTCTGTTGAGGAGACCTTTACCCTCCCTTTTATCATTGCTGACGTATTTTGTGTAGTCAGTTACTTAGCATCAAATGCTCAGTCTCTAAATGCAAATGTGAAAGAATACAGTATCTCTTTCTGCAATACAGTATCTTTTTCTGCTATCAATAAAGTATACATTAATGACTCATAAAAACTGTACTTAGTTCAACTGTTAATATTTACAGGCTAAATATTTTAAGTGTATGGTGTACTTAAAGCTTGGAGAAAGCTTTTTTTCAGGATATCTCACTCTAATTAGTTACTCAGACAAGCAGTTTAGCTAGCAGTATATCAGAAACTTAGGAAAGTTCTGTATTTTAATTGAATAGAAGTTACCTAATGCATAATCTCTTGCCACAGAACAGTACAACATAAAATTTTACTTATTGACTATGTGTTCAGCAGCTAAGAAGCATTCCAAGCAAATGTTATATTCTGATTCCTCCTTTTTTTTTTTTTTTTTTTTTTTTTTTTTTTTTTTTTTTTACAGGATATTGTACCAGTGGATGCCTCTTATGAAGTAAAAGAGCTCTATGTGCCAGAAAATAAGCTTAAGTTGGCCAAAACCGATGCTGAATCTCTGTTAACCTTGGAAATAAATAAGGTACTGCGTGCTCTGTCATCTCCTATACCCATCGCTTGCTTATTGTCAAGCAAATACATGTTTTAAGCTAGGGAAGAAAATGTGCATTGTAATTGTTTCAGTGTAATTTAAGTAATAAAATTAATCATTCTCTTTGCAAAAGAGCCTTGCACAAGAAAACTCTGTCCTTGCCAAAGACTTCTGACCAAGTCTCGGTAATGCACATGTAGAAATAATAAAAGCCACACACAAAGTCACAGCGTGACAGTTTAAACTCCAAGGGAGGAAATTCCCTGTAAACGAATACTTCTTAAACTAAAATAAATATTCCCAGGAAAACTCCCAGAATTATCCTATAGTAATTTCTGCAGTAAAAAAAAAAATCCCCTTTCTAATCTTTGTAAGATTAGATCTCTTATTATTCACCCCCATAATTCTGATATTCTTGTCATAATTGTATGTGTTTTTCACATTTCACTTTTTCACTTTGTTAACTCACTGTATTAAAAAACATGCAAGTAGAACTCTCCAATTCTACTAAGTTGAACAGTATCACACCTTTAGAAACAGAATGTACTTTTTTGGTGCCTGCCAAAACTATATAAGCAGCGAGGAACAAGGTGTTCCTTTTTGTTACTTGAAGAGAGTTTGAACTAACTTGTTATGATTAAAAATTGTAAGAAGTCCTACACTTAATGTGTCCCACATCTTATGGATACGTATCTATTATGATGGTAATACCTAATACTTACCGTGGAGTTACTTTTGTCTGCTTTAAGTATTTTCACCATTTCTTTACAAGGTGGACATGCAATGGGTGCAAGTGCTAGCAGAGGGCTGGGCAACACCGCTGAATGGCTTTATGAGGGAGAGAGAATACCTGCAGTGCCTTCACTTTGACTGTCTCCTTGATGGTAAGGTATTTCCATTTGTAAAACTAATGAATGTAATTGTATATTATGAAATGTCATTGATGTTCTGCTTTTTAGTGTTGAACTCTGGTAACACGGTAACACTTTATCAGATTTGTATACAAATCTGAGGTAAGAGAACTGGGTAAAAATTCAGATTAAACTTGATATTTTTTTTTTAATTCCTACCGTCATGTCACAATTCGAAAAATCAATCTTTTTTTGGTTTTACAAATCATAATGTATTTTAGAATGCTCTCATTCACTTTTTTAAAAAGCTGAAACTTAGAATAGACATTTTATTCTTGTTTTGAAGAAGTTGATTCTATTATTCAGAACAGCAATTTAATTGCTATTTAGCTCTGTATGAGGAATGCCAAAAGATTTGTTCTGTAACAGTGGTGGAAGTAAGGACAACAAACTGACTTGAATACTGGAGCTATTGCAAGAATAAAACCAGAATTTGAAGAGGCAGATTGAGTATGGACAGCTTTCATGTGCAATTGGATTACTGACTTTATCTTGTAAGATATTATTTTGGAGACCAAATGTTGGAAAAGGTCACTTGTGTTCAACCTCTACGATCCAGTCATCTTTCATCCCTCTTACTTTTTTCAGTTCCTTTTTCATAAATCTCGCAAAAGCTGTCCTGTCCAACAAAATGCAGTCTTCCCCTCCCCCCCAGTATATCCAAGTTTGCAGGGTCTTTGGGAGAATGCTAATATTGTTTTCATTACACCTGCCTTTCATTTACTTGTCAAGATGAAATTTATTCCTCAGATGACATGCTATGTTTTTGACCATTAAAATAGCTTGCAGCTCCTTATATCAACCTTAGTCTTCTGTAAACCAGAATTTCTTAAAGACTTTTAAGGCCTTGTAAAGGTGAGTGTTTGAGATAAGGCAGTATTTCAAGTTTGTAAACTTCTCTTGCATCTGTTTTCATTACCTCTTAAATACAACAAATAAAATACCAGTTAGGAAAAATGAGAATAGGTAATATCTCTTATAATTTTCAGGTCTAACCTTGAACAGAGCAGTTGTATATCTTTAAATGTTGCGAGATCTCCTCTCTGCAGGTATCTACTGTGAAATTTATGTACAAGAACATTTTGGTGACATTTTTAGGAGCATGGATTGATTTAAACCTGCTTTGCTAGTTGAGCCAGTAGCAACAGGGTTAAATCAATATAGTGTCCGTCCCTGCATAGTGTATTAGTGCTGCAGTCTAAGAGCAGCAGTTGTTTTCCAGGGTTTTGATTCTAAAGAGAGGGAAATTGTTAAATACCTTCAATGCCTGCCTGCCTTTGGACCTTGAAAGAAATGTCCACATTGATTTCTACATCATAGAGATCAGTGCAAGCGTGTAGTTATTTAAACTTTTCTTAAATGGTCTCAAGCTGACAGTGCTCAGTGTAGCCTAAAGAACTTACTTAACTGCCTTGCCTTGGTTTCCCAGTTGTACAATTGCTGAAAAAAGATGTCAAAGGTATTATATAATTATTATTACTCACACATGGAATTTTAAAAGCAACCTGATATCTTTTCACAGTTGAAAATTTTCACAGAGTGTTTATCTACTTTGCTCCCAAAGCAAAAGTCTTTTTTTCTTCAAAGGTAGGTGTGTGTGTGTGTATGTATGTGTGTGTGTGTATATATATATATATTTTGTTGGACAGGACAGCTTTTGCGAGATTTATGAAAAAGGAACTGAAAAAAGTAAGAGGGATGAAAGATGACTGGATCGTAGAGGTTGAACACAAGTGACCTTTTCCAACATTTGGTCTCCAAAATAGTATCTTACAAGATAAAGTCAGTAATCCAATTGCACATGAAAGCTGTCCATACTCTCTCTATATATATGTATGTGTATATATATATATATATATATATATACATACACACACACACACCCGTGTTTCTTTTTCCTTCTCTGGCTGTTGCCAAGCTCAATTTTTGATCTAGTTGGTTTGAGTTCAAGTTTGAACATGCAAGACTGATTTTTTAGAAGAAGATATGCAGCACATCCTTCATTTTTGGATTATGAAGGAAGGAGATAGAAAGAGTTAGTGGTATTCTAGGTGATCTGTTTAAAAAGATCAGTTGCATGTTTCTGCTTGCAGTATAGCTTCTTGTTTAAGATTTTCATTGTTTTGGAAACACAAAAATGTAATATATAAGTATTTGTAAATGTAAATATAAGTATTTGCATGCAACTCCAAGTTTGCTGTTTTTAGTAGTTCCTTTGTTCTTTTTTTCTCAGTGGTTGCATAGCCTTATAGCATGTGGAACTTACGCAAGAGTTCTTTCTAAAAGTTGCTTTTAACACTTTGAGATAAATGCTTTAACTACCTGTTGCATGATATAAAGCCTTGGCTGTAACTTGTTAAGAAGGTAGATTTTCATGATCTCGTTGATGGTCATACTAAGAATGAGGGTTGTTTTCACTCTGCAGGAGGAGTTATCAATCTGTCAGTGCCTATAGTGTTAACAGCTACCCAGGAAGACAAGGAAAGGCTGGATGGATGTACGGCAATTGCCCTGGTGTATGAAGGACACCGTGTGGCCATCCTCCGTAACCCTGAATTCTATGAGCACAGGAAGGAGGAACGTTGTGCAAGGCAATGGGGAACGACATGCAAGGAACATCCCTATATCAAGGTGTGCTTTTAAAAGTTGAAGATCTAGTCCTAGTATTTATGCTGTTTATAGAGCTTCAATTTAAGTGGAGATAATGTCAAAGCTGGCACCAGTCCTAGACGTAAAGCTTCGAGAAGCTTTCATTTGAGCAGAAACAAAGACGATTTTTTTGTTCCGTGCAGCTGTCGAATAGTCTGCACTTAGTATGAAATTATAATGTCAAGTATGTGCACATGAAATGAATTCAGAGTGTAATGTAGAATCTGTGCAGCAGAGGAGAGATCTTTGCCCTCTAGTGTATTTAGGAAATACATCCTTCTGTGGACCCAGGTGGGTCATCAAAGCTCCTTAATCAGCAGATATATGCATTATGAAGACAAGAAAACATTTTCCTTGCATGCGGAGCATGTGAGAATTGTCTAGTTTAGATGCCTTTGAAATAGGCCCGCTTTCTAGAGAGTTCATAATTTAACTTCCTGGGGAGTTATTTCCTCTCCATTGTGTTCAGTCTGTCTTTTTTTTAATCTCGACCTTTTGTGTGTCATGTAAGAATATTCTAATTAAAACATACTCATCATACTGCAGTGTTTGGTTTTGAAAACTGATGCAAGTGTTGCATTATGGCTCTACAGAGAATGTGTTTCTCTTTCTGTTTCTGGTCTTTACTATGCCTTTTTGTTTACATCTCTGACTCAAAAATCAGATTAAAAAAATCAAACAAACCTTAAATTGTGAGCTATAAAGAGAAGCCTTTGCGTTCAGAAAGTATCTGTATGACTAATAGCCCTACACATGTGAAAACTGTGTTTCTTGACTTACAAATATTTTTATTGCAATAATATTTTACTAACTGAAGTTGTATTCAGAATATCTGGAATAGGGCATCTCTTGCTAGAGACAAGTAAGTGTATTATGGAAGACTTTCAAAGCTCTTGATGTGTTCTGGGCTGATGAATATACCTTTATTGAAAGCTTACAATAATGCAAAATTAAGAAATTCCAAGAAAATCTAACGCAGCGATAATTTGAGCGACTTGTTATAGTACACAGCAATTACAGAATGACATGGCTGAAACTAATGTAGAAAATGAGGTCATATTCTCTGATCTATAGTGGTGTGTGTAATAGAATCATTACTGTACTTGAATCTGGTGCATTTAAATTCATCAGAAATCTTTCAGTGTTGGAGAATTAAAGTAGTACAGAGTTTTCTCATGTTCCTCCTCCCTTTCTCACACCTTTCCCCTCCCCTTTGGTAACATGTTAAAATATGGTGTTTTCCTTGTGGGGATGGTGGCTGCAGCATCATCTAACCTCAGCAGGTCTTGTATCTCAAAGGAAAAAGTGCTAATTTAAAATTTTAACAGCTCGACTTGTGGATTTAGTAGGTAACATTTTTAATGTTATGTCAGTAATGTTTGGTGTAATATTTAAGTTCCTTAAGACTGAAAAATGATCAGAAATTAATCGGTGTGAAGCTTGGATTTGTGCTTCCAACTCCAAAAGCAAATGCATTTTCGGAAATTAACAATTTCTGAGTGATTTCTATGGCCATTGCTGAAGCATGTTAAGTAGCTTTCCATAAATAGGTGGAGTTGTTAGCTTGTTTTTTTTTTTTTTTTTTGAGGGGAGGTTTGGGCTTTTCTTTTTTTTTTGGAGGGGGAGAGCTGGGTTTTTGATATATTTTAAGATGTTACAGGAAGTCTAGTGAGTGTAGAACACATGTTGCTGTGTTAAAGTGCTATGGTGAAACAAATCCAAAAGTCATCCTATTTCAAAGATTCAAATTTAATTCATAAATTGACTTTGAATGGTCAAAATTCTTTAATACTTTGTTACTGACTGTACTCTTGTAAACTGCAGAGAGATACTGGAACTGCATTAGATTTCACCAACAACTATAAAGCATGCAGCTTTATTATACTTTATATATATAATCAGGCTTTCCAGCCCTTATATGTTTTTGCCATATAACGATGCTGATTGAGAGTAGTGACTGCTTGTATTTCTATATAGAAATACTCATTTTTGAAAGAAAGACTTATACCTACTCAAGACTAATTTTGTACATACCATACATATTTGAACTCTGTTCTAGTGATTTTTTTTTTTAACGTTACTGCTTGACTTAAGACTCTCAAATAAAATTGCCTCAGAACTGACCCTTTGGTAAGGAGATGTGCCGCATTGCAGTGCTCTGAATACTTAGGACAAGCAGAGAGTCAACACTAACAAGGACTTTCTTTTTCTAGATGGTTATGGAACAAGGGAACTGGCTCGTAGGTGGAGATCTACAGGTCCTTGATCGTATTTATTGGAATGATGGGCTTGATCAATACCGTCTCACTCCTGCTGAACTTAGGCAGAAGTTCAAGGAAATGGATGCTGGTGAGTAAGTTTTTCTTGCTTTATGTCTTTCTGCAAAGATTTATCCAAATGCCTGCTGCCTCAAGATTGCAGGGGCAAGCACTGTTTCAGGGATTTTGAATGCTCTCTGTACTTGATGTGCTTGGTATTCTTTGTCTTTTACTGGTATTAACATTTTTAATCTTAGACACTGCCTTGCCTAAGCGCACAAGAGCGGACTGGTAATCCCTGAGGTCTGATTTTTATCTTTGCATGCACACAAGTCATTTTCACTAATGAATATTCAAGGAACAGGGATAATGTAAATGTGGTAGAATATGATTTGAAAATCATCTCTGGGTTTGGCTAAAATTGTAGAGGTATGGTTGAGTACTGCAAACACCTCTTCCTAGGCCTCTACTTCTCAGAGGGTCTGTTAAATAAAAAAGGGAAAGCAATTGGTGAATTGAAGTGAGAGTACAAGAACAGCAAGAAAACAAACCTTGAAATAATTCTTTTTTGCTTTCTTAAAAAAAATAACCACCCCACAACTGTATTTACTAATTCTTTCCATGTCACTTTTATGATGATTCTTTTTTTTTTTTTTTTTTTTAAAAAAAAAAAAAGGTGGAGGGAGAGAAAGAGATATTGTGCATTCAGTTCTTTGGAATGTTTTTGATATAGTTTTCTGTCATCTTTCATGCTCTTCTAAATAGCCTATTTTATGTTGCTTCTGGGGAGCAAAGCTCGTGACAGCCATGCAAGGAAACTGTTGCAAAGTGAAAGATGTTAAAAATTAAAAATTCTGAGCTGGTTGATAGATTTATATTGTAGAAGAAATTAAGGGTGGTGGGTTCTTGTTTTGGGGATTTTTTTTGGTAAAGCAATTGTGTTAGGCAGATACATAGTTCATCTTAGATTGCAGAAGAAGAGAGACATCCTGGTTGTGTCAGGATTCTTATTTGACTGGTTTGAAATACTTTGGAATAGCAGTTAGCCTTATTTTGTGCTTACTGAGTCTAAGGTCTGGAATGTAGGAAGCGAAGGAGACCTGTTAAGGTACATTAAATTGCCATAAATTGTTTTTATCGGAAATATGTCCATCCGTTCTCCTGGTAATATGCTGAGCCTTTAAGATAAGTGGCAGAATTTGGTTTCCTTGTACAATGCTCAAGCAAGTTTGAAATCTCTGAAGAAATTATAGATATTGGAGAAACTAGAGTAGTCGTGCTGAAGTTTCAAAAATGAAGAAAGCTGATATATGTTTCTTTAGTATGTGGGTGTTTTTTTTTTTTAGTTTTGCTGATTAAATAACAGTGCATAGTAATTCATAATCCTTTAATGACCTGTGACTACAGCTAATCTACTTGTTTAGTAGGGTGGAGATGAAAGATCTTACTGTTTGAAGATTTTCTGTGGTTGTATGACTCCTGCTAAAATAATTTGTTTTTATTATATCTTTTTGTCTGTCTGTCTGTTTTCCATAGATGCTGTCTTTGCATTCCAGTTACGCAACCCAGTGCACAATGGGCATGCTCTTTTAATGCAGGATACTCATAAGCAGCTTTTAGAACGTGGCTACCGGCGACCGGTTTTGCTCTTGCATCCACTGGGAGGCTGGACAAAGGAGGATGATGTTCCTCTCATGTGGCGCATGAAGCAACATGCTGCAGTATTGGAGGAGGGAATCTTGAATCCAGAAACAACGGTGGTAGCTATATTCCCTTCCCCCATGATGTATGCTGGACCAACTGAGGTAGATATATCAAGAGTTAAAAACAAATCAAAAAAATGTTTTGTGCTACCCTTAATATGTTTGTGCTTTTTTTTTTTTTTTTTTTAATGGACAGAGGATACTAATATCCATTGGGAAATGAGACTGTAGAGGCTTTCTGTGTGATGAGACAAATCATTCTTCTGTGAAGAAGCTTGTATATTGGAGGGTTTTATGGAAAAGTCAGGAGATGATACTGTTTTCAAGCATTCATTCCCTTTATGGCTATAAGGGCATGACGATGAATTATTCCTTCCTTTTTTTTCTTTTTTAACCTTGGAATTAGAAGATTTATTAACATTCAAGACAATTATTCAGTGTTAAGATACTTCTGTTTTTTGACTCAGTTAAGCAGGCTGTGTTCTGAGGCCATTGGAAATGCGAAATAAAATCAAGAGAAATTTCTTATTCTATTCAAGATCAGGACTGTGGATTTTGTTGTTTCTTATAAGCTTATGAATCTTAAAGAAATAGAAAATTCCCTATTCAAAAGCAACTTAGTTGAGGTATGGTTCTTTTACACCACAGCACCATGCAACTAAGTAACCACATAATAAAAAAACCTCTTCCTTTAATCACATTTTGTAGGTCATTTAAAAGACATTTATACCAGATATATTGCTGTAGCACAAATGATTTATAAAACAACAAACGGCTGTTAATTTGGTATGGTTATCTACAGGATGGATGCGAGTTTCCAGTCTGTAGAGACTTAATAGTCATGTTTCATAAGCTGCAGTTTAGTATTCTGTTTTTCTTCTTTTTAACGTTCCCAGTAGTTAATTTGAAAGAAAGGGAGCAAGTGTAAAAGAGAAAATTCTGCATCAAAATGCAGCGAATTCACCTCCTTTGGAAGGAAACTGTGTTCTGAAGTAGTATGGAGATCCGGAAACTGGACAGGCACTCCTGGTTGTATTCTTGTACCTCAAATATATGGTTTACGTTGTTCTGAATTGTTTGAAAGTTAGTCAAACGCCATCACTTACATTTAAAACAGAGTTCTTGCTTGCTGTTAGCCAAATGACAACATGAAGCTTTATTTTTCTTAATTATGCTAGAACTGTTTGGGAAAGTGTGCTGCCAACTGTAGTGGTATGCTGATATTTCATGTGTATAACTCATTCTGTGCTTACAAAATAAATATTAAAATGATAAACACATCAGAATCCAGATGCTTCCACAGCACCCTATTTGCTTGATCAGCAGTGGAGTCTTTTGTGTCATGTCTAGATGTGGTCAAAATGAAGCCTGATACCAACTGTACCCTTGTAACTCATGGCTGGTTCCTGTTTCCGTTATCTGACTACTGCTTTGCAGACCTCTGTTCATATTAACTGCAAAACTCCCTTCTTGAGTGCTCTCTGTCACTGAGGCTAGTTACTGCTTTGAGAAGTCAGTTTCTGAGCTTCTTAAAGTTTATTAACATAGAACAATATGCACAGTGACTAAATTACAAAACATTCTGATCTTTTAGATACCTATCTGCATCTTCCAAGTATTTATCATCAGCAGTTAGTTAAACTTAATTTTTTCTTTAGTGGAAGGAAAGTGTATCTACCAATCTATGAGTTTACGAGGTAATAGTAACAAATGTTTGGTAAAAAATATTTTGTCCTATAATTTGTTTCGCCTCACTTTTTCTTTCCCTTTAGTGCTTATCAGATGTTTTACTGAAGATCATCTAATTACTGTTTAACTTGCCCAGCTAGTTTACACTATCTAGTTGTTAAGTAGACTCTTAATTTTTCTGTGAAGGTAAGGTTGCACATGCAATCAAATGTGGTGACTTTAGAGTTCTTGCTGCTTGGCTGGTCCCGCACTGAGCCTGTAACGGACTGAATGTTCTATTCAGTGATGAACTTGCAAGTATTAGAAGGGAAAAAACTGTGTCCACAGAAATGCTCATGTATATGCATGTGTGTACAATTGTGGATAAGTATTTAGTATTTATTGGGGTCTATTTAAATTTCCTGTCCTGAACTGTGGTAAGAATGAGTAGTACAAATACATATTTTTGCAAATATATGTAAAAATTTCATTAATGTTAAAAAGATGTTCTGTTTTGTCAACATCTTATATTTCAGAGGAAACTTCTGGAGATCTTGTCAAGGTCTATTAAGTAGTCTAGGGAATTACTGCTATATACTTGCTGGTTCTTAAACTCTGCTCTGAGTATTCATTGTCAGACAGTAAGTATTGAGCTATATAGATAGTACGACCATTCTTTTAAAGAATATTTACTACTATGAGAACAAATTGATATTTCCTGAAATGATCTGTCTTTGTTACTTGAAGTAATGTGATTACAACAGTGTAGTTATTTTACCTTTTCTATACTGTTCAATAATTAAATTTTCTGCTGAAAGTATTGCATCTAAAAACGAATCAAGAAAATTCACCAACACTCACTTAGTGGATAACAAGTCTAAAAATTGTAGATTATAGGCAGAAAAATTCCAGATTCAGAAAGGACCTTGTTCTGTCTTGGCTGTGATTTGCCCATAGCAAGTTGGATGTTGTCCTGCTTATAGAGAAATGTAGCTACCTGCATTCCAGCCAGTGAAGATAGGGAAAAGTAGCTAAAACCTCTGTTGGAAGTGTTAGATACCTTGCACGTTATGCCATACTAAATATTACTAACAATCTTTTAGAGGAAAAAAAACTCTCTCCCCTTACTTAAAAAAAAAAAAAATCTTTTTTTCTGGATAATTTGGAAGCACTTCTTTGGTTGTAGGGTGCAGATATCTGCATAGTCTGTATGCAGGTTTTCCTCTAAAGTGGATTTTTTTTTTCTTTTAAAAAAAACTTTCAGTAAACTGATCTGTAAGGAAGAAGAAGAAAAGTCAACATTAGGATCTTGGCTCTAGAGCAATCATTTTGAAATGTGCAGTAATGTGGGAAAGTCATTTGCTGATATTTAAAATACTTTGAATATTGGGTGAAAGGTAGTTGGCATCCAAGCAATTGTCCAGTAAAGGTAGATTTTTTTGATTTTTTTACTCTTGTTCCTCCCCATTTCATATAGATACCTTGAGTCAAAAATTTGAATATGTTCAGGAACAAGATGACTAAATATTTACCAAAACCCAAGTTACGTTATCAGTTGAAGCCTTCTGGGATTTTACAGTCATAAAAACAGAGCCTCACAGAAATTATTTACATAAAAGAAAATCAAAACTGTGTATTTGTTGATTACCTTGGTTTCTTGAATGAGTTGTTAGTTTAGAAGTAGTAAACAGTGGAGAAGGACTAGACAATGGTAGAGTATTTCTAATGTGCATGCAAGTTTAAACAAGATTGGGTATTGACAGCTGGTAAGTGATTATAGCATCTTCAGAGGATTCTGCAGTGCACTCCCAGCACCTCTGTTCTTGCAGTGACAGTGAACAAATAGCAGCAGCTTGGCTGGGGCTTCTGAATGTGAGCTGCACAGCATAGGCATTCTTAGTGCTCAGAGGCCTGTTTCTAGCATTCGTGTACAGTACACGCCAGGTCTGTCCATCCTTTGGCCTGACACACGCTTAAGCGCTGCAACCCTGTTTCGAGCAACATGCTTAGCACCTGCACCAGTATTTGTGGGGAGGAGTTAGCTGGGTCAAGAGGGTTCTGTGGACTGGATAAGAGGGCATATATGTGAGTTTCATTCAAAGTCTTGAAAATAGATAACCATTTCTCTGCAAAGAGATTTTTTTTTTTTTTTTTTAAACAGGAAGATATTGCTGCATTGTTCTACCACCGAGCTGTTAATGTGTGCTCGATAAGCAGGGGATTTTCTTACTGTATCCTTGCAAAATTCTTCATTTTGCTGCTTCATACTAGCGATGAGTGGGCAGAGCTGTTGCTTGGCAAAATAAAAAAAACTATGCATCATACTGTGATCTCTCTAACAGCTTTTCCTCAGCCCAGCAACATCCTCCAGTTATTTTCCAGAACCTGCTTTGAGGCTTCTCCCTTAAGAAATTTGGACACTAGACTGACTGACAGGGACATACATATGTAAATCAAAATAGCATTCATTGCCTTTAATTGGTTCCTGGAGTATTTCTGTGATTAAGAACTCTTCAGGTGACCTAAGAGCAGAGTAGAGCAACTTTCTGGATTCCCTGCAGATATGAAAGTGGTGCTGTGAGTGTTATGTGATGGATGAAGAGAAACTTCGAAAGGATCATATTAGAAGTTCTGCACTTCAATTTATTTCAGTTACAATCCAAAATGAGTAGAACTATTTTCTGTTTCTCTGCTTCATCTGTTTTAATACTTTGTTGACTTAGAGAATGAGATGTTTGAGAAACATGGTGTTTGCTGGCATTTAGCCTTCTTAGCAGTCACTTCTTGTAAGATATGATCAGTTGATAATCTTATCTCCGGGATTATAAATGCTTCCTGATTTACTTGAACCTCCCTCCCAGCATAGTTTGAAAGGCAAAAGGCAAAATCAGACAGAGAAGCTTTTAATTCTAGCTCAGTTTGGATGCGAAAATGCTGAATCTGAGTAATTTCTTTAAATTGTGTAAATTGATGAGCGCTAGAGTAGCACTTGTGAACACAGTTTTTTAACTAGGCTTTTTTAACATTTTGATATAGGATGTTTGGCAGCTAACTGTTCATCAGGGTGTCTTTTTTAGAGAATAAACGGATGTAATTCAAATAGAGCAATTTAGGGCTATATTGCATTTAAGCTTCCCAAAGCGCTTGCTTTGGCATTGATCCTTTTCTATAAAAGGAAGGGGCTGGAGGGTGAAATATCAAGAACAACTGAACTAAAGAATGGAAGAGTAACAGCTTGCTCATCCTCATTGTTTTATAAAATAATACAGATCATTTTACGAATGAGGTTTTGCAAAAGAGTTTTCTAATTTTGATTTTGAACAGTTTTGAGGACCTCACTAAGCATCTATATAGTAAAGATTTCCAATTCCAAATAGGTGCTGAATGAGCACGACCTTACAAGGCAGACACAGATGGAGCATCAGATTTAGCAGAACGTGGGAGAGAGTTCAATACAGAAACATTCACTGCCATTTCCTTTTTATCTACTTGCAAACTGAATGGCTGTGTGGCAGTTTATAGCACAGAGCTCCCTACTCACAAGTAAGAAAGTGTCATGTTAATTTAGAGAATAACTCAATTTAATTCAAATGTGGCTAGATCCCATTGAGACAACCCAATTACCTTGAGGTTATCCTTATTTTTGTTACTTGTTAGATTACTCAGAATGGTCGGATTAATTTCTGGTTGGTGACTACGTGACAATTAACAAAGGATTTTTTTACATTAAGCACTTACAGGACTTGACAATATTTCTGAAGCTATTTGTTAAGGGGAAAAATGTAAAAGAGTTGGTGCTTGAGGCTAAAAGAGGGGGCTTTAATTTTAACATGAAAGTAGGCATAGACATTCATGAATCTGACTGATGTAATATGGCCAACAAAAATTTAAGTGACTAGTTGAAAGCTAAGCTTTCTTGCTCTTTTGTGGTTGTCATGCCTATCTAAGCTGCAATAACTGTTCTCTAGTATTTTTCTAGGGAAAACTTGATTATTTTACTTAAAAATGTCAGACTTGTGGTTGCTGTTTTTCTTCCTCTTAGTGTATAAACAAAGTATTAATTTTTTTGAAGCAACTTTGTGCACATTTGAGAAGTGAATCTTTGCGATGCGGCACAAACAATTACATTATTTGGTATATCAACTTTAAAATGTTAAGTTTAGGGAATGGGGCTTTAAGTTGCAATACTGTGAAATGAAAAGACTTCTTTAATCCTTACTAAACGATTACTAATATTTTAGTGTTGTTAAGGCTGTTTTAGGATGGCTGGCACACTCAAATTATACAGTTCCAAATGCGGTTCTAAAGTAACTTTTTAAAACATTCTAACATGCAAAAGAAACAGTGGAAAAGTGTGTCTGGACTGTAAATTCAAAGGTGATTATTTTGGTGTGGCTTCATTATAAAACCTATGTTAGTCTGGGGTGGAAAGTGGTAATTATGCAGTGCATGCATATTAATGGTCATATTTCAACTATTTTCTTCTGTTGACTTGCTTTCTCTGTCTGTGTTCTAGGTTCAGTGGCACTGCAGATCACGGATGGTAGCAGGAGCTAACTTCTACATTGTAGGGCGAGATCCAGCAGGAATGCCACACCCTGACACTGGGAAGGATCTGTATGAGCCAACTCATGGTGCCAAAGTGTTGACAATGGCCCCAGGCCTCCGAGCATTGGAAATTGTACCCTTCAGAGTCGCAGCTTATAATAAGAAAAAGAAGTGCATGGACTACTATGACTCTGAGCAGTAAGTTGTATTTAAGTTTTAAAACTTAGTAAGCTTTTTGAGCAATATCATTCCCCCCCCCCCCCAGTCTTACAATGCTTGTTTAGTTTTTAATTAAATTCATATTGTTCAAGGATATCAGTCTCTAGACATGTCTTCAGATCTCTAAAGCAACTTGACTGTAGAATGGTATGGGTACAGTTTCACAGCAGAGCTAGCCTGATCGAACATTAGCTGTCACTGAAAGTTATGCTTTTCCTCCCAGGTACAGGAGTTTGTTTCTGGAACAAGTTGGCACAGGCAGCTAAATCCTCCAAAAACTATTAATTTTCTTTTATGGTTAGCATTCTGCTGGATAACCTTCCTAAACGTGCTTGCTGTGGATCAGGTACGCTTAGGATAGGATAGAAGAGACAGAATGGGAGAGTGCAGCAGAGAGAAGAAAGTGGAAATGGGAGGGTGACAAATAGCCATTTGATCTGTTTAACAATGTTGTGAAATAGTGCCAAAGTTCATTTTATGTCTCATTTTATACCCATTCTGAGATTATTTTTCACTCCTGCATGGTATAACCAAGAGCCCAGGATTCGCTCTGTGTTGCTATGGTACCACGAATGCCACTGCAAAGGGAGGTGATTTGTTAGGTTAGTTTAAACCTCTTCTTCAGGTTATTGAAATCATACTCTTGCTTTCTATAAAGCTATAGTTGAAACCCATACTGGAATACAAACTATCAAGTAAGATGCCTTTTAAAAACCTTAGCATATTGTTTTGTTTGGGCATATTTTGACTGTTTCTTCTAACTGAACAAGTGCACCTGTACATCACAGTTCATCTTTGCAAGCTTGGATTCAGCAACAAGGTCAGGGATGGATGGATCTATAGAAATGAACATGTCTCATCTCTTGGAGGTTGTTCTTCTGTGGCAAGGGTTGAGGAGCAATACCAAATTTCTCTTGTTCTTCAGCTGCTCGTGCTACGTTTACATTGTCTATACAGGTCTCCAAAGATGTCAGTGTGAGTTGTGAAAATTGACCAACAAGTTTTATAAGTTTTATTCATCAGCTGGTCTCTTTTTCTTCCCCCCCCCCCCCCCTTTTTAATGATGAGTTACAATTATCAGTGGATAGTGTGCTGGCTTAACCTTGACTGTGAGTTTTATGTAACTTTGCTTTATGTTTCAGCAGCGAATTCCAAGCACCTGAATTGGGCTGTTTTTATTTTTAATAGCTCCTAAGTGATATTGTCTCTTCCATAACTAAGCAAATTTTATGATATGTTCTTGCATATTTGGAAATTAAATAAAGCAACAAGGGCAAATCTGTTGAAAACTGAGAATTAGAAAAGCTCCACTATATATTACTCTAAAATGTCCATATGTGTTTGGAAATGTGACGATTTGCTACACTGCAGATGTTTTAAAATGAAAGTTAATCAGAGAGGCTTATTAGTCAGTTGTAGTTATGATGATTGTCTTCCCTTCTGTACAGGTAGCATTCCAACCTGAGACTTTCTTCAGTGCTGTGGGGCTTCTCTTTGGACAGCATTACAGCCTTCCCCTTCCCCCCTGCCCAGCTAATCTCTGTTTAATAGCATCAGATTAGATCTATGTGCTCATATAGACAGTACTTTTTTCTTTTTTCCTTTTTAAGGAGGAATAAAACCAAAGTTAGAGGCAAGAGTACTCCTAATGTATGTGACCAGAAGGCTTTTTTCCTACGTTTATTGCCCCTTAGCAAGCTACCTGTTGAACACTTAACTGCCTTTGTGTCATCCACTTTTTGAGTTGCTCCTAGACTTTTTGCTGTGCATGGTAACTAGATTCTGATGCTAGCATGTTGTGCAAGTTTGTCGCCATATACCATATTGCTAAAAAGGCCATTGTAGTAAATATTAAGGGTATTTGTCCTGTTTCTTTATTGTCTAAGAAATTCTACAATTGTTTTAAAAGATAAGTGCGTGAAGATTCAGTTAAAAGTTACTGTTGTATCACTTTTTTTTCCTACTAAGTTGAAATAGTAGGAAATTGAGAAATAGTAGGAAATGTGAGAGACCAGAATTCCCATTGTGTGAAACAAACATTTCATGGCAGAATATTAATTCTGTGATCACTGATACTGTGCTCTTGGGGGGACAGATTTGGTTTAGATTGAGTGGAGCAAAATTGTACCTCTGTTATTAGCTGGAGCAAATGACAAAAATATCTGTAGAAGGTGCTTTTGTCATAGACTCTATTACATGAACCCTGATATCCTTTACGGATGTTTTATGGAGGATTTTTATTTTGAGCGTTTTTTCCTTGTCTCTGCCACTACCTTGGAAAAAAGACCCCACTGCTGTTAATATGCCTGGCACTGTCAGAATGCAAGACTACTTCGTGGATTTCTTCCCCAGATTCTGTCTGCAAGCTGTGGGGTGGAATGCAGTGTGACAGCAATCCTCTAGATGGCAATGCAGCCGCATGCAGGCTGCCTGAACAGAGAGCCTTTATTACTGCTGCTCGCCATGGGCGTCTCACCATAGTAGGCTCGAAACAGAGTTAGAGCTTGGGTAGGTACAGCAGGTACAGCTGGCTGCATTTCAAGGTAATCTGTGCAGTGATGAAAATGTAAGACTCTTGGGCCCTGTGATGTTAGACTCTGTAAGGAGGAAGATGGGGAGTAGAAGGTTGTTTGGAAACATGAGAGGATCTTTAGTAGATAAGGACTTTTGAGGCACAAAAAAGTGATATTCGTGGAAGTCTTTCTGAGTTTTTCACCTGTTTTCTGAGAAAAACAACATTAAAGTGTGTGGAAGAGGGTTGTGTGTATGCATTGCTTGGGTATTTTTTTGGGGGGGAGGGCGGGGTGGGGTATACGTAGCTCTTGATTTCTACTATGGCATTCCCAGTGCTTTGAGGCTTGGAGACGTGACAGCCAGCTATGAAGTTCAGAAACTTACATTGCTAACAGATGCATGGGAGATTATGGCCAGCATTTTTTGCATGAATTTTCCCCACTGTTGAGCTATCTGCCCCTGTGGCCTCTTGTTTCTACAAACAGGCCTTTCTGGACCACTGTAGAAGTGAAATTGTGGTTTCTGGTCTGGGAGAGTTCCTGTTTCCTGAGTTTTACGATTTTTGCCTCATGGGAGCCCTGCAAACTGGATCAGTATGATCCTAGTGCCCTGAAGTCAAAATGAGATCAAAAATGCTGCCCTGCAACCTGATGACTGCACCTGCCCTGGATAAGTCATTCACCAGTAATCTGGTCATTCATAGTGCTATGCAAGTTACCAACTGAACAAATGCTAAGTGGTGGGTGGTTTTTTTTTTTTTCCTTTTTTTGGGTGACAAGTGATGAGGCCCCAAGTTCTGTAACTTCTTTGACATTGCTCTGTTCACTGTGACTTGTGCAATGTTGAAATGTTAGGGGACTATGTTTCAGAAGGTTGGGAGCAGGAAGCTGAGTTGGAGATTGCTGTGGGAACAGAACTGTCTTTCTGGTTCCTGGGTTTTCTGAGATCCAGATTGGCTAACACCATGTGTCTTTCATGGTCTAAATTCAACTACCCCAGAAGCAGGGAGCAGGAAGTGGTTATTCTCTCACCAGGTGGTTGTCATCTCTACTCTTTCAGGCTTCTGTCTTTCAGCCTGTTTCCTCTGGGAAGGTGCTTTTGAGACAGCGATAGTCATAGAGATACTACCTGATTTCTTTGGTATCTCTCTAACTTGACAGAGTTGGACTCACACCTAGCATGTCAGCAAGGACCTCTAGGGTTTCCTGCAGTTGGGCCCTGTCCCAATTATAGTAAATTTCCATTTTGCTCCTGAAGGCAGGTCCAAGCTGTGGGGAGGAGGGGAGATGAACCTTTGGCTAGTAGTGAGAGGCTACCACCGTCTTGATCTCAGTGCCAGAAAGATCTCTGACAAATTGGGGCTGCAACAATGGCTGTGGCATGCGGTTGCTTTCCTTGTGATACCTCTGAACATTCATGAGCAGTGCTTTGCAAGAAAAGTGTAATGCTTGCAGAATCCATGTGTGTCTCAGGAGCTAGGAGTGCTAGACTGGGACTCGTTAGATATATGTCAGAAGATGCTGGGTAACAGTTTGAGACTTTCCTGAAGTGACCATGAACTGAAGACAATCCTGGGAAACATCAAAAAGCCTAACACAGCCCTCCGCTTAGTAAACTTTCGCACTCATTGTGTCTTCCTGAATGCACGCTTTCCTTGAAATTTGAGTAGATCCAGTACCTCTGCTTGGGAACAGCCTAGAGAATGTAATTGTTAATTTTACAGGTGTTTGGGCTGCACTCTGCTCTTTAGTGATGTTGGGCTTCTGTGGTGCTGAGTTGGGGCTGAAGTCGCCTTGCAGCAGGTGTATCTACGTGTACACCTGTGTATAAGGAAAGGCAGAGATAACCTGGTTGCCTTCAGAGCTAATAATGGAGCATTGTGAGTGAGGACAGGGTGTAAGAAAAGACTGAAAAAGCATTTATGCTAGCTGTGTGGTAATTGCAGTTGCACAGTTTGCCCAAAGTTTCATTCTCATGAAAACACATTTTTGAAAAAATTGTGTCTGAAACTAAGATCTAGGAAAAGGAGTTGAAAAATGCATTTTAAGTGATGTGGTATTAGCACAGAGCAAACTGCATTTAATTTTGCCTTTATCCAAACCAGGATAATAAAAAATCTCTTTTATTGCTGCTCAAGTCAAAAAGCAAGCTTAATCTAATCTTCTGTAGGAAGCTTGAGCATTTCCACTTGCATAGAGTTCTGAACAAATAGTACAGTTGGAAACTGTATGTGAATAGTGATCCCTTGCTTATCCTAGCTTTTACCATTCTAATTTCATAGAATTTTGGATCAGTAATTGAATGTGGTCAAACAAGATTTGGAAAAGTCTACAAAAATAATTTTGTTTACGATAAAGTTCCAAATGAATGTCTTATCTGTGAGCTGCTGGTAGACTGAGGTGTTGAAAAAAAACAAAAACCAGAAAAATCCATGCTGAAACTCTTCTTTCTTCCACCCTCAAAGGAAATAAACAGTTTCTGTATTTCTTCATCCAAAAAGGTCTCTCAAACAGGTACCACAGACAAGTGTAATTTGGGGTTGATGGCCTAATAGTAATTGTTTGAGTGTGAAGAGATTCCCAAGACTTTACAGAAACAGTCCTGCGAAATGCAGCTACAGACTACTGCTGAGAAAAAACTCAGTTAAGAAAGGAAATCAATCAGGCAACTAAAAACCCTCAACAGTGTTTGGGAAATTGGATATTTTTTTCTGTCTTGGTAGAAAAAAAAATCCCCAAACTGAGATCATCTTGGCTAAACAAAATCCCTAAGTAAGGTTACTAGAGCAGACTGTTTGTGCTTTCTGTAAAATAGGAACAAAGCATAGGAACAGGAGTGTTTATCGCTTTATTGTTTATTTGAGACCTTTAATATGGTCATCAACGCTGACTTAATACTATCAAGCCTTACTTAGAGGGCAGCTTTTCCAACGAAGAACATTACTTTCAAATATGTTTGATATAATATCTAAATTTAAAGTGATAGTAAGAGACTGAGATGGGCTCATTTAATTGTTCTCCTTGATTTAGTTATGTGAAGTGAGGTTTAACAGCTAATATTATGCATAATTTAGAATATGCTAAAACACTGTAGAAGCTTAAATTTTCCTGCCACTCAGAAAGGAATTTCATTCACAGCAAGTAAAGTATTTGCTTTGCTTAATAACAATGTGCTTAATATTGATATGTTCTGTTTTCACACAAAGTTTGTTTATGGTCAGGTTTTGAACCTAGCTGATACTAGCTAGCTCATTCAGCATGACAGGCACTCTCAAGGCACCATTACAAGGACTGACGCTGTATGGGACAGCAATCCATTCCTCTTCTAGGCATTGTACTCTTAAGTTATGACTTGATGCTCTGAAGCAATTTGCAGGACTGAGAATCGCAGTTAAACTGCGAAGCCAAACTTAAATTCAGTAGAAATCATGAAAAGAATTACAAGGTTAGATTTCACCGCATGTCAGATCCTGTTCAGGGAAGGTCAAGTTGAAGGAGGAAAACAGTTAAAAGATTGAATGCCAGGTAAGGATGTCTGTGAATTGTCCTAGGAATTAACTAGGTCTGAACGTTTGCCAGCTGAGTAGAACATGATGGTCACCTTAAAGTGAAACCAGAGTGAAGTAATGATGTTATTTTGTATTTCCATATGTTTGTCTCCAAAGCACATTCCCCCCCCCCCCCCCCCCCCGAAATAAGCAACACTATGCATGAACCATCTGTACTTCTGTACTTAATCTGGTATTTCAGAGTAATTTTTTAAGACCTTGAGGGCATCAAGCATTGTCCTCCACAGGAATGAGAATTTCAAGAAGTTCATTTGCAAATATCAAATGCCCTAATATAAGGTCAAGGACCCCTAGAATTAACTTGTTAGTACTCCATCTAGCTGAAGTGACTGGTGTGAATGTGGATTATACGAAGTGTGAGTTGGGAAGAGAAGTCTTGCATTAAGAAGTGCTCATCAAAGGCCCTTTGGCATGCTGAAGGGCATACCAACAGGCATGTGAAATTTGGGATTCTCTTGAAATTGTGATAGTGATCTGTAGTGCTCCCGAGTGAAAATGAGTTATGTAGAATCATAGAATCAGTAAGGTTGGAAGGGACCGCTGGAGACCATCTAGTCCAACCTCCCTGCTCAGCAGGGTCACCTAGAGCATGTTAGACAGGGTTGCATCCAGGCAGGCCTTGAAGATCTCCAGAGAAGGAGACTCCACAACCTCTCTGGGCAACCTGATCCAGGGCTCCGTCGCTCTCACAGGGAAGAAATTCCCCCTCACGGTCAGGCTGAACTTCCTGTGCTTCAATTTCTGCCCACTGCCTCTTGTCCTGCCACACGGGACAACTGAAAAGAGTTTGTCCCTGTCCCCTTGACACCCTCCCTTCATAAGATGTATTCAGATTAAAGTGGAAGGGAATAACTATTGAAATTTCTTAGTCACTATTAAGGTACCATATTGAGACTTTGGAGATGTGGTGGAGCCAGGAACTGACAGGTTTTCTATATGTCTGTGGGTGTCTTCATACTGTAGTTTTCCACTTGCAAATTGGAGATAACAGTTCTTATGACAAAAAAAAAAAAAAAAAAAAGAAAGTTAGATGCTTGAAACTTTGTTTCAAACGCTGCCTAATCAGTATTTGGGGCATAAAAAAGCATAAAGAGCTTTCTTCATTGCTGGATTTGCTTGTCATATAATAGTATAAATATCTATTGTATGCAAAAAAAAAAAAAAAAGAAACCCATTTAAAAGGTTAAAATATTAGTCTTTGAGAGGAAGGAAAGAACTGATATATGAATTCTTAGGTTTTTGCACTTAGTTATGTTCTCCTTTCAGAATCTGATGTTCACTTACAGCATGAATAGTTTGAAGAGGAATTGAACAGCACAAAATCATTGTGTTCCTGTGAACAAATCTCTTAAGGTGATTTTATTGAAGCCAAATTACAGGATATGTCTAATTCTTATGTTCTGGTATCTTCATTTCATTTGTAGGGTATGGGAGAACTTCGTGTGTCTTTCTGAAACCTTCTCATCAGAGAGGGCTAATATGTTTTGGTGCTCAGACTTTGGTATTGCTGCCACATTGTAAAAAGCATGGAGAACCTTTATAGCATTTGTTTTACTGTTTTCTCTTCTAGATCAACTGAAGACTTGATTAATTTTATAGTGAAAATAACATTTCAGGACTCTCACTTCCTCCACATCCTTTATGGAAATAGTTTTCTGCAGCAAAGGCAAAATACCTTCAAGTAGTAGTAGTGACTAGTAGGCATCTTCCTACCAAGGAACAAAATTTACAGGCACTCTTAATGCTAATGACATAACTTCCTCCGAACCTTGGCTTACATCCACTTTTTAAAGTTTTCATATGTATGTACTTTATGTTTGGCAAAATTGAAGCATAGTATGGGTGGGGTTTTTTTGGCTTGCTGCCACATTTTTAGGAACCCAGAGTCTTGAATTGGGAGCCAGAAGAAGAAAGTACGTATGGCACTGCTGCTGTGTGAATACATACACTTTAAATAAAAAAGTTACGGAGCTGATAGTTTTGTAAAAGGGAACTGTGGAATGCTTTCTATATCTTGCTAATTTCCATACTCTTCTGAGACTATATCAGCACTTAAAGCCAAACTCTGCCCTCTGTGCACACTTTGCTCTCATTTCCATCTCAGTTATATGCATCTGAGATCAGTATTTGGCTTTTATTTCAAACAGACAAGTAAAGAATGAGTAATGGATACGTGTTGCAAATTGAGCAAACGGCATAAATAAAATTGCCATATTTAATTTAAGAATAAATCATTTTTGCTTTGGAAGTCTTGGTAGGGTTCTAGTATTCTTGTCTGGGTTTGACTGTTTCACTCCTGTGAGAAGTAGGAGTTTAACTAGATTGGAGCTTTTGCTGCTTGTCTGAGATACCTGAGAAGTTAATATTGATTTACATTGTCATATTAATAAATGATAGTAAGCCTGAGTCAGGTTTATTCGTGCATCTTTCTAACTTAGATATTTTTCCAAAAAGGACAGAATTCAAAGAAGTTGTTTTCATTATTTCTTCTGCTGAACTTGTGCTTTTCTTTATTTTGAACTATCTGTTTTGTAAAGTGTATATATACATGCATGTCAGGTGGCTTGCAGTGACCCAGCTGCAGAAGCTGGGGAGACTGCCCCTAGATTCTGAGGCTTTTCACCTTCTCTTTTTCTCCAGGGAATTTCCCACCTGCTTTGCTGTGCTTTTCCCAGTTCTCTGGTACACCGAAATGAGCTTTTTCAGCCAACATGCAGTGCTGGAGTACTGCCTTGGCAGGAGGAGAAGGGAATGCAGAATAGGATGGCTGTTTGGCACAGGGCTGAGATGGGAGGTGGAAATGGTTCTCCCTTAACAGCAGTTCCCTCTTCCCTCATAGAGGAAAGATAGGCCAGATAGAAACATAGACTAAATTCAGCCCAGAGGACACCAGTTGGACCATGCTGCTAACCTCAGGAATTATCAAAGCTGTATATTGTAGAGGATGTATATTCTAAAGATTTTGTGGTATTGCTAGCCAAATGTCTGGAAATGACAGTTGCTATCTAGCTTTGTACTCCCAAGATGAAGTTTTACTCAAATATCAAAAAAAAGGAACAAATATGAGCAAATCTGCCTGCAGATCCAGCTTTAAATATGTTCTTTCTTTCCCCCCCACCCCACCCCTTTCACTCTATCTCCTACCCCCACTTCTGCTCTCCCAGGCATGAAGACTTTGAATTTATATCAGGAACCCGTATGCGCAAACTCGCTCGAGAAGGACAGAACCCACCGGAAGGCTTCATGGCTCCCAAGGCCTGGACTGTGCTGACAGAATACTACAAATCCTTGGAGAAGGCTTAGGCCTCTTATTAACGGCAGATCGATCTTTGACGCCTGATTTCTTAACAAGAAGGGGACCACACAGTCACCATTCGTGTTGCTTTGTTGTGGTGTCTGTCAGGAAGTTCTCTGAAAACACTCTTTCTCTCTAACTTAGCATCATTCTTTGCCTTTCCTTATGGGTTCTGTTATGTCCTGGCACCTAACTAGCTGCTGGTTTTAATGTCTTCCCTTTTATTATAGTTAATATTCTTTCAGTAGGATTTTAAAATCTTACCTTTTTTTTTATATTTTATTGCCTCTGTCCTATGAGTTCTGCAGCTGTTAAATTGATGAAGCTTTTTCACATGTTATTTAAACTGTTGGGTAGTTTTGGGTTTTAATAGTTTGTAGAAGAAGATGCAACAGTTAGGTCCTTTACAATGGATAGATGCTCTGTAAGTGGGAAGAGTTGATAAGTTTTAAAACTATTGTAAAAGTATACTAAATCTTTTTCTCATCAGCATCTCTAGAAGCTGATGAGCTTATTAATTCCTTGCATTAATTTCTTGCAATGTGTAATCAAAAAGCAGAGTTCTTTATGCAGCATAATTAAACTTCTTATTTTTTGCTTTCTTTGTTTAGTTTTGGAGCTCAATGAGTTGTCTGGTACTTTTCTTCTGCTGTGGACCAGTAAAGCTGGAGAAGATGGTTGAGTGATGACTAGAAGAAAACACCTAGTTTTCCCTTTTAATGGATAACTAATCCAGAGTTTATTTTAACTTTTTCCCATGTACTTGCTGACATGGATGTAATATGTAGTCAGTAGGGGAACATTTTACTGATTTGATATAGCTCTTGTCAGTGTTGGGTGCCAGATATATTTTTTTTGATCCGATTACAAATGAAAAAGAGTGGGAGACTGAAAAAAGGAAAAAATCTTAGACCTTGGCAGTTCCTCTGGTACACATTCTTAGTTCTGAAGATTAATGCAATGAAATTGCATTTCTCCCAATGCACTAAAGGAGTAATTTTTTTCTTGATTCAGCTTTGCTTATGTGTAAGACAAAAACCAAGTACTTACAGAATTCTGAAAAAAAAAAGGAAGCTGGTTAAATCAGTATGTGGAACACTAACGGCTAAAAGAAGATACACAAAAGGAAAAGTGAAATACTTTTGTGATTTTTTTTTTTTTCTCATTATATATAAAATACTACTGGGACAGTCATAAATCCCTTTGCCCTATTAGCGAGGAACTTTCCCTTACTCTTTTCACTAAAATTTACTTTTCTGTTGTTAGTGTGTGTACAGGAGAAATTGACTCAAAATTATTTTTAGCATGTTGATACAGGCCTGCTATTGAGCCTGAATCAAACATATGTTCATCTAGCTTTTGGCAGGAATTGTGGTGGGTCACACTGATGTAATGAATGAGGTGAATAGTTCTTGCAGTCTTTGTTTATTTGTTCACAGTAGTATTTGAGAGAAATACTTTGAGTATGATGTTCTTCTCTTCCTCTTGTGTTTCTTTGAAGAGTTATGTAACAAGTGTTTTTTTGATGGGATTTATACCTCTGTAAAAGAGGCAAGAAAGTAAGATGGGGTTGGGAGAAGGCAAGAGGCATACATTTCAGCTAACCACATCAGTTACTTAAGATTGCTTTAGGGATGTGCATCTTACCACCTCAGAATTGCTGAACAGATTTTCATCAAAATTGACTTTCTTGTTTGATTGTATCAATATATAGGATATACAAAATCCAGGAGAAAGAATAAATTCCCTTGTGTGTAGCTGTTCATGCAAAACTTCAAATTTGAAGTACGAAGGTGAACAAGAGTGATCAGCTGCTAAAATGTCATCAGCTGTTGGAAGTTAGAGCTTGGACTCTTTGCTGTCAGGTTTGATTCTTCTGCTAGCTGTGATGTAAGATAATATTTTGGCAGAATGGTAAACAGATGAAAGTTGGCAGAAGTTAATGTTTTAAAAATGCCATTTGCACGATAAGAAGTTAAGTCCAGAAAATAAGTGGGAGTGCTGAACATTAATATGAATCATTCTGTAGAGGTAGTGTAAAAGCAGTAATGCCTGCAGGCAAATAAATACAGTGATGACAAGAAACTCTAGTTTTCTTACTTGACTGATTTGATGCTGAGGCTCTGTTGTGATGGTGCTTTGTGAGAGCTGTCCTTGTGGAGCTCTATATTTAAGAAGCCTTCAGGTTTGTCCCAACTTTAAACCAATAGCCGTGACATCCTAGTGTAATTCTGATTAAGAACAGGACAGGACCATATGGTTGATTTGCAGGCAGGACTTGCTTTATGCAGTAGCACTTTCCCATGGCATATGTATTTTCACTGCACAGTTCTAATTTTCCCTTTTGTCTAACTGCCTCTTGTAAGAATTACATGAAAGAATTACCCCAGAAATGATTTTTGCCAGTGTCTCTCTTTTTTTTTCTGTTTTTTTTTTTTTTCCTACCTTACCTTAGTGGATAGCAGCATCAATTGGCCAATCCTAACATTGTTTTTCATACTTGATTCAACATTAGTAATGTGCTGTGGTGTCTGAGGCTCTTCTGAGACTATAATTGGATGTCTTCCATGAGAAAGCAATAAAATTAATAAGGCAATGGTGGCTGCACCCAACCTTTCTATTCTCACACTTGTCTTTCCACACCTGCACTTTCACCAAAGGAAGTGAAATGACCTAAAGGACACGTCCTGATGTTCCTTCCCACTCCCCACCTTATGTCTACCTTGATCTTCCTTACAGAGGGACTCTTTTCTGCTTTTCCATGTACAGGATAAAGTATTGCTATTATCCCTTGCTTTTTGTACAGTCCCAGGATGATGATCGACTTCTAGATGATCATTCTGATGTATTGAGCATGCGATGTACAAAAGTAATAAGATCCTAGACCCATATGATGCAGGGACAATGTGAAACCAGCTTTCCAAAATACAGAAGGATTAATGAGGTAGGTGGAGATCACCAAACCTTAATCCTTGGGGTTAAATAAGTGCTACATGCTTCACCTAGGTGAAATGATTAGTTCCAGATGACTCTGATTCCCCCAGTACACATGTGCAATTTAAGAAGAAGGCAAGTTTTCTGTAAAGAATCACAAGGCTGAGAATTTTTGTGTCATCTTCCATATGCGTATGTTAAACTAATATGAATATTCAGGATGACATTTCAAGTCAGGATCTGAGGATTAAGATGGAAAAATAGTTGATAAATGCTGAAGATGTTCGCTTCTACCTGATCTTTTCCCCTATTTTTTTTTTTTCATAGGGGATCTAAATGCTACCAACTCAGTAATATCAGACACTGGTAGTATAGAACGAATAGGTCACAGGGTCTTTCATGTTTTTTTTTTTTTTTTTTTTTTTTTTTTTTTTTTTTTTTTTTTTTTTTGACACAATATGGAGATAACCTTCTACATCTGGAATAATTCAATAAAAATTAGGAGAAGGAAGAAATGAGTTGAAGTCTTGGATGTGGGGTGGTGGGTGGGTTCGGAAATAGATCAGGGATATCATGGAGCTGTGTAGCCAGGACTGTAATTGGTTTGAGTGTGGACTTCCCTTGCATTTCTTATTTCTTTAACTTTCTGCAGGTTACACAGGTGGAACACACGGAGGTTTAAACTTGCTGCCTTTTTGTGCTACAACAGGCCAAAAAGTTACCTTGAACGTTCTGACCAAATACTAACAAAATAGTGCAAATCCTTTTTCCTTCCTGAAGGATTAAAGGTGTTGATCAGGATCACCTTCCCTTTTAAAAATTGACAGCTTCAAAGACAAGAGTGTGTGTTTGTGTCTCTTTCAATATTTACGCACACCCCTTGTGTCTCCACTGATGAACTCCTGTGCTTTTGTGTTAGACACTGTAGGAACAGAGAACAAAGCTCTCATCTCTGGTATAAATTAGCTTCCCTGTGAGTCAGAAGACAAGTTTACTGCATCCATGGCACAGACTCCAAAGACATGGAAAGGAAAAGTCACTCCTTTTAATATAGGAGAATCCACAGGAAAAAGTGAGAGGGAGTCTGAATCTGTGTTTAACTTTGCAAGGATGTCTGTTTATCCCGCTACAGTGATTGGATTTACTCTGATACCTGAACACTGGTAAGAAGTGTGAAGGAGTAGTATTTCAGTCCTCAAGGCTGATAAAAAGTCCTTCACCACCACCCATAAAGTAAGTGGGGTTTCAGCCTAGACTGAGTTAGCTAAATTGAATGCTGGAATGAAAGCAATTTGATAGCTCAGAATTATTATTCTGGCTTATGAATTAATCTGAGGAACCTAACAAAATATCTGATTTAGATGCTGTGAGAAAGGAGTGTGACACTAGTTTCATTTCTTTCTTATTTAGAGTTTTATAAGACAGATGAGAGAATGTAGGTTGCCAAGTGTAATTTTAAAGCCTGCCGCAGCCAGTTTGTTGGATGTGGGAGTTCTTTGCTGGCAGGGAAGCAGCTATTAGGGAAATGTGATTTAAAGGGAGACTGTGCTAAGGTTTCTGCTCAGCTCTGGTGTTTTACCTTGAAGGAAGCCCAAGGGCTGGCATAGCATGGCCTTTTTTAAATTTGCTTTCTCATTTCACAAAAAAATTTGTTTTGATTATGAATAAACTTTTTTTTAACTGGCCTTTTGAGGTGTTCATTGAAGGGTTTTCTTTGTGTCTTTTGCAAGCTTTGTGTCTGCTCTTGTGGTGTTAGGGTTTTTTTCTTTACCTTTCATTTTATTTATTCATTATTATAATTGCTTTTTTCTTCTTTATGGGAAAGTATATATATTCATGAGCCAGAATTATTCCTGCAACATTTCCAGAACTGTCTGCCCTACAAACCTCATCTTGATATCATTTTGAAGTTGAAGGGGGAATGCAACCTCACTGAAAGCTAGAAAACAGTGCTTTAAAGCCACATCTGGAATTCTTAGACAATGAAAGGCTCTGACTTAAAACAGAGAATACAGATTTTATATGCCATAAAACTCAAGGAGCCTTGAATTCAATGTGAGGACTGTCATCCAACCTTCATGTTTAAAAACCAACACCACCACACTTTGAAGTATGACTGTAGTCATAATGCTACTTGTGTATGTGTAAAAAGAGGAAAGCCTCATCTTTTTGCATACCCTTAAGTGGGTTATGCAAAGAGTGCCTGAATCTATCTTTTATCCTCAGCAAACAAAACAGTTTTGTCTGGAGTCCTGCAAAAACAACAACAACAACAACAACAAAAAATACTGCCATCTGCACTTATTTTCATCTCATAGCAGCAGTTACAATGTTAAGTAAAAGGCTTGCGGTCCAGTCTGCAAGTCTTCAGTTTTTCCTGAACCCTTGCAGATCTCCAGGTTTTCCATCTGGATGACCTGTCTGAATTTCTGTGGTCTAAATCAATAATTTCTGTAATAAAGATTGATAGTAAAATTTATTGCAGAAATTGTGATGAGATAGATGAGGCCAGTACTCATATGTTAATGCTGTCTGAACAGTGTTGGTGAAAAAAACAAAGCTTTAATTCAAGAGGACAAATCTACGCTTTTTAACACAAACATTTCTCTGATTTCTGTAGCATGACTCAGAGAAAGAGAAAATATTTAGGCCTTCATACTATTAGCTTGATTTTATTAACAGTCTTTTCAAAGGCTTAAGAGGGAGCCAAAGAGACTCCTTGACTCTTAAACGTTGGACTCAAGTGTGTGATCTGTTGTAGAATGGTTGACTGCAATCTGATAGCTCATGGAAGGTTGTTTTCAGGACTGATCATTTGACAGTGAATTTTCTTCTTTCTTTGTGGAATGTGAACGCAATATTCTACAACCTGTGAAAATAGGTATTTTGATCATTTGATTCATTTGCTTTCAAATGATGCAGACAATCATGAGTCAAGATCATGTTTAAGTGTATCTTTTCTCTAGGAAAAAGTTCAATACTATTATAGTTTATATTTAAATGATAAAATATGAAGACTATAAATAAAATATAAACAGATAATTCTATTATACTGTGTGATAGTAGAGTGGTAAACATACCATCAGAGTCAGCATCAAAAGTATTATTCAAAATGCTAAGTGTTATTTACACTTCACTAGAGACATTTCTAACTCCCTTGTTCATTATTTCTTCGAAGGAAAAATACTGCTGCTTCTGAGAACTGAAAATCTATTTGCCTTACTTGGTAGCTAGATGCACTTTGAATAACAGTGATTTTTAGTTTTTACTGTTTTGCTTCAAGTTTTTCTAATGCACGTTCCTGGGCTTCACATTGAAGGAACTTTGTAAAGAATAGTATATGTTTAAAGTTCTTTCTTTGTCAACATCCTTGGCTATTTTAATTATAGTAGTTTGATCATTTTTCCCCTCCAAAAAAAGTCTTATAAAGATCAATCTTATAGAGATTGGGTACAAAATTTTAATCAACTTTGAGCAGGTATAGCTGATTTCCTTCTCATGCAAGCCTTTGCCTCAGTGCTGTCCTTTATTCATGTTGAGTGGATTTCTTGTGAAACTTCATATGCTGGGGAAAAGCATCCTTTCAGAGAAAGATGTTGGACAATTCCAGGATAGCATCATTGAAACATTGACAATAAAAAGTCCCTATCTTGTAATAGCTAATTCTTTCAAAAGAATATCATTCCTTTTCTGTAATCATTGTTGGGATGTAGATGGAATTTCAAAGATACGTAGAAAGAAATGAATGTGCTTTGGTCAGTGAGTTTCTAGAAATAAAAAGGTAGCTACTTTTTCACATTTTAGCATACTTAAATAAAAACAAACGCCCAAAAAACTACCCATAAACCCCCTGATCTACCCAGTTCGTTGCTTACTGATACGACTTAATGGGTAAGAACTTGCGTTCTCTAACTCGAACAGTTACGTTTTCAGTTGGAGCATTTTGGTGAAAGATTTTCAGGCCATTGCAAACAATCTAGAGCAATCTTCTGTAGGACAGTTTCAAACAATGGCAACATCACGTCTTTTTGTTTAGACATATTAATATAATGCTATATATAGACTTCATCTGTATATAAACAGCTTCTCATTTCAGGCTTTTCTATGTAACCCTGTAACTAATAAAATTTAGTCTTGCCCATTCTTGATTTAACTAACTGTTATCCTACAAGCATCTGTAAATCTTGGAACTAATGCTGAGGAAGTAAACACCTTTCCACATTGGTTTTGTGAAGTTAACTCTGGAGAGTGTCAGCTTAACCTTAATCTTTTTAAAATGCGAGCTTGAAGAAAGATCTGACTGACTGTGGAGAAACCATGAATCTGCCTGCATTTAGAGTCCGCAGGGTATGCGCTAATTGAATAGCCATCTGAATGGCTCGTATATTCCTACTTAGATTAAACTCCATTTTATTCACATAACCTACAAGAAAGTTGCTTATGTACATTAGCTGTCTGGGTTTGTACACTACCACAAAAGCAGGTAAGAACCCAGTGAAAGTAGGACAAAAGCTCCAGAAGAGTGAAGACTAAGAAGGCAACATCCAGAGGAATGCCCTTAGGTCAAAGAAGCAGAGCAGAAAAGGAAATTAATGATAGTTGTCTCAAATGCTGACCTGTTCTTTCTCCATTGTTGTGTGTTGTTTTCCCTAATACTTACATGATGAGCAGTGTGGATCAGAGAGATTAAACTTTGTTTGCTATTAATCTCTTATATAAGCAGTGATTCTTTGGTATTTCAAGGTAAAATTATAATAGTGAGGAAAGCCTCCTAGTTTGCAGTGTGATACAATTAAGCTGCATCTGGTAGCACTTCATTTGCAAAATGTTCACAGAACTGTTTTAACATCATCTGTGGTAGTGATGCACAAACTAGGAAGTAATCAAAAAGGCATATTCATTACAGGCTCCAATGGAAACAAAGCAAAAGGAAAGCCTGCTGTTCTCCAAGCAGAAACATACCAATCCTGTAATGGGTGCTGAGGGATGGTAAACATTAAAGCTTCAAACCAACACAGATAAAAGACTAAAGAAATTGTTTTAACTAATATTAGTCTTAATCGAGTTTCTTTCTTCAAGGGTTGATTGCCTGAAAGCTGCAAGATCAAGCTTGTTCAAAGAATTGAGTATCACTGTTCCTTTTTTTAATACTAGCTTTCAATTATTCAAGAGCTGCTAAACTTATTTTTAATTGACTGCACTTTTAAATTGTAAGAGGACAGAAGAGTGCCACATGAAAATGGTAAGCTTCTTATTTTAGCTTTTCCCATATTATCTAATGCAATTAATATTTTCAATCTGGTCTGAAAATGAAAAGCTGAATCTGCAGATTGATAGTTATTATGTGTAGGCATATCTATGAGCTGTTGTCATAGTCTATCTGTGGGACAGTTGTCCCTGTAATAATTAGATGCCATTCCCAATGGGATGATGGTAAATCTGCCCTTATTGCTTATGCTCTGGGATTAATTTAGGGGAGACGGTGGCAAATGCTGCACAGGTCTGTGAGAACATGCTGCTATGGGAACAGCAGGCTTAGCAGGTTCTGGCTTCGGTTGACTTTCAAGCCACTTGGACTTTCTTTCTGCTGCAGTCTGTGCTGGCAGATACACTCTGATGTTCTGAGGTGAATGTAGATCCTGGCAAACTCATAAGTGCAAAAACAGGGCATTGCGGTTCTGTTGCAGGAGTTGTTTCTGGACCTTGTTATGACACTGCTTAACGGGCCTTGCTATCTTGTGTAGTAGAGTGACTTAATTAAAAGATTGGAAGATTGATTGAAAACCAGCAGTTCCTGAGCAGTTTTTCACCTTTGTCTTATTTAGCAAAACTGAACGTTCTCCATAAATGCATGTAGAAGAATTAAAGTTCTCCTTGCAGAGTTCTGCTGAACAAACAGGGCTGTGGTGGTATTCCTCAGAATGAAGTACCAGCCAGATCTGCTATTCATGTCTGATGCACTTATTTGTATTTGCTCTGATCTTCTGCCCAAATAAAAAAGCAGGAACTGCATGGGATTTAATTACAGGCTTATTTAAGCTTTCTTTTATGCAGACAGTTGTAAAGCGTGTATTTATTTGAGTAAAAATTACGAGACACGATCCCTTCTACTCTCTATCTTCTCTTTTTAAGAAAAGTATCTAGCAACCAGTGTTTGTTTTCTTGCTTTTTTGTTTGTTTCCCTCTGGTGGAAATGTATGGTTAGTATAATGACATCAAGCTATTGCTGTTATAAACAAAATAATTCAGTGAATTTAGTTTTTCTTTGTATATATGTCCTAAGCAAAAATATTTGCATACTGATTTGTTTGCTTCTGAGGTACCTAGTTTTATAGTGTTCTGTTTCATCTTAAGGAATTCTTATTCCCCAGGGTATATGTGAAGGACATAAAATTAGACTGGATTCATCTTTCTATTGTTTGATATGATTAGTTTAAATCCTATTGTAAATATTAATAAAAATAAAACAATAAAATTCTGTTCATTTGAAGCGGTTATTTGAAATGATGTAGGTTTAATGTTCAGCAGTTTTTCATCCTTCTTTCTGAAGAACTTGTCACATCCTACTTCTGTCACTTAGGTTCTCTGGATTTATACTTAAAAGATATTTATCCTCATCAGTCATTATCCAGATTGACTTGATTTACTTGTGTGGCTTAACAAGTTCAATTAACATTAAAACAGACGTAAAACTTCAGCAGACGTTTTTTTCAGACTAAATTTGCATTCCGTTTTCACATTATGATAATTTTCTCCTTTACTGGGGATGTGCACCAGAAATGCTAGCCCATTTCCACAGGACAAGCTGCCTTCTGTTGAGCAAGGTGCATGGAGAAATCCTGTTGCTAGATGAGTTTTATCCTAACTTCTGGTTAAGAGGTGAGTTTATTAATAATTCTTTACAGTCTGCAGAATTAATTGAGTAGAGCTCTAGTGCTATATGTTATTTAATAGGAATCACATTGTAAGAAATACAATAAAGTCCTTTTTAAAAAGCGTGTGTGCAATGTAAAGCAAGATTTCTTGGATAATGAGGTGACAATTGAGGCTTGTATTTTTCTTTAATGTTGTTCATGTTCAAGAGGTCTTTAACATATTTGTGTGTGTCCGTATATACATGTATATATACAGCTATATAGAGAGAAATATAAAAAGAGAGAAAGTATCTTAACCACAACATATGTTTCAGTTGTCTCATCTGCGTTCTTCAGTGACAAAGCCACATATGATCCTTTTTGGGATTGCAGGCCAGTGCAGATATGGAAGAAAGAGCTGGATTCCATGCTGCTTACTCAGCCAACCAGTTGCATACAGTCTGATTATTTTGTGTACAGGACAGGTGCATAGCCTCTGACAGAAATAACATTGTATTATTTTTTTTTCTTTGAGATTAAAGGAGCATAGAGAATATTATCTGAATTTCTCACTTTAGTTGTCAAAATTATATAGCTAAACTTCAAGAGATGCATTGTTGATTCAGAATGTGAACTGTCTTGAATTGCCTTCTGAAGGTGATTTTTCTTCTTGCTGATCATACAAGAAGAAAAGAGGCTGATTGACTAATGTGACCTTATAAGTAGGTACCTGTTTAGGTGGTTAAGCTAGGAAAGAATATATTTGTCCTTAAAGAGAGCTGCGTTTTATGTTAATGAGTAGTGATAATCCCAAAGTCAACACACAATGAGACTGATCTCTAAGGATGAAATGAAATGTTTGTCCTTCTTATATCCAATTTTTGATTTTAGCTTGTTTGAAAATTAATTTAGCGGTCTTTCTCCTTCCTTTTCAGCAGTCAAATACAGTATAACGCCTATGGGGTGGAAAATGTGACCTATATGTAGTGTGTATTTTCAAATCCCCAAGTTAATAAATATGTAAGAAACAAAAGATGAATGGATGAAAAGCTTCCCACATCCCAACTGGAAGTTGTAGCATGGATCTTCATTGTTTCCCAGTTGATTTCTCTTAATTTAGTTGGGGGACAGGGAAAGGGAATCTTCTTTTTAGCATAGTGCCCTGTCTGCTCAGAGAAGCATACTCAGTGCGGCTTTGCTTTAGCTGAACAGTGCATGTACAATGACAGAGCAGTTAATTGTGCTGAGAAAAGTTTTCCTGTTAAGCCAAAGATAAATAGACTTTATCTGCTGTTAGCTTTTACCACTATTCAGGATTTCACAAAGGCTGTTTTAAATGGAAAGAAAGCTCTTAATTTCTTTTCTCTTGTAATATGTAGGATAGAAAAATCATGGTTTGAATTACCTTTCTGTTCATGCTGAACACAGTGAGGAAAAGTTTGCTTTTAACCTTAATTTAATCACTTGATGAAACGCTGTTATTTTAAGAGGCAAATTCCACTTTAAATCAGTGGGGAGTTCTGTGAGACCTAAGCTATGAGCTGGAACCGTGTTCCATGCTTAAGAATTTTTTTCTATTTGAACCATTGGCAAACCAAGGACATTACATCCCTGATGATACAAAGGTATTTTTCTCTGTGTGAAGTTTTTATGATTAAGCTATAGCTCAAGATTTAACAGGTGTTGGTTGTCCTTTTCTCTTACGCCAGAGTGTGTTCTGAATATATTAATGAGAAAATGTTTCATACCTGAAGGAAGTGGGAAAGCAAAAAATCTCACAAATGTACTAAGTGCTTTTTTTTTTTCTTTTTTTTTTTTTTTTACTATGCTATGTAACGGAATTGTCATGAATTAAAAATAATCCAAGAACTGAATTGGCAGATCATACTGGAAAGAAAAGGGCCATGTACAATAGACTGTAACCTCTGGAAAAAGAAATTGAGATAGTTGCTGGAATCAGTTTAGCCTGTGATCCCTGTAGTACCTCTGTTTAAATCCATCTATGGCCCTTTCCCAACTTTTCTTGTTGCTCTTCCATCGACCCAATTTCCCTCCCCATTTTAATTTGTTTTGGTTTTTTATTTTGTTCTATTGTGGCCCATAATTGTGTATTCTTGGATGATTATGGTTCAGAGGTACAAAACTTGTCCATGGAACTCTAGTATTTGCTGAAGTAAAGTTTTCTGCACTTAACCAATGTGCTAGCTCTAGATGTCCTTCATTTATTTTACCTTTATTTTTTAATTACTTTAGAATGTATGTCATTCAAATACCTTATTTTTCAGCTCTCTTTTCCCCCTTTTTAAATTTTGTATGTAAATCTTTGGGAATGGATAAAGAAAACTTTATCGATTAACAACAGAGGCTATAGAGCATTTTTAGAATCACAGCATAACATGACTAATGGGTATTAAAAAGGAACTCTTTGCTTAGCAGTGTGATGCTTTGCTAGCTTTGAGTGCAGTGATGAAATCTATCTCTGTACAGAAGGCTAATGCAGGGGTTGGTTACCACTTTTTGGGAAAGTATGCTGGTAGAAATGGATGTTGCTCTACTGACTTCACAGGGGCAAAGCAGACTTAAACGTTTGGATTTGGCTCAGAAACTTGATCTGTGGAAGGTCCTTGCAAGTTCAAGTGAAGAACAGGCCTTTGAGTTTAGTTTTTCACATTAGTGTGAGTTTTACCCTGGATGTATGGATTATCCTACAAAAAAGGCCTTCATCAGCTTTTGCCATATGGCTAAAACATACCTACATATTTTTTCTGTTACCTCCAGGCACTGTGAAGCAGCTGCTATTAATGAATAAAAATAGGCAGCAAAATCATGGCATGTGGTTGCTAGAAGGAACAATTTATAACCAGGAGTCCTGTGGATTACTAGAAAGAAGAAGGGGAAAAATACTAAACATATGACCTCTGAAAGTATATGTGAACTCTAAATTTCATCTGCATCTTCAGCACCTGTATTGCTCAAGGCAACAGAATAGAGGACTGATGAGCAAGTATTAATTCTATTCTATTACTGAAAATTGTGGAGAAGGGAATTTGAGCCTTGGAGTGGTGTGGTGGTTTTGGTTTTCTTTTTTAAACACAACTATTGTAGTTTCTCTTCTAACTGACCTTAGTATGAAGATATTCATAAATTCCTGGAGAGTTTCAGAAGAGATGTTTTGCTTTTTGTGTCTCAGAGTAAATGTAATATAACTAACAAGTTGAGCCTCAGAGGGTGGATGAAGATGACTTACTTAAACAAGAGCTCATGATTTTGCATTTATTTCATAGCTCTGGGTTAGAATTTTACTTTTTGAAGAAATAAAGCTGACCTTCCTTGACTTAAAGAGCAGTGACAAAATGTTGTATTTTAATATTTCAAGAAATGATTTTAGTACCTGTTAGTGTTTCATTACTGATAGTTATCATGCTCAATGGAGGAGCTGCAGACTTTCTTTGCACCTTCACTGAGGCTGTGCTTGTGCTTATTTTCCCTTTTTTAAAATGTGTTTGCAGTTTATGTGCTAGTGAATTTCTCATTAATTTCTCATAAAGGCAGTGGTTCAAATGGGGAGGGTCAATATGGGATGCAAAGCCTATAGAATTGGAATTCTAAACAGCATTATGACACTGTAGTAGAAAAAAGCGCTGAAACTTAATTTTTGGTGAGACTAAAATGGCTAGTGCATTTCTAGATTTTGTAACAGGGAACAGGAGTGGCAAGAGGTAGGGGGTGATTCTGTTGTTCTACAGCCTGTAAAAGACTGGCACCAGAATACCATCTTAGGTTTCCCCTGGCAGGGAAAGATCAAAATAAATGTGGAACTGGAAGATATTTTACAGAAAGATGTTTAAAATTCTCCATTTACTGAATTTATTCTAAAAGAAACTGAGGAGATGCCCAAGTTAGGTTAAAGCTGGGGAGGAACCTGAGCTCCTTGATCTAGAGAAATACGCAGCAAGAACCCGTGTCTCAAAGCTAGTCAGAGAAATTCGAATGAGAAAGAAGGCATTGTTTTGTAGTGAGAGTGGTTACCAATTGGAAAGAAATACTAGAGAAGCAATAGATTTTCTCTCTCTCTCTCTCTCTTTTTTTTTTTAAACACAAAGGTGTTCTAGCCAAGCAAAACTGAGAATAATATTAAGAAAGTGAAATACTATAGTTAAGAGAAGGGGCTATACAAAAGTATGCAGTTGGTCCAGAAGATGGTTCCTCTACCGAATATGTTCATCTGTACTATCATTTGTCCTGAATGAGAAGTTCTCTTTCTACATGTGGCAGTCTGGCACTGAAGCGACAAAGGTATGTGATTTAGAGAAGCATTTAGCAGTAACTAAATTCTTCTTCCTTATAAGGTTGAGGGGAACATAAGCAGACTAATGAGGTCAGAAGCAAAATAACTATTTCCTGAGGATGCTGCTTGATGGAGCTCTGAACTCCGGAAGAGTCAACAGGGGTAAATGCCTAGTGGTTTTGTGGCTTTGTTACAGAAAAGTTCTTGCGATATGGAAATCGTAAACAGCAGTAGTCGGGGCACTGTGATTCTTTTGGCAGGCAGGCAAAACTAATGAGAATTCTAGTGAAAATTTCACAATCAAAACCCCTTGAATTATGTTGCAGCTATTTTAAATTGTTTCAAAGCTCAGTGCAGGGGATTATTCTCAAGCTTAGGTTTTTGTTCACCCATCGCTGTTGGTAATGGCCTATTAGATGTTTGGAAATATATATATTATTAACTAGTATTATCCATTATGCATTTCCATTTGGCAAACATGAAATTCTTGTGTATGAATGGTTCTAATATGACTGCTTTGGCTTTGAGTTTGAAAGAGATGATCACCTGCAGTTCTTGCAGTTTTCCAGTGTCAGTAACTATTTGCTCTGAATGTCAGACTAACCTTAATGCTTGAGTGTCAGTGGGAGACACATCTTGATTTCAAAAAGAAATGTATAAGGACAGGAGGTGCTTTTTATTTAGCTGTCTCTTCAAAGCCTAATCATAATAGAAGATGTACTGGTGGAAAAAAAATTAAAAATTACTTTAAGAAAATTAGTCTTTCTTGTAACAAAATATTAATATGAGCCTTGAACAAAAAAAGCTGTTTATAAAGGCAGAAATATAAATCTGTGGTAGTGAGGGATTTTAAAACTGTTTAGAGTTGGAGTGTTCTTATTCAAAGGTTCTGCATTTTTGCCAGGCAAATTAAATTCCTAAGCTCCCACATGTGAGGCATTTCTAATTATACCCAGCTGAAACTTAGCATGCCAGCTGCCTGCCCTGATTGCTGTGTTTTTGTTACTGGGGCTAGGTTGGAACTTCTGATTTTTGGAAAAATCTTGCCCCACAAATGGCAAATTATTCCTCATTGTGATTTAAAACAAACAAACAAAATCCTTCAGTGTTTTATGTCAAGTAGTACGACTCTTTCCCTCTCTTAATATATTCTTGATAATAATGTTTTGAAGTGGAAATGCTGCATGATAGAACAACTTATAGCGTACAAAGCCTCTCCCAAATTAAAGGGCTTGATCTCTCACTTGCAGAGATCAATGGTGCGAACATGTAAACTCGTAGTAGAAAGCAGTGATGTGAACACAGAGTGCAAGCTGCTCCCTGGAAATTGCTCATGTGCAAGTTCCTAGTTCTGCTGCCTTGTGGTAAGTTACTTCTCTTTCAAGATGAGTAACCTCAGTTAAATGCGAGTATCTGTGGTCCTTTGGGGAGCAGTAGGCTTGCTGTGACCTTGGAGTCCAGCTTATACCACCAGTGTTGTTATCTGGTAGCGGGTAATGTGAGTAAATGTGAGTAAACAATTTCTGCATCAAAATCTTGGGGCCTATCTACTCTGTTATGCCAGTTTGATGGTACTATTTGTTACAGTGAGAGTTGCAACAGTGTCAATAGAGGAAATAAAATAGTGCATGTCCTTGCATGGTTGTGACACATTCCTGTTTGATCCGAGCAAAAACTTCAACATATTTTTGCATTGCAAACACTGTTTACAGGGAATTTAAGCATCTGTGTTGCTAACTTGACTGGCATTATATGTTATCCTCAGTTAATCAGAGCCCTTTATTAAAATCCTGAGAGTTCTGAAGTACAGATCTCAATATCACCATTAGTGCCACTGGCAGGTCAAATTAAAAAAAGAAAATGTGCATCTCAAACCGCCTAAGCTTGGAGATGATAATTTCTTAGAGTTTTTCAAACCTATCATATGCATGTGTATTCAGGCATGTAGGCATATGCATTCACAACTGCAGGATTGTATTGCATTTGCTATTTAAGGAGTGGATAGTTAGCTGGCAGAAAATGAAGGGTATATAAAATTACACTGCCATTTTCATTGAAGGTGTGTATGTATCATATCATTGCCTACTAAAATCTCCTCGCATCTGAACTGGTATCAACTACCCTGTTCTGTATACTTACCCAGAAGGAATACAGTTGGTTAAATGTGCTATTAATTCTGAAAAACAAACTTACTTTTTGACATAGAATCTGCTATGTTATTTAGAAGTACATGTATTAAGATACCTATAAAAATATAGATAAACTATTATATACTTTTCATATACATGAACTTACTAGCCCAGTTTTCTGTATTCAGTCTCCTGTAAAGTCTGTGCAGGGTGAATTTGGTAATATATCTATTCATGCTTTTAAATTATTGCCTGAAGATAACAAGTTTAAATCTATGGTACAAAAGGTGCTGTTGTTATATCAAATTGCTGAAGGTGATGGGAATTACAGAAATCTCTGACTGTTCTATTGCCAGCATACATTGCATGTACCTGTTGAAATGATGCAGTCAGAGTTACCTGGGAAGCAGCCTGCCAAGGCCTTATAGCTCTACTTTCTGAACCATAGAAAAAAAAAAGCAAGATAAGAAAATATGATAATAAGCCATCCTGTGATGAAAGTAAATGCTGAGTACATTTGATATCCTGTCTTTAGAACTATAAAGTTTTTCCTCTGTTTTCTTTCCATGCTTGAAAGAGGACTATGCTCTCGCTTACCCTGAGAACAATATCTGAGGAGCTGATTTTATTAATCTTGATAAGAAATGCTAGATACTGTTACGGCAGGAGGTCATGAGCTGGATCCATTAATCTTACTACAAACTGCATAGTTTTGTTTGTGAATTAATTAACTCAGGAGAACTTATTTGTTCTACTGTATGCAAAATTAATTGAGTAAACAATGTGTAGTCTTCTCTGATACAGGAATTTTATACAATTCAGATGATTTAAAAAAATCTTAAGACTTCTTAAATCTTTTAATGACTAAGGGAGACTCTCTCCTTTTCTGTATGATGAGAACAGTTTAATCCTTTCCCCAGAAAGCCTGTCTTCCTAAAGAATTTCTTTATCAATTCTATCTGTGTCTTGATATTATGTAAGTTAATGAGTCCTTAGGCTATAATAAATATTGGTTAACTGATCTTTTAAAATTACAGCTTAGATAACTTGTTTTCAACCAAAAGTTGTTTGTAAATGAAACAAATATAATTCTTGTTTTTTGTTTATTACTCATGAAATTGATTCGTTTTTTCCATAAAAATCAGATCAATAAGACCTGACAGTGGACTGAGAAGTAAACATATCTAATTCATCATATCGGGTCTTGCTAAAAGAGCAACACGTGCAAGAGTGCTAAAACTTCAATATCATAATATTGAAGATTCAGCTTGATTATGAAGTTTGAACCTTTTAAAGGCATTTCTATAATAAGTAAACATCTCTGAATCTGTGCCTGGTCGTCTTTCTGATTAAGACAAAGCATCTATTAAGACTAAGCATCCAAATCCAAGTTCCTTAGAAGCGAACTGATAGACTCCTAAGACCCTGGTAAAGTAAAATACTAGGATCTCTCACTGGATTTCCTACTTAAAATTATGAATGTTTTTAATTCATTTTTTTTCATTTGGGCTTAAGCTCTTAAGTGAAAAGTATGCTGAAAAGGTCTTGGGAATCCTGGTGAACATCAGAACCCAGAAAGTATTCACATAGAAAAACAATTAAGAAAATAACCATGATCTGTATTGACTTCATTTTAAAAATGTGAATTAATCTTACTCATTTGAATAATATTTATTTCAGAGGTTCAGAAATGCTTTTTCATTACTCAAATAAGTAAACTGTGTACTTTTTTTTTCTAGGTACTGAGCAAGCTGGATTCAAAGTAAGATCTTTATAATTCCTTAAATTCACTAGGACAAAATTGGCTTCAAAGTAATGGATCGGGTCCTGTGTAGTATATATTGTCCATTCTTGTTGAACCTAATAGTAGTAATTCAAGTTATTCTGTATAGTAATAACAACAACAAGTTAATCAACAGATCATCATACATCATACTGATGCATCATACACATACTGATTTCCAAAGGAAATTAAGTTCACATTTTTTTCTGAATGACTTCTTTGAGGTTTTAGCACAGTTAACTGATTTGCCTTATAAACAACTGTTCCTACCAATTTTCTCCCTTTTTACGTGTAAGACAATATTGACTAACAGCAGTTCTTTCTGATTCCCTTGTTATTGTGATCATGGGGAGTATAGCTTTTTTCATCTGGAGGACTCGGACCCCAGTTGCAGATTGAATTTTGCTCTTGAAGCAGGAGTGGTTTGGCTGATCAACACTCATCTCAACCACGGGATAAGAATGTAATAGAAATGTCAGTAGATTAATCAGCCTAAATCTATTACAGCAGAGTTGTATACCTTTTTATTTTTGGAGTTCTTTATATTTCTTATGAGAAATGTAGACTTGCATCTCTGTGCACTGACGTTTGGAGTTCCAACACTAAAGGCTTTGTTAATGGTCACAGAAGAATTTTCTCTCTTGACACCATTCATATCAAGATTACAATTTTAAAGATGACCAAGTAAACTAGAAACATGATCTCTTCAGGGAATGTAATATTCCAGATTTCTGAGGAAAGAGTGAAACTTTTCTAGAAAAGATAAACCTGTTTATTCATTTTCAAACAAACATGGTGCAGAACCATGAAGCCTAAGCATGATCCCCTCTTCCTGAGGGACTGGCTTAGCATATATCTGTTGGTTTTAACACATTTTCTTTTAATAAACAGTCTTTAATGGCCTAATTCTTCAGTTGATTGCTTGACTAAACATAGTCAGTGGGAACTAAACTTGACTTGGAGGAAGTTACTTTGCTAGGCTTGTGGCAGATTAGTTCCTGAGCTCTGGCCCCAAAAAAGCAGGACTAAACTTGAGACCATCTTATAGCTTGGATTTATATTAAGTGAATTTGCAAAGCAAATAGAGACACAACAATAGAGAATCTTATTCTCTATTTGACAATTACTTTCTTGAGTATTCTGATATACTGTGCCAGATACGTTTTGGGCTTGAATTTTGTTTGGGCTGGCTGAACCAGAGAGCAAACTGTGAGTAATGCATCAAAACCAAAGCCATGTTCAGCATTTGGCAGCTTTAAAACACGGCAGAGTTAAACTCATATTATATATGAATATTGAGAATATAGCACATCGGCCATTAGTTATTTCGGCATTAAATAAGGAATAATTGAGAACGCATGTTAGAAATACTGTTACAAACCCTTCTAGCCACCATTTTATTGGGGGGTGGAATTGCAGAGACTGAAAACATGGTGCAAGTGGAGAAGTGTTTAGGAGTTACACTGAAACTTTTCAATATAGCTTAAAGGTGAGAAAGCTAAGGACAAAAGAAGTGAAATAATTTCCTGAGAGGTAAGGCAAAAAGTGAGATGTCAACAAGCAAGATGTTTGGCAGGATCATCCATTTTTTTCAGAGAGCCTCAGAAAGACGTACTGAACCATTTACTTTTTTCACTTTGGCAGGAAGACCTATTTATTCAAGAGCCCATTCATGTCAACAGAAAGATTTCTAGAATTATTTTTTTTCCATGAGCAACAGGACGTGGACATCAGTTGCAGTGAGTAGGCTGTTACTTTGCAAGTGATGTGGAGGATTTCTAGATGAATTAAAGGATAGAATTTAATGGGTCAGGCATCGTTAGTCCATGAAGTTACTGTCTAAGTAATAATTATGCAAGATTTTATGTAACTAGTACAATGAATATTGGTAAACTTTTAACCCATTTTTTGATGGTGAGCCTTAAACCTTGGTGAAGTTTGCATCAAGGGCTTGAACGGTTCATTCTTACCTATGCAGTGTCTGTGGAAGTCCTCTGTACTTACAACAAATGGCCTTATTCAGTGATTTGTGTGTTTAATATGGATTGATACAAGGGTCGTTTGCTAATTGTGGAATGGGAAACAGCAAATATGGAACCAACATGCTCTACCTTTTAATGCCCGAAGCATTTGTTTTTTAAAAAAAACCCCACCAAACAAAAACCAAACCAAACCAAGACCCACCTCAAACCTTTTAATGCCATTTGCAACTGCTCACCCTACCTAAATGCAAAGAAGCCTGTGCAGGCCTCTCTAAGTCATAGAATTAGAATACCCAAGAACCAAAGTGCCCAATCTGTGCCTTAGAATATGAGGCTATTGAGGCTACATTGGACTCCTGTTTAAGAAGAAACAGATCGTAAACAACACTATGCAAATTCAGAGATGTCTTAAGGAGTGACACTGTGTAGCAGTACAATGCAGATGACCAGAACAAGACTACTCAGCTGTGCAACATATTTAAGGGTAGTAGAAATTCTTAACAGTTCAAATAGATGAGAAGGAAATAGAGGAAAAGATGTGATTTACCGATGACACACCAAACTGTTCAAGGTCAGAATAGATCCCAGATACATTGCTTCTCAATCCATTGTCCTAATAATCACTAACTTATAGTGATTATTAATGTATCACATTAATAAAGGACATTAAAAGTAGATATTGTTCAAGAATTACAAGAATGAACCTGTTGTTAGAAAGCCTTTGAGAAAGTTGACTGCCTGTAGCCCCAAAATGCCATAGTGCTGTCAATGTTTGAGATAAGGCAAATAGACTCTAATTGTCTTTGACCTGATATGGATCAGAAGACCAGTAACAAACCCAGTCCTGAACTCCTTTCTCAGGCAAAACTTCTATTGCGATCTCTCTAAATTTTCTCTGAGTGAAGACCAAAGAATGGGACATATGACATCTTTTCTGATTAAATACAACATTTATTTTAAAACCTTTTCCCTCAGTCTTTCACATGGATTTCATTGTAGCTCCTACTGATAGATTTCCTGTTAATAATTTGCATGTAAGAGCATGACAGCTTCTGTTGGATCATTCACGGTATTAGAGAAAGATTATAGCAATGGCTGGGTTTAACTGAAGTGTGTCAAATCATTGGATATCTGGAAAATCTGTATTTTTCAGTATTTGTTCAACCCAATTCTAAACCTATTGGAGTTAATAGTCTTTTTATTAGAATGGACTCTCATTAAGGCATCATCAACTAGCAAACAATGTACCAAAGTTGTGTGTTTAAAAATGTTTAATGTTAATGGCTTGCATTTTAAAAATATTTTAAAATAGTCTTCAGCCAGAAAAATTGTGCTCAGCTATAGCACAAGAACAATTTGCCAAATCATCAGCTGAAACAGGAGGTTCCAATTTTGCAGATCTTCAGGGGCTCCTGGCAGAGAGGAAAGCTATGTTATATACATGCTGACAAATGAAAGATAAGCAAGTTTTCCATTCACTGGGATTTTGTCAGTTTAATTACCCTCTAGTGCCTATTTGTAATAGGCACTTGGGAAGTCAGTGCTGATGATACAAGTTTAAGTCAGATTCTGCTAGTTATTAGGTAATTGCACATTTTGACTGAATAAATAAGGCCTGCCTTAAAAAGGGGGGAAATTACCACAGCAGTAAAACTTACAAGAAACATCTCTCCTTAAATCAGTTTCCAAACTTGTCCTCAGCAAAAATCACAGATCAAAATACCTCTTTGCAGAGTGAGTCAAAGCTCTTTACATGTCAAACGACATTGTGGCATTTGCATAATAGACAACTAACAATTAATTTCTTGTTGTCTGCAGTATTACACATAAATTTACTCCTAAGAATCTGTGTTATGGGCTAAAAATGGATTTTTCTATTTAGCATAACCTTATCTCAGGCTGTGCAATGTGGGATTCAGGCAGGTGCTGTAATGTTTTGAGGATTTTTATTTCTTCCAGGAAGTGGTTGAGTTCCAAAGGGAAATGCTACCTGTTTGGTGAAGTAGTTATAATTTTCTATTCTTGGGTATTAAGTAGTTGATTTTATTAACACAGGGAAAAACAACCTGATTGCTTTGTGACATGTTAACCCTATAGAGATTTGCCCTTGAGGATGACATTTCATTCATGTTAGTAATAGCAGTTTTCTTTCTGCCTTTGTTCTTATTTAAATTGTGGTTAAAATTCCAAAGTTTCCACTGTCAGTATTTGAAAAGAACTTTTCATTTTTTTTTAATCAGACCCTACTTTTAACACTTAGCACACTCAAATTTTCAATGTAAATTAGCTCCAAATTATTCTTAATTATCTTGTTTGAATTTCTTTCCCTTTTTCTGATTTTTTGTTGTAGTTTATTGTGAAGGGTTCAGAACAAGAGTGTATTGTTAACAGCTGTGACTTTTTACATAATTAATAGCAGAGGGATGCCTCTTTGGTCCCTGACATGATGTAACTTTAAGTCATGCTTTCCTGATTTGCTGGCACAGAAGTCTTTGGTGACTGGACTCTAGCTAGTTTTTTTTTTCCGTGATGCTTAACTCAGTAGGACAACTTTTCTGATGTGGGCTTCTAGGCACTGTTGCAACATGCATACATGATAACATTAATTCTTTTTGACAATACATTATTCTTCCATTTGACTATTGTTATTTTCAAATATTTTTCCTCCAGCTGTAGTATGTTAGTTTCCATTCCCCATCTCCAATTTTATTTCATCATTTGCTAGGTCTTATGTAAATGTTTTTTCTGTCCTTTATGGAGTTCAGAATATGTACTGGATTAACATCATCTTCAATCTTTCTTTTGTTTTTAGCTAGTTCTGAGCCAAATAGATTATTAAATATAAAATGGAGGTCCAGAACACTTTTATTCACTGTGTTACTTCTAGTGGTTGTACTTCTGCTTTTCTTCTGCTTCCATAAAAATTTTTGATTGCAGTGATAAGAGACTTCATTACGATGTCATTTAGGTTGGCTGTCGTGTGCCTGAGAGTAATTTTACTGTCTTTGTAAGAAAGAAGGTATATCACATGTATGCCCGTGAAGTCTATTCCATCCAAGTAATACTGAATAAAGGTCTCTTGGCATGGTGATAGCACAGTTTACTTGTATTAGTCGACAGGATCGGTGATCAGTAAGTTTTGATCTCTTGCTATAGGCCATAATTCAATGTGCAACAAAGATACTGCATTGAAATCTCTAAAATTAAAAAATGTCCCTGTATGCTTGCAGTGCTCTTGTGTTGTTCCCCAGTGATGTGTTTGACCCCTTCTGGAGAAGGATACTGGGGCCAATGGGCTGTTGATGTGACCCCATGTGGCTGTTCATATATTCTACCAATGTCATCAGTTTCCCACATCTGGATATCTTTGCAAAGGAGGGATAACATGGCAAGTATCCCAAATCAGAAGAATGCATTTCTTAGTCTTCGTTAAAGAGCATCCATTAAAGAGCAACAAAAGGGTAAAAGCAAGAACAACAATAGAAAAGAAGATATAGAAACTCATACAGTGAAAGAAAAGTGATCTCAGATCTTAATGAACTGAGAAAAAAAGAGAATTAGATGATATTCCTCCCTGAGTTCTGAAAAAAAGCCATATATAAAACTACAGGTAAAGTACCAGGTATTTTTAATATGTCTGCCTAGCCAGGTAGTTCCTAAGAATATTCCAGGAAGTATGTGTATTTTAGGAAAGGCAAAAAGAGAGCCTGAGATCATGATGAGCTTCATCTCAGTATTATGCAGAGCTTTTGAAAGAAACTTCAAATGAAAGAATAATTGGAAGATAAATGGAGTATGGAATTAAGTGCAAGAGGAGTTTACTAAAAGTAGCTCACAGCGAACTAACTAAACAGTATTTTTGAAATTGGAATAACTGCCAGTGTTACAAACTCAGAACCCAGTAACAGTCTTCCTGAAATCACTAACTAAAACTATGAAGATGACAGATTGAGTTGAATCAGCCCCAGAGTTGTGACAATTGGGCAGTTATGTCTGTTGATCATTAAAATAAATAAATAAATAAGTTGTCAGGGTAGTCTGTTTGCTGCTATTGGTTCCATTGGCTTTCCAGTGTTATGCTAATAAAACCTTTTATTAGCAGATGCAAATGAGATCTAGTTTAGCAATGGCAGAACTTTTTAACACAACTTCCCCCCCCCTCCATGTGAAGTTGCATTTTAAGGGCTGAATGGAAACCAGGACAGAAGACATGCATAAATGTTCTTAAGGCAGATTTGCAATACCATTTTCACTGACTTTATATTTTCCTGCTTTCTTGTCCAGCTAGTTACATCCTGTTAACTAGGAGACTCTAACCTTCTACAAATTCTTAGAAAACTCAGATGATACTTGAGAGATAAAAAGTTTAACATTGTAAATCAGCTAATATTTGGTGGGAAGAAATTGCAAATCTGGAAAAAAAAAGATACAAGATCAGCCTGCGCGACGGGAAAATTCAGTTGGAGCGTGAACTTAATTGCTTGGGTCCTTATTAAGAAATGTGAGACAGACTTAGGAGATCACTTTTTATCTTAAACAAACAAAAAAGGTTCCCTTCTTTGTATGAGTAACTAAGTCTATTTTATTATGCCTGTAAAGGCATTTCTGAGATTTCAGATTAAAAATCTATTGAACAAGAGGATAACTGAGTAGTATTAGAATTGTGCAACTGTCACAGGCTGCCAGGGGTGGTTCTTTAGCTGAAATGGTAAAGACTTGTGCTTTGAGGAAAGTCTCACATGTTATTACCATTTTATTATGAAAACTTGTGTGATAACTGCAGTAATCTTATTTGAATTTCATTTGTTGTGATAAATAATAATAGCCAATATGAATTCAGTGATGCATGTAGAAAACTGTCATAAACCACCTGTTCTGTAAATGGAGGCGTGGTAATGATTGGAAAATCAGTCCACTTTCCAGAGACTAAAAATTAATCCAGAAAATACAAATGTCTTTGTTAAAGAATGGTAAGTTTTATAGGGCCTAATCAGTATAGTTAACACTTCTGGTCTTATTTCCATTGCTATTTTGTTATTAGAAGTGAGACCTTTTAGGAAAAAAATGAAATTTAAAAGTAAATCTTGCAGTAGGAGAAGCCTTTCATGTTTCTTACGAGATTCTTATATTTAAAATACCTATAGGAAATGCTTTTCATTAGGTGAAGAATAAGAGAGGGAAATGCTTGTTTGCATGCTCGTGTTTGGCATTTGATGGTAAGCACCAAAAAAAATCAATGTGACCCATATGTCCTAACAGTGCACTCCTGGGTCATTTTCTGTAATACACTGCAAACGATATTATGCATTGTACAGATAGCATATACATTTACTCTGTCATGTTTGCCTTTATAGAAAATTATAAATATTATGATTTGGCAGAGTTATGTAATTGTTTGTTTCTTTATCTGCTTTATTTTTTTCCACTCCGTGCATGGAGGGTGGAGGCAATGTGATTGGTCCTCTTCCCCTTCCTTACAGCTGTTGTCAGCAAGATGGATGAGAACCGATCATCGTGAATTATTGTCTTGTTTCAGATTCTAGATGACTTGTGAAAATAGAAGCAGATGGTGGACAGTAAAGGAGATATTCTAAGGGCTACAGTGCCTGTGGCGTCACACTACACACGAGTTTTCCTCTTGGCCAATGTATTGGTCATGAGTGTTTCTTAAAAAGATTTCCCCTCTCATAAAAACTGACTGATGCTTGTTTGCAGGAAAATTTTGAGCCTTCAAACTATAGCAGAATCTGAAGGAATTTCTTTCCTTTTTGTGTATTGGTTGACAGAATCATCTGTATTTCATCTCAGAGGATGTTCCGTTGCAGCCCACATTTCAACAGCTATGTTCAACATATTGCAGGTAAAGAAATTACTGTAACCTTGTCTGATCCATGCTTCATCATGACTTAGTTCTACAGGTAAGCAGTACTTACCTAAAATCACCTTTGGTTTGAGAGAAAATACTTATTTTCAATTGTTCTAACTGGAAATGGTTGTATCTTTCTGTGATAATGCTAAACAATAAAACAACCATTGAGCTAGAGATGGGGGGGGGGGGAAGCATATTAACTTTTCCCATGTGTTGCTAAATCCAAGTGTCGGAGTAGAAATATGTTTGAGAGACTTAAGTGACCTGTTTGCTGTCTGCTCTTCACAGAGGTGTATGAAATTGTTCGCAGAAAAAATGTGCAGTTTTTTCTCAAATGTGACCAATGACATTACACACCGTGTACTTTGTGAGACAGCTTTCTTTTGTTCCTCTCTCAGTGAGGTTTTAATCTAGTTCAAGTTTAGGTTATGTAGGGACCAAGGAAATTGTTGTCATATGCTTACGGAAGAAAAACAAACAATTTAGGAAATCCCTAATTCTACACTGAATGAAATATAGCAGTTATTGTTGCTAATGGTACTTATGAAGTTTATAGTAGCACTGTTCTCTTTTCATATAGAAGGTCATAAATTTTATTTTTTTTGACTTGGATAATAAGCAGACCTCTATGATCGCATTTAGGCATCTAATTAAGAGACTTAATTTCAATTTAATTTTACTTAGCAGAACTGAAAATTGATCCGTCAGTTAGGTGGCCCAATATGGATTTGAACAATGAGCTTTTTCCATGCCTGATCAAAGCTTAATGGACATTGTTGAACTTTGTCTTCTGGCAGTTTATATATTGTTTGACAAATACATTTAGATGTGTGTTTATACATCTGTGTACATAAGCTGCCCTCAGTGCAATCTCCTATTCTTTTGCAATGATTAAATATGTGAATCCCTCTTCAGGGGCAGGGAAGGGGAGGGTTGAAGATCACTGAGGCTTCCATGTAGTCATCAGCTTTCAAACGTGCACAGAGAGCAGTTTAAAAAGGGATGGAGTGAGTTCTCGGGGGACAGTGGCTAGAAGTATTGTATGATGTGCTAAAATTGGCCAAAAGTCTTGATGCATCTCTTAGCTGCTTTTTATTTTGGAGTAGAAAAAAAAATGTTGCTTCCAGTGTTATTTTTGCATTTTTGAACAATCTTGAAAAAAAGTTAGCAAAGACACAGATACCAAAAGTGGATAAGGTACTAACTGATGCTTTATTGCATGTGGAGATGAGATCCTTTCTTGACTCCCACTCACTATTCCCTCATTCATACCTCTGAAAGACGTGACAGAGTCTCATGTCACAGTATAGCACCGAGAAGTTAGTTTTGATGAGTTGCTTTAGCTCCCTATTGTTGACCCTCATTGTGTAGGTATGGCCTGCATTTCTTGTTCCCAGCTGAATTACTTTGCATTTTGTAGAATTAAAATGCATATTGTTTGAAAGGATGCAGGTTACTAGGAAATTCAAATCAGTTTGTCTTGCAAACCTATCTCCTTTATTACTGCACTGTTTCCCTATCCCTTCTGTCATTATTAAGCATTTCTAGATAGTATAAAAAAACATTAATTTTGAGTGGGGTTTAATTCAAATTCCTGCAGAACCCACAAGAAATAACCTTCCCCCCTTTTTTTCCCCCAGTTCTGATTCTAATACTTCATTTTTGAGCCCTCTAAGGTGCATTTTATTTGTTCATGATTTAAATGAATGTCATATGGAATGAAGCTAGAGGTCTTTTTAAAAGGTCTGTCTGTTGCATCTGTGCAGTTGCTTTTTCTGTGATAACCCTTGAGAAGTCAAATGTCTTTTGATAAAACTATTGTTTTCTAAAACAGCGTCAACTGCCATTTGTTATGTTGCTAGGTTATTAGTTTGGTAGTTATCAACTCTACACAGGATCTACAGACAGAGTCTGCAAAGAGATAATAAGAGGAAAGAAAGTGTTTTGTGAGAGGGCCTAAATTCATTATCCAAGTTTGAGAGCTCCATTGCAAAATATGTATGGATCTGGAAATCAGAAAAGGTGGAAGACTACTGATTAGCTCTGTATTAAGTTAATTCTATGTAAGATTTTTCTTTATTATGCCCAGGAGTGCTGTCAAACTATTTGGCCTACAGAAACTTTGTTGTATTCTGTAAAAACTGAAAAAACTTTTCAGTTTTTTGACATTTACCAATATTTCAAGATTACTTAAAAAATTAATCTCAGCAACTTTTAAAAGACTCATCAGAAATTGTTTTTCTTTTTAATATTTAATTATTGCTTCACATTTTTCTTGTGTTCTAAGGACTGACTGATAGAAAATCAACACTCAAAGCTGCTGGTAATTTTATTACACCTATCTATCAAAGTCTTTACTATTGTCTTTTGTTCTTATCTTCAGCAAAACATACTTTTTACAGTTTAACCCTAGATCTTTGCTTCCAAAAGCAAAAAGAAAAAAAATGTGATTGGTTCAATAGTTTCACATATAATACCCTTTCGACAGAATGTTATCAACTACAGTTGCCTTCTGTTTTTGTAGACTTCAGTTTTCAAATCTCAGTTGAAGATGTTTTGGTTGTCCTTTCTTGCCTCTAATCACTTTCCCCTACTGAAATTTTGGACTTTATTCAGTAAACTTGTGCAAAATAGCAGGAATTATGAGTAGAATGATTATGAGGAATTATTAAGTCTCAAGACATAATACCTGTTTTTTGCTTGTTAAATGGTTTATTTTTTTTCTTTCAAAAAATTAAGAAATGTTTAGGATAAATTCAAATGCTAAAATACAAGCAAAAATGCTCAACAAAATATTTAATCCAACTTGATATTAAGTTTTCAGCTGACTGGAAATACGTGGAGAGGTATGTTTGCTATAACCGTCATCCTTGGCAATTTTTTCATTGCAATATGCTAGTGAAGATAAAAGTCAGGTACTAGCAGATTTGAGTTTTACCTTTTTCTCTTGCCAGATCTTTTAAACTTCCTTACCATCTTATTATATTGTTTTCTTCCTCTATTTTCTGCCCTTACATTCCCAGAAAACTATTCTTTGGATCCTCACTGCTGATCTTCTGCTTTCCAGCTTCTTTTGGGTCTTTATTCAATTTGTTGGTTACTGAGATTTGGACTGGAGGAAGTTATTTAAAATGAAATGTTTTTAGGTTGAGGACAACATAGAAGATGCCATATGCAGTCTAAGAAGAAGGGCTTAACTTAGTAAGAAAGGACATAATAAGGGAGATAGATGAAGAAAGACAAAAATTGCAGAGCCTGAATTAATCTATCCTTAACTGGCAAAAAATAAAACAGGTATTGAAATTAATGAGGGTAGATATAAAAAAGAAGGTTCCAGAGCAGAAATATGGAACTAGATCCTGACTGAAATCACTGCCAGTGTTGCCTCAGATACTGTTTAATTCCGCAGCAAAATCAGAGTTCTGAGTGTAAGGTGAAGCTATTTACCAGTTTAATGAGAGTCATTTCAAGTTGTGTGTCCCATGGATATTTGAGGCCAGATGTAGACCAGGTCTGATCAAGTCAGACCTGAGGTCAGGTCAGATTCCACCAAAACTGTTAGTTATCATAGAGCCTAAAAGGTTTTTCTCACCTTGCCAGCAGCTTATGTTACAGTCTTCAATTCTGGTGTATCTGCTGCTTTACTTTATTAATCACCTCATCTCATTATTTTCTCCACGTATATTCTCATCAGGTCTGGGCAGAATTCTATTCAGCATAAATTTTTGAGATGTGTCTTAGAAATCATTAAAAAAAACCCCACTACCATCTGCTCAATTTTTGACTACTTGAGCATGGCACTATGTTCAGTCCAATGGAAAAGGCTAAGTTGTAGAACTGGTGATTTTATATTGTAAATTAGGCACAGATTAGACCAGATGCAGAACGTATTACTAGCTAATGCTTAAGTTTCAAATGGTATGGATTGATTCGTATCAGTAAATACCCAAAAATATATATGTTTTCAATTTTCTTGGATTATTCTTTCAAAGCCTTTGTTTAATGATTATGTAAAGGAACATGGCTTCATTCTTTATGGAGCCTTGAGTTTTTTTTGTCGTAAGATACTAAATTGTATAGAATGAGGGAGCTTTTTCTTTATGCTAACCACAATAAAATTGGAAGGAGAAGTATTTCTATTAAAACTGTCCCAAGCAAAACAATTTATTACAACCATAAAAATACTGTTGATGTGCCAGTTATAAGGAATGAAATTTTAAAGACATCTCCTGGGGTTTTTCTTCAGCCATAGAGTTCAGGGGAGGCTGATGTAATGTTTTTATTTATTTTGGAGGAGCAGGAGAAAATGAGGATAAACTTCATTTTTATTATTATTATTGCTCATTAAAAGACCAGAGAAAACCCTACACTAAGCCTAGAAATTGTTGAACTTCACTTTCACAGGATGAAGTGAAACGAGAAATTCTTTTTCAGAAGCTGTTAATGGGTAGCTCCATGAAATAACGCAAACATCCCCAAATATTTGTTCTTAGTGTATGTTTTATTTTATTGAAGATTTAATGCAAGATAATGACCATTAAAGGTAGCATTTGTAAAATCTATATAAAGTTATAGTGGGAGAACTGTAATTGCGTTAAATTCCTTTCATATAAGGTTCAGTCTCCTAGTTGTCTTGTCTTATGGTCTAGTGAAGATTTCTTAAGTTTTTCAGGTCTAAACCAGTCTCAGCTGCTTTCAGTCCACTTTTACTGTACATGCAACACCTCAAAGTCAAGTCAATCACTACCACAGACTTCAGTGAAAGTGAAATGTGCTTTTACATCTGCAGTTGTGACATTCTTTCCCACAGTCTACTATTCTAATAGTTCTGCTATTTTTAACAGAAACCTCCGCATCTGATTCAATAAGCCCAACATGTAAAAATGTCAACTTCTGAGCCATGAGTACTTTAAAGAAGTGTCTAGTTCATTTTTGTTAAGAGACTAATACAAAAATTTTGTATTAGAGCCCGAATTCATTTATGTATTTGGTTACTATAAAAATATTCTCTTTAACTACAGTCATTTTTATCATTTGCTTGGAGAAGGAAAGAAAAGAAACAGCAAACCCCAAACTGGTAACACTTTAGTGAGCAGAGAGCAAATAGAACAAGATCACTGGAAAAATGAGAAAAGCTATATCTCAAACTATTATGATTTTAATAAAAACAATTTAATTCTTGGTCATTGTAAGCTGATGTAGTTGCATTGAAGTCAACACAGCTTTTCAAACAAGTCAACAAAGCATTAACTTAAAATGTAGGAAGAGGAAATTATTTTTTTCCATATGTAAAGTCCATTTGTGAAAAAAAAAATAATAAAAAAAATCCCAAACCTGACCCTGTCCCCAAAACACAACACAAATCAGAAAAAACCTCCCTCCTAGCTCTCATTAAATTCTCAATCATTCTTCAGGTCATGGCAAGTGTTATTTGTTCTCTACCTATCTGCAGCGTGAGACAATTATAGGTGGCCTCAGACGTGAACACACTTGTAGGGCTCCCAGTCTTGGTGCTTCACGCCAGTGCAGGGATTGCAGCAGGGAATGGGACAATCTACCACCTCCACTAATGGTGGGATGCACCTAGCTCCCATGTGCAAGAGAACAATTATGGAAGGACAGTTTCAGGCAATGAAACGATTAGCCTACTTTTAAGCCAATATATTTCAGTGTGAAAGAATTTTCTAACTAGTTGAAACCGTTTTGTTTCCCCCGTGCTTTATTCTCTAGAAGCAAAGTAAAAACATGTTGGGTAACAGGTGAGAAATGGCATGATCAGGTTAGTGAATTAATAGCTCTACTCCTTCTGGTATCTTCTAGTCCTGAGACAAGAGTAACTTGGTGGCTATTCAGCTGTGCTTTCCCTGTGCCAGATCAAGCTTCCCTGTGATCCATAGCCAGCTCATTACATTTTGCTTTGTGTTTATCAGTATAACATCCCTTGCTGAAGCTGTGCAGTATTGAGCCCCACATGTCAACCAGAATGTTGTTCTCAGTGTGGGAAAGTAGTTGAAATGAAAAGATTATTATTTTTATTATTATTATTATTATTATTATTATTATTTGGCATTTAATGTTTATAGCTGAACAACTTGAGGTAAATGGTATGTTACTACTAGGCCAGGAAGTCACCCTGTTTCTATAAAGCTGCTGCTTGCAACATGATAGGAGCCATTGTTCAGCTCTTGGGACAGACAGGGAGTTAAAAGGTGATGCTGTCATCCTCTGCAAGTCCCCTAAGTGCAGAGTGTTACAGAGACAAATGCACATAAGGGAAAGATTTCTGACCATGAAAGAAAGGACAGATATTTCTATGTAATTAGAGTTCATCAAATCTGTCAAAACTGCATAGACCTGTAGAACTAAAGTGAGTGCAGCTGTGTTCTCTGCATTGCATTTTATGTTTTATTTCATGGATAGCCATAACTATAGGCTACAAAGCATGTATAATTTATACTGGCAACACAGAGTGTCTAAGAAATAATAGTCTAGTGGTGATGTGTGAATCTCAAAATACTCCGAGGTTTGTTCTAGTTTGGAGAGCATTAAAAAGTGCAGACGCTGAGTTGAGCCTATTGGACCTCTTGAAAGGGACTGGGGACTCCAGCACGGAAGACTGTCTCCCAGTTTTTTGGCCACTGCTAGAATTAATTTTGAACTGGATGGACCAATGCCCAGGGTAGTTGTAGCAAATGGTAGCAATCAGCAGCAAAGAGAGCCAGAGAGAAATGCACAAGCTGCACAAGTAATGTAGCCAGTTTCATTTCAGTTTGTCTGGCATGTTTTTTATTATCGGCTCTGAAATCTGTTGGCATGTATATCAAGATATGCAGGCAGTTTGCTCTTCATCTCTCTGAAAATACTTTATGCTGGCAGTTCAGGAAGCTCATCAGCAAGTTACATCTTCAAACTGAGAGTGCAATGTCAATAACTAGAGTCTGTTCCAATCAGTACTGTTTCCACTAGTGCAAGTCTGCCTCCAGATGTCATGCTCTCTTGAGTATTTGACAGCAGTGAAGGAGGGTAGTCTGTTGGCTAGTGTGGAAGAGAGACGTAGGGTGGAAAGTCTTCCTGTCTGTATAGCAAACATAGTTGGGATAAAGGGGTTGAAACAGAAGAACAAGATGTACAGGGTCAGAGTTAAGGATTGTCTGAGAGCTTGACTACAAATTTCCAAGCTTTCTGGCATTTAAAGGAGATGTGTTTTAAAGGACAATATATGCCCAGCCTTAATTTTGTCATACCCTAGGCATTTTTATTAATAAATGCCTTTAGCTTTATTAAAATGGCAAAAATGACTGAACAGTTCGTGCTTGTAGGTCTAGTGAGACCTGTGTCGTATCACAAGTTCTTGCAAGACTTACAGCTCTTCAGGTAATGTCATAATGCTGGCTTCCCGTGAGACACGACATGTAGGTCTCAGGAGATTACAAACTTATCACGAGCAAAAAATACTGGAGCCCTCACAGAAGTTTAGAAGCTTTGTGGCATAACCTGTGGGCCTTGCAACTTACATGAGCACAACTTTCCATACCTGACTAATGAGGCTTATAACTTTCAGCAAAACTTGCACTTAAAAAAGCTTAAAAAAGATTGCATATGGTCAGAACACAAAGGTCCCTAAAACAACCATCTATTGAAGAGGCCTTATTTGAATCTGTATTATTCAAAGAACTCTTTTATTTAGATAGGAAGATTACAACCAGGAGTTCACTGGAGGCCTGCCTGTCAGTTTCATTCCTGTATAAATGTTGATAGCAAACTTCCTCAGCCTCAAAATCCTCTCAGAGTTAATGATCAGGTTATTTTTGAGTCAAGTAAACTCATCAACCCTTCCTTGTTTCTCTACAGAACTTTAAAAATTGCCTGATGTTGCTGGTGAGTGGTTGTTTATGAGGGTAATTGTCGATAGCCTGAGGCAGGGCACTAATGCAAGGGCAAGGAGGTTATTTTTTGAATGCGCAATGTGATATTTTACATTGCATATTTATTTTGAGGGACTCAGTGGACAGCGAGGGCATTTCCTGCTGATCGTTTGGGGTTGTGGTTAGAGGAAGAATTGTTCATTTTTCTTGTGAAAATGATTGTCTGAAACTTGTGATTGGTCCCCTTGAGTGCTGTAGGCCGCATGGGATTGGAAAGCCCAGAAGAAGAAAATAGGGCAGCTGCAGCACTACGAAAATACTCTCCCTATCAGAGCCTTGTAGCTGCAGAGGCCACTGAAGCTGGTGACAGTGGTTGATGCTCACTGGGAAAGACAGATTTGTGCATGTAGGTCCAGATCTTTCTGATCACATCCCCTCTTCAAAGAGCACCAAACATGTGGTAACTGCTGTGCCACTTTTTAAGAAAACTATCAGATTTAGGCCTAATTGACTGGACTTTGAGCTGTAAAGTAGCCTGGTCACAGGAACCATATGTGATTCTTGAGAAAAGAAAATGTGTCAGGTTTACAAGCTGAGTGGGTGGTTACATGCTACAATTTATTTCATAATGAAAAGTTAACAGATCATATGTGTGAAGTTAAGCCTCTAAATATACAAGCAAAAATAGTTTTTCAGAGGCGATCAGTATCGGAATTGTTTCCATGATTTAAGTGATGCAGGAGCTTTACAGACCCGACACACTGCTACTTATGTAAGCAAATATGTCTTTGAAGGCTAAAGGTAGACAAGTGAAACAAATATAAAAAAAATATATAAGGCAATATATAAGGCATGGCAAAGTCTGTAATATTTGTCAGATATGTCAGGGAACTGACACCTGTGCTAGTCATGTTGTGTATCCCCAAGTTATTCTCAACTTTGTTCTGTTGGAACTATCCCTGTGTGCGCATGGAGGACTGGTTTCTATAGCAAGTTGGTAATCCCTGGACAACTTTGGCCTCTGAGTATGGGGGGGGGGGAAAGAACTAGAGAAAGAGTATAATTTTTAAATGGGGAGTTGGGGGGAAGGTGGGGAGAAAACTGGTCAAAACTCTAAATCTTCACATTTTTCAGGGTCTCATAATTAAAAAATTGCTTCTCAGATTACTTCATGATAAGTATTCTTGTCTGGATTTGGTCTAGACGGGAGGTATTTTAAATGGAAAGCACCTTTTCTTCTCTCTCTTATAAGAATTCAGTATCAGGATTATGGTTTAAATGAAGGTCTCTTAACTACAGAATGATTAGCATGACTTCATTATAGTGGGAAAGGGATTTTTCTAGTTATATTCAGGGATTTTTCTGGTTTCTCTACTTCAGGGGAAGGAAGTAGGATTGCTTAGGAAGCTTGGTGACTGCAGTGTACAAGTTGGTGGGGGAAGGCTCTGATGTAGTCATTCTGGCACATGTGTGAACTGTGAAGGATGCGAATGAGGCATTCCAGGAATAAGTCATAATTTTTGCAACATTTCATGTGCATAATTTCAGTGAAGGGACACAGGCATCAAAGAACCAGAACTGCTTTATTTAGCTGTGATGAATCTGAGATAAGACCCTTCAGCTCCATTAACTCAAATGCATTAAAAATTTAATATGATGTTATATACCCTTTGGAAATTTAAAGCCAGCAAATACAGTTCTGCTTCTAAATGAGTTCAAACATTTGGCTGAGTGATATTACATATAGAAAAGTTCATCTGTGCTAGGTCAAATGTGAATACTGTTCTTTACCTCATCCTCTGTGGTGTAAGCTGGCATAGTTTAATGAAGTCAAAGGCATTATTCAAGGGGTTGCATACAGAAAAACTAAGGAGAGAGGCAGATCTGACATGAGTTTCAAAGCAATGCTTGAGAACATTATAAATGTGCACCTATACGATCAAGCTGCAACCTGCAACCCAGGTGATAGGTTGTACATCCACTAGCTGTTTCTTAGAGTGTTTGTATACTCCTATTGTGAGAGGTTGCAAAATTTCAAATGAATTATGTTGGTTTCTTCCAGAAAGTTGATACATATTGCTGAAAATACGTTTCTGCTCCTCTTGCTTATAGCACAGAGGAAACTGAATTGTTTACTCTCAGTAAGGTTTGAAAGATAAAGCTCTTTTTAAAAGTATTGTATCTACCTTGAGAAATAGCATTGGTGGTAGTTTCTTGTTCTTGCTACCTGCACCATATAGTTGTAGTTTATTCAGTTGTCTTTATTGGAATGTGGTTGTGTTTCGGCTATTATATACAACCTATATCTTGGTTTAAAGGTGAATATCATGCTGTCTTTTTGCCTGGGATTTGATGGTGGTCTTAATTTTGTCTGGGAATGTTGTTTGAAAGGGAGGACAAATGCTCCTTTCTGAGAATCTCTGATCTCAAATGGGAAACCATAATCATTCCTTGACTGTAAGCTGACGTCTTATTGCCTTTTCTTTAGTTTATAACAACTTGTAACAATTTCAAAATAAAGCCAGAATTCAAATCCAGGTTATTAGAAATAAAGTTAGCATTTTAGTAAAAATGTAGTTGCTATTTATAAATCTAACTATCTGAGTAAAAAAAGTTTGAGATCAGCTTCATATGATTATTGCAGTTTTGGATTTTTGTGGCTCCTGTGGTAGAGAAATTGGGAAATTTGTGATAAATGTTTTCATGTTACCATTACTTATAACTGCAACACTTTGGTCTAATCATTTTAAAGAATCTGTGATCACTGGAACTGAAGAAGATGCTGAACTGTACAGATTTAAATTTTAAAGCCAATCAGTGACATTATGAATTAATAAATCTCTTGCTAGCAGTCTGTAGAAAGACTATTTTACCACATACCATTGAACTATGCAGATGGATATGTGATTTCTACTGCAGAAGACTCTTCTCACCTGAGAAGAGTTATAGGATTGTGTATTTATCATATGTCAGCATATTCAGAACAAATTCAGTTAATTCACAAACAGTGAAAAGGGCTTCCTGTCTACAAGTATTATACAAACATCATTTAAAAGGATTATATTATTACTATGTTTTCAATAGTAAAAACTTTGCAATTGTATACCATTCAAAACTATGTATGTTGAAGGCCTACACTTTGATATTCTGTTTTTATTATGCTTTGCCTTCACTGAAGTTGCACTAAAGTACAGAAAAAAATAATTTGATAGAAATATGTCAACTGGAGTATCACTCATGTTCATGGTAAATGAAATCATTACAGAATCTGGTTCAATCTTAGCTGTACTGATCTGTGGTGTTGGCACACCACACAGAGGAGCAAATTCTTGCATTTGCCTTTACAAACACTACAGACAGGTAGAAGTTTGTGTACACTCCTTATAAAAATATTTATTAGCAGTTGTTGAATAAGTATGTGTGGGCTTCAGATGATTGCCTTTACAGAGTAGAATTAAAGTTTAGATTTGGAGACGCATATTGATTTTTTTTTTTTTTTTTTAATATATGATAAATCATCGACTAAGATCAGTATAAGTTTTTTCTGAATATCTTTATGGAAAGAAAAGCTCTAGAGAAGAAATAGAACATACTCAATAGATAATTTAAAGCTACACTGTTATCTAAAATTGGTGGGCAAAGCTGTGTTAGTTTGAGGTGGTCATTTGAGACTATACAAAGAAGATGAACAAGTATTCATTCACTGAAAATAGGAGGTAAAATCAGAGCATGTACTGTTACATATTCTCTTTTTATGTTATTTTTTGTTTCATCTTCAATACGCATAGTCTTCCCTTAAAGACTGATGCTATAGACCATGTTTGTCCAATTAATGTATCTGTGACCAGAAGGGAAAGCTAGGACAAGCCACAAGCAGTTGTCCTAACTGAATAGTAACAGGCTTTTGATCAAAATCCCATACATTTTTGTTGTATTTATAAGTTGTTGTATTTTGGCTTGCATGTACCTAAAGCCTTCATCTACCTGAAGTTAGGGAATCAGGATTTCTGTCCCACGTTATTCTCCTGTATGGCACTGGCTTGGCCGTTGCCACCCACAGTGCAGTGCTGCATAAATAGAGATTAAAGAGAAATTCCCCAAAGTTTTATTTAGACTCTTTAAAAGAGTCATATACAAATTAAAAATATTCCCTTAAGCCTAAGGGAAGTGATAAAAAGTGGAACATGTGGGTCCATCTGGTCAGAGTGATGTAAAAATGTGTTTACTCTTCATTTTACTTACCCTCTCTCTGTTGATATGATGTCATTCCCCGTAAAGGTAGATATGGAGTGCTGTGCACACACAAGCAGTATTTTGTATGAGATATAGTGAATATCCTGTGGGAGAGGGAACAGGACATAATTTAAAGCTGGAACCTGGAGTGATTTATGAAGAACATTGTCTTACTGGTTCAGATACTTTCCATATGTCGTTGTAGAAACCCCTTTATGTATTGTATGTATGAAACATATGTAGCAAATTAGTTTCTATATAATTTTTCTCCTTAAAAATGTTTTGGTTTAAAAATGTTAATGTCTTTTTATCTCTGATCTGTGATGTCCCACCTTATTTTATTGAAAGAACAGTTTAATGTGGAAGAGATTTTGAGATGACTCTGCTGAAGTATATTATGGTTGATAATAAATCTAAGGGTGTTCTCAATGCTAAAACATCCTATTGCATTGGATTTATGGCTTGACTTCTGTATCATGCCTAGCTGATAAATAGTATGTCCTATATCATGCTTAAGCCCTGAAGGTCCTGACCTAGTATGGGAGGAGATTTGTTCTTTTACCGGCTGTAGCACATTAGAATCCTATCTCATTTTATTTTAGAATTTGTTGAAGATGGAGCCAGTTATCTTAAAACTATGATACGGGAACACTATTACTAACAACATTACTAAAAATACATCACTGTTTGAAATTAAAATCTCCATTTAATTTACTATAACATAAAAAAAAATACTTTCATTGCACTAAGGAGACTTTATTTCACTGGTTGCTAAGTAAGCGAAGGGACATTTATTAATCAAATAAATCAACACCACCCATGGCAGCTTGCCCCTGAAGTACCTGCTGAGGAGAGATGAGTGAACAAAGCATGAGGAAAAAATTTTCTGGTCAGTGATGGGCTTTTCTGCTTGCAATTTTCTAGAATTTATTCATTAAGGAGCATTTATTCATCAAACAGTGTCTGCGGAGTTGCTTGGCTTGTAGCTTTTTCAGAAGCAATTTGTATTGAATAATCAAAATATACTTCAGATGAAAATTATTTGTCATTAATGCAAGGGACTTTTTTGGTTTTTTTATGTATGATCCATTACTCAAAAAGTCCATGGACCATGAATAAAACACCTAAGTATTATTGTGGTTCAAATTAATTATAGCATGAATCACATAGAGTATTTCTGTAGCCTCATTTTAGAATCTGTGTAAGGATCTCTTCAGACTTCAGTGGTAGTGAGAACAAATCTTAAAATCCATTTTTTGGCATAAATATTTAGAACGGCCACTTCAAAATACATTAGGCATGCTTTCTGTGCTCATTTTTAGAAATTCTTGCTTCAGTGGCCATTTCTGCCATTAAACTTTTTGCTAGAATATCTGTGGAAAGTGAATTGTAAAGAAGACAGACTCACCTGAAAGTAATTAAACAATCAAATATAATTAAGAAATTCTGAACACTGTTTACCTATATCTGTAACCCAAGATCTATGTTTTTAGATTCCTTCCCCATCTTCCTTTCTCATAAGGCTTTTCAAATGTCCTAGCTGTGAAGCTGCATAAAGAATATGAGCTTATCAGTACAAAAAGCTCAAGTCCTGAGTGTTTAAAATATTTTCAGAGTGAAAGCAACATCGATACTAAAAGATAGTAACGATAATTCTTTCCTTGATTAAATTAATTAAAAATAAGCATTTTCCTTTTTGTTTCCTCACTACTGCAGCTGTGCAATATGTCACCCCAGCACACAGAGTGATAGTATGAGCACACTGATAAGTAACACGGTAGCACGCCTATGGACATCCTTCATAGTGTCCTGTGCACTCTTAATGTGTCAGTGCCACGTTGTTCCCCAGATTTCCACTGTGTGTGAGCTTGCTTCTGGGATGGGAGAACAAATGTGATGGTAAAGCTTTAACATCTGCTGTAACTAGAATAATTTGCTGGATGAGCTCACCAGCAGGTAGGCCAGCTGGTTCCTCGTGTCTGCTATCATTAGCCAGAACCACTACTGCAACCCCCTGAGAGCTGTCAATGTATCTTGCTGGACTTGAGCATCAGTTAGTCAGCCAAATAGGTGTTTTCCTCATGTCCTAAAGGGGAAAACAAGCAACTCTTTCCAAAGCAGCTGTGGAAGCAGCTTCCATATGCATAGGACATAAAGCAAATTTGTGTGACCAGGTCTGTGTTACTCATTTTCATTTTTATGTTTTCACCAAATGAAATTTATGCATGGGTAAGGGGCTGAAATAAGGTGAATACAGTGCTTGTCCCCTCAAAATAAGATCTGAGGTGAAAACAAGAGGTAAGTGGATAGTGTATTGGCTCTCTGAGATGGAATTATTTTTACATCATTAAGGGCATCTGTTGATTCTACTGCCCTTGCCTACAGGGGAGCAGCAGTAAGAAGTCAGTGTTTGTGCTCAGGTGCTGGCCTGCTGGCAACAAATTAAAGAACTATGAGCATATTTGTTAGCAAAATCAAAATGAGTCTAGAGTTATCTTTTTCAGTTACTTCTGAGTGCTTAAAACAATTTATCATCACTATTGATGATAATCAACACTGATGTAGCTGCTCTCTGGTGCTGTTAGGGCCACCGGAATCACCTTCCCAACCTACTCCTTACTCTAATATCCTTTGGTTCCACTTCCTCTCTCTCACTATCTGACGTGAAGTAGAGTAAACGAACTAGCACGTTACAGTCCTAGGAAAGCCTCTTCCAGAATGCCTGCCACCAGGCAGACTGCTACTCTTTGTCACGGATTTAGACTTACCTTCTGCTTCTCTACATCGATAATCTCTGTGTGGTTCTTTTTCATTGTAACGCACAGGCGGTGGATTAGCATATCTTTGTCATTATCTGTTTCAGGAATGAATTAGCCTTCCAGAGAATGACCTGCTTTTTCAGATTCTAGGATATTTTTGTTTTCCCCTTTTCAGCTAAGGTGCATGTCAACTCTGGCCTCTAGCAGGGATTACACTGTTCCTGATGACATATTTAATGTTGAAGATTCCCAGCAATGGAGAAACTAAGGTGCTTTGCATTTCCTAAACCTGACCTGTCTTGAGACTGAAGCGTGTAGGTAGGATTAATGCTGCCTCTGTAGGCATACTTCCATTCTTTTGACTCTGTAATGGGTCGTCTTCTTTGGGTTCATTCAGCTCCTTGGCTGAAACAAAATGGATTCTCAGGGTGGAATAACTCAAGTTGTCTCAGCTAAAAAGGTGAGTAATTTCTTTGTTTCAAAGATGCTCCATTCACTTAGAAAACTGGTAGCCAAGTTTGAGGTATGACAAACAGAAATTAGAATTAAAGTTTTCCTGTCTAGAAATACAATTTGCATATAAATGTTATCCATCAGGAGTCTGTCTCCAAGGGCTGAAATGTATGGCAAATACTCACTGTGATCTTTTCTGGATCACATATCATCAGTTGTTTACTAGATTCTGTTTTGAAAATCCTTCGTAGCCACAACAGTATGACAGGAGGGAATAAACAGAGTTTCCAATGTAGGGTAGGCTTTATAGCACTGATACTTAGGGAGCAAAAATGGTCATTTTTGGAATACTGTTGCTTTGGTAGTTTTCCAATAGAATCATAAAATGTTTTAAGTTGGACAAGACCTCAGGCAGTCTCCTTGCCCAACCCTACACTCGCGTGTGTGTGTGTGTGTGTGTTTTCAGAAATGCCAAGGTTTACTTCCACAAATGTGTATTGTCCCTCATTCACAGCAGGTGGCGCTTGAATACCTGAAATGCATTATTTATTTAGTGCCATTGCAGTTTTAAGCCAGAGGTTGTGTATAAACTTGGTAAGTTGCTCTTGTGACAATAATTATAAATGGTTTAAAACCAGAGTGATAGGTCATAAAATGGAGGGGTCAAGAAAAAGTAAGAAAGGAGTTGTTGGAAACTGTAAAATTAGGTTGGGTGGAATGATTGCAATCTTATTTCCTTGGAATAACCATGATTCAGGAAAGAATGCAATTACTGTTCTTAATGTCCAGTTCTTAGCAGGAGGGGCTTTTCCAAACTGTCTACCTAACAAATACATATAAATGTAACAAAAAGAATGTATATTAACGTGAATGGAATCAATATAAGGAAGTAATTAGTTCATGGAAGAGCTGAAATGGCCAATTCTTTCTGCACAAAAGCCAGAAGTGTTAATCAATTACCATTTTATTTTTGATGTTCTTAATCTTCTGCAGGAAAGGTGCTTCAGTCCTCCTGTGCCAAGCACAGCAGAATTTTCAGTCAAGAACATGCTGCTAACTTCTCAGTTTAATCCAGCAGAACCATAGTGAACTATAGTGAAGAAAACAATTAGGCACCATCTATAATATTTAAGGCAGCACTGAACACTTCAGAGCGTTAATAATGCACACTGGATAGGGCTTCACTCCCTGTACAGTTAATGGAAAAAGTAGGCGCAGTCCCTTAGGCGTTCTTTATAGATGGTCAGGATACTGTGCACCATGAATAGATAGAACATACTTCAGAAGCATCTCTTCATATTTCTCTGTTCCCTGAACTAGTAGTAACTACCTCCCAGTGCTTAATAATCTCTCACATCTTATTTTAAAGATGCTTTGTTTTTTCCAAAATAATTACTAGCAGGAAGGATTAAATGTTAATGGAAAGGCCTGAGGAGAATGAAAATAGACATTTCAACAAAAAAAGGTGTTAATGAAATAAGTCTGTCTTTCCATGTCTAAAAAAATATTTTGCAAGCAGAATAAATGACAAAAACACTTAAAAGGATTTGAAGTGGTACTAGATCAGTATGGAGTCATCAAAGATCCCTCCTATTTCTATTCTGTTCTTATATAGCCCACAGAATCATGCTTCACCTCTGGCCATGGGAACTACAGAAACTGGGAAGGTTGTATGTCTTGTGAAGATACCAAAGATGAAACGAAAGCCTAACTTCATTAGTCAAAATAACAAGTGAGATTCTAGCTAGATCATAAGTGTCACACTGAGGATGGATTATTCTTGCAAATTAAGATATAAAGAGGGTATTTGAAAGAGTTATACCTAACCATGTTTTGTGAATGTATATATGAGCAGGTATTGTTGTGTTTTTTAAAGGGATTTCTACCAGTGAGTCCACTTTCCTGGATATATCCTTCCTGACAATTTCTCTGACTGTTGTTGGTTTCTGGTCTGGTGATCATGATGCTAGAGAACAGGTAACATATAGAGGTAGTGACCATGTGAAAATATGCTGAATATTACCAATGGGTAGCAGAACTTCAAGCAAGAGTCTAATTCTGTACTAGCTGCCTACCTGCCAAAAGGCCTTTCTTCTTTGGTTCTAGCATCATGGCATTACTTCTGCACAAAAGCTACTGATGGACATTATACACTCATCTTTGTAAGATCTGTTTTCTTCCAAAGGGGTACCCAATTGGTCAGTCACATTTACAATATCTGATTTATGTGGCACATCTGATCTGCATGTTTAGAAGTTCAAAACACATGATTATATGTTTGTGCCTAACTTTGAAATACTTGTTCCCTGTATATTATATTGAGATCTGAAATGGGAACAAGCTGGTATCACTACACTAGACACTCTACTGAAGGGAGAAGATCTGGATCCCAGTTTCCTGGCTGTATTGTAGGCTAAGTAAACATTAATGAACCTGCTAGTCTATTGAAAACAAATTATTATCTATCATTCTCTTCCTCCCCACCCCCACAGGGAAAAGGGAATGAATAACTTTTGCATTTCTTTTCCTGTATTCTGAAAATCCTTCCTTCATCTGGAAATACTGAATTTGACTCTTCTGTGCTCTGCACTCTACAGATACTACCCCTTCTGCCAAGAAGAGGTAATAAATTAGCATTCGGTGTTTAAAAGCACTAGTGTTTAAAACCTATTTGTCAGAAGAATAGGCTATAAATGAATCAGATCTATTATCTCTTAAAGATGTTCTGAAGACAGCTCCTGACCAGCAAAGGACTTCACCTAGAGTCATAATATTGAATTAATGGTGTAAATACAATTACAGAATATATAACCCAAAAAACTGAGTTCAGGCAACAAGTGATGTAATTTATTGATGATACAATACATTCAATGAGTTCATACTATTGTTGAAAGGGAATTAAATAAAAAGTTCTGTCTGTGGCCCTCCTTTGTTATCAGTTGTGCATCTCCTGTGCATAATGGCTTTGGTACATGGAAGATTCTTAGAATAAATGTTAATAAATTCCAACCTAAATATAAACCCTGTACCAAGGAACAAATAGTATACTATGCTGTACAATTGAAAATTTGAGCCTACCACAAATCCCAGAAGCACACATTCCCAAAACAAATGCTTTCCAGCAAATACCAAACCAAAATAACTTTTCAACAGATGAGGTCTCTGGAGCATAGCAAAATACCAGCCCTATTAAGACAGTCATGCAGGAGAAAGTTAGTAAATAGCTCATCATAAACTCTAGCTTCTTCTGTGGCCTCAGCCAATAACCATCTTGCCTGGGTGGTGGAGAGAAGAACAAGATTATTTTCATCTTCGGGATGTGACAAATTCCTCTGTTCTCCAGATTAAATGAAATAAAGCCCTTTCCTGCATCTGGTATAATAAAGTTATGCTATTACTCCCTTCCAGTCCAGATGAGGCAATCAGAAATGAACACTTTTCCCTTACAGCTGTTACTGCTGCTTCTTTTGATCAAAATTGCTCTATGTTCTTGGTGACTGTAAATTTGAAGGTGGAAATGTTTTTAGGCGATAGAATAGACATGCATTGCCCTCTTTGGTAAGCATTCAAGTCTTTCTCTACTCTTGGGAATTGCAGAAAACTTCTGCATACTTCAAGATCTCAGATGTTGTTCCTTATAGAAGGGATTTTCCACAGCAAAACGTACAGGCATATCACGGATATTATTCAACCCAAGTGAAGCACAATTAGAGTTCAAACAAATCAAAATCCAGGATTTTTTGAGAATCTTTATCGATCTCACGTTACTAGGTTCTGCTACCCCCTAATCCACAAAGAAATGAATAATGCCTAAGCTATTATGCCATCAGAGTCTTTGAGGAAGTGGAAAGCATCCATCCAAGAAATTGATTCCACAGAATTTGTTCCAATATAAAGCAGTCTGGGAAAGTAACTCCATTAGGCTTTTTTAAAGCTAGTTGCCTTTTATCAAGACAGCTTCCTATTTTAACTGTAGAACATTATGTACAGTATTTAAACAGAGGTTGACCTAAAACATTCAGATAGAATGTATTCAGGACAAATGCTGTTATGTAGACTGCGTTCTCAGATGGCTTCATTTTTTCGTTCTAAATAATTAGTGACCACAAGCTTTTCTTCTTACTGGCTGCTGTAGAGCACCTCAAGATATTTATCTGGATCTGGTGCCATCTTAGAGCAACAAGGATTCTGAGTACATGCTATGGGTTGAATGAAGGGAGAATCACAATTTGACAGCAACCTGGAAAGAGAAGGATGAAGAGATTTAGCACTGCATACGTATAGCCTCCTGGATTCATGTCAAGTAGCTTGGATTTCAGAAAGTTCCAACTCAGAAGTTTTAGAATATCTTGTCAAACCTCCTGTAAATCACAAAAGATATATTTTACCCAAATATCCTCTTTCTAAAGTCCAACACATTTATCTAAAGCATTTCAGACTGAGCAGGAGATTAACACAAGACAAGAAAAAGCAATCTTTGTGGCTCTTGTAGTGATAGGAACCTACGTAAGTATCATATTCTTCAGTCATCCATGCGACAGAAAAACATTCCCCCCCCAGGGTCCCTCACAGTCTAACTTGGGTTTTTTGTTTTTTGTTTTTTGTTTTTTGTTTTTTTTTTTTTTTTTTAATAAGGTCTGATGATCTCTCTGGTCCCACATATATAATTGCTATAAATTCCCCTTTGATTCTGTAGGTTCAGGTGTGCTTCATTTTTTCGCCATGTACCAGTCAGCTTTCTTAGCTGTTTCTGGGCACTGGAAGGCTCTTCTTCTCCGCAAGACTCTTGGGATGCCAAGTCTCCAGTCAGCCCGTACAGACTGTGTTCTGCCACAGTCTGCTAGTCTTTGGACAGCCAACGATGATGTCACGGGAAGCTGAATACTTGTTCATATGCCCTGCTTCACTCGTTTTTAGATTTGTCATACCACTGATTGAGGAATAAATTGATATTAGCCCACTATCTTTTAATTTAGACTAAGGTGTAGTAATAGTCGAATGCAAATATCAGTAGAAGAATCTTGTAATTCAGGTCTGGGTCCAGCTTCTACAAAAGTGAGGGTTGTTCCGACTGGAGTCTAGGTTCAGGCAGTGAGCAGGAGATAAGCAGAGAGTAATTCTGCTGAGCACAATGTGGCAATGGTTATAATAAGGGTTGTAAAGTAAAGGAAGAATCAAGATATTTCCATTTAAGTAAACCAAAGAAATTCTTTACTGAGGTGACTAGATGCAATTTTTTCATGCAGGATGGGTGCTTATTCTCTCACTTTCTTCATTTTCACCTCGTAGGCCATATGGAATTTGTATACGTATAGTATAGTATACAATAACTACAGAGTGAAACAAAATCGTCCATGTTTTATTGATCCTCTTCTGGAGGAGACTTGTCCAACTGTAAAATTCTGATTTTTTTTCAACTCAATTAGTACTTCTACAATGAAAAAAAAAAAAACCCAAAATATTTCTCAAAGCTTTTATTAGGGAGCTATAATGATAACAGCTAAAATCTGTATATTTCAGAGGGGAATACGCTTTCTAAATCTAAGGTCTGAAACAGCTAACTCCCATGTGGTTTCCAGGGTTGGAGGTTTTCAGCATGGGATTCAAATAATTGCAAAAAGTCTGTTTCCTTCCAAATTTTACTCCCTTTAAAAATTTTGCTTAATTTCAGATGAGTCTTGTTTCATGTACTTAGATATACTGTTGCAAGAGGAGCAAAACAATATACTTCATATGAAAGCAATCTTTTTGATCCATTTCTGCTATATTTAACCTATTAAAGAACATTTAACATAAAGAACATCAAAATAATGGAATGATATGATTGATTTATTCTTGTTTTATCAAAAATGTAAAATCTAAATCCAGGCACAGTTAGCAACAAATACACTTCAATATGTATACATGAATTCTTTTTGGTGTTCAGTATCACAGGTTTACATAAATATAAGGAAAGGTTATGCAAAAAGAGGCTAGACTAGAAATAATGAGTCAATATATTTAAATCGCTTATGGTACTGCTTTTTTTTTCACCCCTTCCTCTCAATCTAATGTCCTTTAAATAACTATCACATGAAAATGTTTGAAAGGATGCATTAAAATCAATATATTCGATATATGTATCATCCTGCCCTTTTATGAGTTTCATTCCTATACATATAGTAAAACATGAATATACCAGATCTGCAGGAGCACAGACCTTTGCTTCCAGTAGTTCCTGCAGAAATAATGTATTTGCTAACAAAAGCAGCAAGAAGACACATTTTATGTATGCAGAAGGAGGGAAGATGACCTAAAATGATAGTGATAATTTTTGGCATTTTCAGTCCATTTTAATCTTTTAATATTAATCCAATCTTAAACTTTGAAAATTGTTTTCCCTTAATGTTTCTTCTCCTCTGCCTTGAAAATGCACTTGTGTACATGAAGGCCAAACAAGTAATAAAATAGATAAATTTGTTATGATTTTTATCACATCACTGCAAGGTCACATCCTATGTATTTCTAAGGCATGTATTGAAGGAACAACCAATTTTAAAGCAAAAAAAAAAAAAAAAAAAAAAAAAAAGTAGTATTATTTCCTCCTAACACTTGAAAATAGCTATAACTGTTAGCAATATTATTTTATTTTATAACTCATATTCCTGATATTTGAGATATATGTCAATACTTTAAATGTTTGTATGGAAACCCCTCAGCTGCCTATTTCTAATTGGGTCTATTCCAGTTTCAGTGTCACAAAAGGCTTATATTGTATATTTAGTGTATCGTATGCTTCATCAAGCCATCCCTGACCCTAGCGACAGAACCTTTTAAGCAATGTTTAGATATGTATTGTGTTTTAATGTCTCATCTATCTCATACTCTCATTTCATTGATTTAAAAATCATGTTGTTGGGCTTTTTACCCCTACAGTTTTGCAGTTAATCTCTACTGATTAGTTATATCTCATGATGAGTTTGGTGCCTAGAATGCCATGAAGTTTCCTCTTTTTTCTTGAGTGAGGAATAAAATATCAGTGATTTATACCTGTGCTTTTGAGGAAGCAAAACTAAGTCTGAACCTTCCATTCCCTTCCCTGCCCTGCTGTTCCAGAAACTAGCAAACACCTGTTTGCTTCTACTCCAGGGCCAGCAACATTGTTCAGGGTTAGATACTCTTAAAAACGAGTATGATTACAAAGTCTACAAATTGTTCCTTTGTGGGTAGTTAAATCAATAAAGAGAAATAATTAATCAGTACTCAATTTTCATTAGTACTCATTAGAGTCCCTTGTAGAGCAGAAGCAAGAGCAAAAACACTTATTTTACACCAACAAAGAAAAATTGATCTAAAGATGAGGGGTAGGCAGACCTGAAACTTTATCTTGTTTAAAGCATTTACTAGATTTTAGGGTTATGATGACTATGTGCACATTATGACTAATATATACAGTAAACTGAGTATAAATGGAGATATATGTATTTACTTTGTTGCATCTGGTACAAATGCATGGTTATTTGTTCATGTTTATAAAGGTATGTGCAGATTATAGGAAAGAAAAAATAACATGGCTATCTTACTATAAGAGACGTAAGCTTTGGACTTTGAGGGAATGAGATAAAAATGTTTACTTTGTGTATGTGTTATATGGACTAAAGTATAAGATTCATCTTGCAAAATGCACTTTTAAGAGTCTATTTTGAGGTAGGGTAGCATTATGTGAAGGGTACTTATATTTTCTCCTGAAACTATAGTAGAGGATCCTACTGGTAATATAAAACAGTCAGACGTGACATTGCCAATGACAGGAAATCAGAAGCAGATACGTCAGGAAGAAATTTTCCATTCTAATTTTGTGAGGCAGCAAATAAGGGATAAGCAGTGGTTTACATGAGGACAATCCTGCTGAAGGCGGTAGGTGGAGGCAAAGTGCAATAATAATCCTATTTTGATGTACTACAGCCTCCAGCCCAGAGGCATCCCCAGCTATTCAATGTAGGCACGCTGCTTTCCATCTAAGATCTTTGGAAGTTAGTGTGCTCTCTGTACCCTTCAAGAGGTCAACAACCATTCAAAATGTGCTTTATAGAAGAAAATGCCAGCTTGTTCCCAAGGCCAAAAGCAAATGAAAGACTAGGCTTGAAGTGTCCTTTTGGATAAAGGAAAAGGAGGATTTCTGATGTGGCTGGAGGATTTGCTGTCTACACATATCTCTCAGAAATACATATAGAGAAAATAAGAATTTGGTGGAAGCGATAAATGGCAGGCTAGTACAAAGTTCATGACTTGGATGCCACTTTTACTATGACTTGTCTTTGGAAAGTCGAACTGGCTGCTACTTTTGTGGAGAGGGAGGGAGGAAAGATTTCTAGGGTATTGGCAGTTACTGGAAACATTGCTCGGACACATGATCCAGCACATAAGAACTAAGAGAGTATAGGGTAATCCATGATATACATGTATTTAGAAATGTCATCTTGGCACATATGTTAAAAAAGGTATTTGAAAATGCTTTGTAAATGTCTTTGTAGACTTTAGATTTATCCTGGTTTTGCAGGTGAAAGAAAAGAGATTTAGAGCATTTCCAATGTAATTTGGTTTTTGGTCAGAACATCTAAAGAGCAAAAGAGGTAGAGAGTTTCTCAGACTAGCCAGGGGAGGAAGAATTGTCATCGTTTTCCTTTTGCCAAATAGCTCACAGGAGGAAGGATGCTTTGAAGACATTTTCCCCTGCAAACGTGATGTAACCAGCAAGCTGAAGTAGACTGACCAGATTATAAACAAACAGCCAGTTCTGAGAAACTTTGGCAGAAGAGGGTTGGAGCGATGTAACATCTCCCAGCAGGTAATACCAGAGAGGCTACCTGCTGCACTGAGCTACTTAACCTTTCTGCTTGTTCTTCTGTCACTGTGTTAGGAATGGTAAACTCCTAAGACTTGCAGGTTTGGGTTAGGAAAACGCAGGTGGGAAAGCCCTAGTCTAGGCATCCAAAGAATGTCTAGAAATGTTTGTAGGGCAGCAGCCAAGGCCTGGCGCTCCAGCTCAGCCAGAGTGCCGTACCTTTTAGGGGCAGCTTTTGGTATGACTGGTTGGGGTTCAGCTGTGGAGTGGGGCCAGGTGTTCCCCATCTCCTTTAACAGCTTTCAGCTGCAGCCACTCGCAGCAAGTGCTGCAGTGTGGGAGGCTGAGCAGTGAGGAGAGCATTTGTGTGCACCCGGAGAGAGGTCTGTTGGTTTTTGATTTTACTTTATTTTAGTCCCTGCTATGATTCCTTCTGAGGTGGTGGAATGGGTTCTAGCTCTCTTGGAACTATGAAACTGGGTTAAGTGTGTTCTTAGACTTGCTGCACCAGGGTAGTACAGTAAGGGGTTCTTGTAGTAGGTGCCCAGGTTTGGCCTAAATCTAGGTTTTGCTATATTTCTTAGAAGACCCGTTTTTGTCCTGTTCAGTCTGTGCAAGTTATTTGGGCCTTTTTAGGGTTTGGATATAACAGGGAGGGGAAGTTAGACAAGTTACATTTTATTTCCTTTCTAACCCCCTATCTTGTTTGTGATTGTGTTGTTTGTAAGTGACTGACTAGAAGGAGTTTAGAGAGGATGCATTAATACTTAAGTGCATTGTGACAAATAATTAATGTTTTTAAAGTTCTCTTTTATTCAGACTGGTCTGGAGCTCCCTAGCCTGGTTTATTTTTGATTATAGAAATTCATTTCTGTTAAAATCACTCCTTTATTGGCAGGATCTGCCCACATTTGGTTAGACTAAATAGTTCTAGAAACCACAGTGTTTTTTCCAATTGGTTTGAATCAAAGTCACATAAGAAAAAATAAATAAAACCCTTTTGCTGAAATTGGGCTGGATCTCATTAATACAAAAACAATTATATTAAGGAGCCTTTAGTGTGTGACTGTGGTGCTGTGCTGGTCACTCACAGCTTCAACTAGATTTTGTGAAAATACTGTCCTGATTCTTGAGATTTCCCTACTTGCAGCTTTGTGGATGCCCATGACCTGGAGGCTTCCACCTGCCCTTTCTTTTTGTTACTCTCTTGGTGATCAGCAGTGCCCATTTGTTCTTTTGGTGCCTTATGAAGCCTTGCTTTTCAGTAGGCAAAGCTAACAGGTCAGAAACGAGAAAAATCTGCGTTGTTTTGTACAACAACAAATGATGTTGTTATGCCTGCTTTTACTGAATGACTTTGTATTGATACCCCTAAGATGGGTAATGTTTGCTGTTGTCAGTGATTGTTTTATAAATCCTCCACAGTGTTTATCTGATCTAACTTGTGATTATATATGCCACTGAATACAGAGGGATTACAGCAATTTAAAATGGGGCTGGCCATTTTAGGTTTATTGAAGCTATGACATTTTTTGCAGATTCCTCCAGTAACGGAAGGGAAGGTGCAAATTCTATTTAATACCATTTTAAGTATTGTTCTTTGGCAAGAACTGGTATAGGATCCCTGGATGAGATTAGAAGGCTTTTTTTAAATACACTCATTACACTGCAGTCCTGTATACCACCCTGATACATGAAAAGTTGATAATAGCATTCTGTAGATTCATAGCAATACTTTTCAACTTCAGGTCAGGTTCTCAAACCCTTTGCTCCTGCCTGTAATTGTATTCAAGTATTATGTGATGAATTTACAGGGCTGGACTTTAGCTCTTATGAACAACAGCCAGATGTTGTAAGTTATAGCATCCCCATGGTCATGTATTTATTGGCACACTTTATTCTCAAGTGTTTTTCTAGTTCTTGGTAAATAAATGTATTGGCTATGCTCACCTGTTTCATCTGTGTATCTGATCAGTTCCTGTGCAAGATTATAGTCCTAAATCACATCCCGTGTATTTCTTTTGCTGATGGTTAATCTTGGCGTGTTCTAACTTTCTTAGTAATTGGTATAGCTAGAAAGAGATTGCAGAAACATTTTTACGTGGAACCACAGATTATCTACTAAAATGGTTTCTTTCTCCCATTTTGTTAAAGCAGTAGTTCAAAATTCCTGCTTTAGCCAGTGAATGCTGTACTAATTCTTACGCTATATTACAGATAAGGAAGAAATTACAGATACAGTCTCAAGAACGTTACATTTAATGTCTTGGTAAATCGGTAGTGTGAATTCAGTAATTTACCCTTCAAAACTTTATAAAGATTTCAAGTTCCTTTATTGACCTATGCTTCAGCATGAAATAGCCTCTTCATATGGTTGATGAAGCTCTGAGAATGGTACCCTAAGAGAGGAAACTTTAGATGGGAAGTTCAAAAGAACTTACTTTTGGAAAATGTACTGTATTTTATATTGCTAGGTACAATCCTCCTATCTGTAATTATTCCTTTTAATGGATGTTTCAGGTTTGGAAAAGGAACAAAGATTTGTCATGCTGTATACTTCATTCTGAGGCTTTGAGTTTTATAGGCAGAGGCAGTAACAGTGTATTGTGATGTGCTCAGGTGATATCTCTACTTGGGAGATAAATTCTGCCTTCTTGCAAAATAGCTTTAGATCAGATTGGCCAAATATAATACTGTATAAGAAATGTAAAAGATGCACCTTTCTGGTAGCCTTAGCATTTCTAAGAGATACTCATCAAAGATCTCTAAATTCAAGGAAAAGAACTGGAATGTGAGAAGATTTCTTGTTCTCTCATTCACCAGTGCACAAAGGGTGCGTTATGATTATACTGGGAGCTGTTACTGCTCACAGGTGAGCCAGATCTGAGCCTGAAACAGAAGGCTATTACAAGAGCATGTGGTGCATACCTGAACACTGCTCTTGAACTTTTTTCTTCATTAAAAATATCAAAACTAGTATCCTTTAGTTTTAATGTGAATCCAAGTCTGTTTTCACAAAGTATGTACTAGTTTCAGAAGTTCTCTCAGTATCTATTCTGTACAGATACAGAATAGATGTCATATGTTAGAACTTTGAATCCTTTCATTCCCTGTGCCTGCTTCCCTAGATGAAATACGCCAATTAAGTTTTGAATCTGAAATCTCATGGATCAAGGTCACAGATCAGAACCCTAAACCCATATGTGTGTATGTACACACACACATGCATGTATATCCTCTATATACTACATGTATGTGTGTGTATATCTACCACATCCATGCAAGCTTGTGTGTATGTATATATATATATATATATATATATATATGAGTTTATGTAATTTGCTGTAGTGATGTATGTAATTCTCAAACTCTAGGGGTGGGGGGGAACCCTAACCACAATCTACATTTTCAGTTAAGGTTGGGTATGCCCTGCCGTGATCAGAGGAATGAATGCAGCTTATGACATATCAAGCCATGTGATTTAACCTATTTTAGACATGTACAGCAGTAGGTCTGCAGTAGAGCAGACTTTTGCTGCTGAATGTATTCTGAGGCTTCTTCAATTTAGTTTACTGTTGTGGCTTTGCTGCTCTCGCCTAGGATAAAGGTAGCTGCTTTGGTTGCATCTGAAGGACTTTCATACAGCACAGTACAAGCACACTGTGTCTAAGTTTCTGTATTATAAACTCTAATATTTCATTAATACTTACAACGCTTAAGATGGGCTCATCGTTGAAATTCAGTACTTTTAATGTTTCCCCCACCTCTAAGCCCTCTCAGAGTCATTTGATCTACCTTCCAGATGCTCACTCTTCCTCTGTTTCTTAAATATCTGTTACTGCATGATCCATCTTTAAGATACCAGCATCCACTGTTGTGGCACTGACAATCTCCTTTAGCTGTTAAAGCCACCCATTGCGTAGATCCTGGTTCCAGCCCATGCATCAGCAGTGTCCTGTGTGTCAGCCATGTGGAAATCACCTGAAGTAGGTAGGGTTAAAAGCTTCAAACAAGAGGATAAAATTGCTTTGTTCGATATTGCTTGGTACTCCTCATAACCAATGATCTATCTATAAAAATATTTTTCTAGTACAATTTTGTATGAGTTCTAATTACAGAATTAGTTGGAACAAATCTGATGTTATGTTGGAAGGTCTTTCTTCCTTGCAGTTTTTTATCTTTACTCTCCAGCACAGCCCATCAAGACTAAAGTGTACTGAAAGGTCTGGAAGAACATATTGATGAGGAAAGATAAAAATAACTGAACATGGAAAGTTAGTGACAAACAGTTTCCAAGGTGGACCATGATGGCCTTGTATTTGTTACATGTAAATTCTAGAGAAGGAGAGGAACCTATCAGACAGAAAAAAATGGGGAGTGGGGACTGTAACAGGAAACAGTGGGTTTGAAAAAAAGGAGAAAAACTCTAGACAGAATATCTGGGGGTGGGGGGGGGAATGTCCTAATGACAACTGTGGAATAGTTTTTCCTAACAGTTGATTAAAACCTTGTCATTTTTTTTTCTTTTAATGGGTTTGAAAACATTGAGTGTGTATGGAAAAAATAATCTTGCACAATGAGGGATGAATTGACCTGAGTTCCAACCCACTCTGGAATTTAGAATGCATTAACAAAATGAACAATTCAAATAAAATGTTACTGTTTTGATTTATTTTGTTTGTAGGTTTTAGGAGTTTCAGAATTTCATCAAGCCTGTATAACATGCAAGCACAGAACATAGTATGCCCCTCTTGCATGAGGGCCGTGATTTATGCAGAGATGCCTGAATTAGATCTGAATAAGGTAGCTTTATACCAAAAATAGAATCCAGTGCTAATGCACGTCTACCATCTGGGCTTCTCAGGATGCCTAGGTTAATTCAGGCACAGTTTTGAGCTTGAATAGATATGCTGCTGGGTACCTGAGATGAGTCAGAAGATTGTGCCTAGGACTGCATCTGTGTTAAGTGTTACTTGCTGGATTGTCCAAAACAGTGTTCTAAGTTATGCTTGCTTGTGATGGCTGAAAGTTAAGATGATGTGGGTATATAAACCAGTAAGTGAATTACACTAGCTGAAAGCAGAAAAATTCTCAGGTTTGATATAGAGAAGCTTCTTCCCAGGTTTCATACCTTACCTTCTTTTAGATGCACTTGCCTCACCCAGAATGACTGTTTCAAGCATTTGACTATCTACTTCCTTAGGCTATGTGCTGTTTTTCTTTCAAGTACCTGAAGGCAGAGGTTTATGTGCATGTAACTAGAACTTGCAAGAAAGTGCTGAAGGAAATAAATCCTCAAGGATTAAGTTTCTGTCTTGCAGAAGGTTATAACAGGGTCCCATTCTGGAGCCTTATACAGAGAAAGAGCTGACTGCCCTGATCTAGAAGACCTTATACCTTGTGTGTCTTGTTTTGAGCGCTTCCTTTCATATCTCTGGTCCTGTGTACACTATATTTTTTTCGTTCTATCGGGGCTTAGGTACTGAGGAAAAAATATATTACACCCTATTCTGGTCTCGTGTAGGATGTCTAAAGCAATTAGGAACAATTTTACCTTCCTGATATTTTTAGATGCAATCAATCTTCTCTTTCTTGCCATGCTTTTAGATGTGCAGTTGAACAAAGTTCCCTTCTAATTTGTTGTGCAAAGAAGCTTGGCCTCACTGTGTAATATTCTTTAGCATCATTCTGGTGAATATGCAGTTATTTACATATGTGATTGCTTTGCAGATGTAATTCATGGGAATCCACTAATTGGGCATATTCAATTGTTAGAACTCTGCCTGTGTTAATTTTCGGAATACCAGCTGCAAGGCTTGATGCATCTACCTATCTGAATGCTGAAATGAGAACTAGTTTCTGCATTTTAACAAAAAAAGCTGTATCTTCCTTTAAAAAAAAAAAAAAAAAATGCAGTTCAAATCTGTAGTGTGATCTTCCTGAAGCTTTGATTTCGGGGGGGGGGGGGGGGGGGAAACAACAGCTATAAGAGAATTGACTTTTATAGTAAGGAAAACAACCTCTGTGTTCACATTCTTTGTTTTGGGGTTTTTTTCCCCCTTTTTTCTCTCACAAGCATGACTTACGCTACATACCACAGGAAGTCCAGCCTCACTAACAAGCTGCATTTTGGGACTGATCGAGGAGTTGACTCTCCAGTGTGGTGTACAAAAGGAGCAGTGGAATATAGCACACTCTAATCTCCATCTGAAACTGGCATGTCTTACTCAGAAATCCTTTTATTTTTCTTTGGACCCCCATGAAAGTAAAGTTTATAGAATAATGAACTCCAGGAAGGAGCTGGAGCTCATTTACTGTTTGAATAGTACAAAAACCTTCGTACTGGGTTGACATTATTCAGTTTGCCCCAAAATGGAACTGGTGCAAAACTGCTTTTTTATGAGTACTTCAGTTACTTGTTACCCTTAGAAGAGATTAATTTATAAAGTGCTCATCTTTCTCTTTCATAGCTTCAAAACTGTTAGTCCACTTGTCTCTAGGTACTGTGTATAACACAGCGCAAGCTGCCAAGAGGAGGAACATAATGAAATAGTGTGGCGTTCAGTTAACAATGGCAGATCAAATGGAAAGTATTACTAAGAAAATATTTCCTAGCTATTCTCCAGAACGCACAAGTGTGATTAGGAAAGAAAACAAAGATATATTTTCTGTAGCCTGTTGTAGGGCATGGTTATCTGAAACAACCTGCTTAGGGTGAGAGATAATGCTTAGAAAATTTAGCCCATTGCTATGAAATGCAAAGCAACTATCTTGGAACTTTTTAGTTCCCGTTACTCTATTAATTAACGCTCAGTCTAGTGTTTTTGTTCTCCCAAGACTGTTTTGAGATAGTGAGGAGCTATTATTGGTATTTAGCTGGATGAAGAACTGAATTTTAGAGAGGTCATAAGAGACTTTGGGGCAAGGAATTTTACCGATTTTCTCTGAGATTAGTACCTGAGAGAAAAATAGAGAAAAATCACTACTCATCCATCTTTTCTTTCTCCCTGTAGGAGAAAATGACACTGACAGGCCAGATAATGTGGGAATTCGGATACTCTACAGAGATAAAGCTGTGGGTTTGTGTTATTCACAGCTACCTTGAAAAAAGGGAGCGTAGGCTGGGTGGTGAGAAGCGGGAAACGAGCGTACCTTCAGCGTGTGGAATAATGGGCCGGTTTGTTCTGCGGTGGCGTAGCGCTCGGGTCCCTGCTCTGTGCTACTGCTCCCGATTCTCTTTCTGCTGGAACTGAAGCTGCACCACGAAAAGTCTTGAATACACGATGGGAGGAATCTTAAAATGTCCTCTTCTACAGATGCTGTTGCCTTTTTCATTTTGTTCTTTTTTTACTGTAGCTTCAGCTTGGTAACTTGCAAATGTGGGTGCAGTTTGGGGAATGTGCTCCATATGCAAAGCTTGGTATTGTCCACTTTACAGAGCCCAAGTAGAAAACATGGAATTAGTGTTTCAGGTGATTTAAGAGTCTGCTAGTATCCTGTGAGATATTTTGGAAACATAAGTGATCTATTCATATGTTTCATACTAATTATGTTTTTCCCACTATTGTATTAAGCTAGTGTTTCTCCTTGTGGATTTTCTCATATCAGATTGAGATTTTCTTGATTTGAATTTTAAAATATGAGACTTTTTTTTTAATTGAATAGCTTTGCGCAGTTATATGAACCCATAAACAAATTCCATATGTAAAATAGATAACTAAGAACACTTTTGTTTATTAAAATTTGTATTTGTGATTACCCACTTGCAACTTAAAATGGCATACCAGATATGGAAAATGAAATCAAAACAGCACCCAAGTGAGGTTTTATTAAAAACAAAACAAAAACCAAAAAACAAAACCCTCACCAGAATCTTGTCTTCTTTGGTTTGAATAAATCACTTATTGTTTTCTTTTAAAAAAATAATATTACATCATCCTATGGAATAAGGGGGAATCTATCTGTATTTTTAAGAACCTAATTCAGTCCTTTAGTTTCTGTGGTACAGAAGATGACCAGATGCTGCCCGTTTAGTTGAAAAAGGCCACTCATTTATAATTTCCTTGTTCTAATGCTACCTGAGTCAAATGACTAGTTTCATAACTAGATCTAATTATTCTTTTAATTAATTCCTGTTATTATGCTGGTTTAACTGATGTACCAGTTTGATTGAACACCACCTGCAATGTGTGGAAAAGTCACTATTTTTTGGGGAAACAATTTCTTAGCACTGTGGTGCTTGCATACATTAATTCCTTGCTTGTTTTTATAACTTACAGCAAACAGCTTACATACAGGATACACCTTAAGTCTATTTTAAAACATCTGGTACTCGATGAAAGATGGTAGATCAACTTTGCTGTTCAAAGTACATCATTTTCATCAATGCCACTGGCAGTTAAAAACAATAATGATTCATCAAAAGATTTTTAGCCTAATAAAGACATTGCAATGGCTTCCCTTCAAAAGTTTTCATTACTCTTACAGCTGTTGTTTTGCTCCATTTTGTTTTTTTCGAAGAACCATTCTATCTGCAAATATGGTGCTTGAAGACTCGGGAAGAAGTGACACCTCACTTATTAAGAATGTCTCTGCTTTTTTATTGATTTTTCAATGTCATATTAAATTCAGAGCTACAGAACTAAATCTAATTGGATGAGTATACATAAGAGAGTATGATTAATGAAAAGCCAAAAACAAATGCAAGTGCTTCCCTGTGCAGAGAACCAGCCTAACACACTTATCTGATGTTTTCCTTCTCTTTATCTCCTGGGACTCAGATACTGTTTGTGGATCTTCATTCCTTTGTTTGGTTATTGCAACAGTAATTGTTCAGCAATTGAACTAGGGGTTGTCTATCTTGTAAATGGCTGGGTTGTTTGTAATTACTCCAGGAACACTGTTGAAAATGGAGTGAGTTTGCTACTGCTGTCATGATTCTGGAAATACTCCTGTAAATGGGCTTCAGATGCCCAAGGACTCCAGGCTAGGGCTGTTCAGTGGGGCAGAATTGTTGCTTGGATGTCAGGCTTTGCACAGGGGAGACTTACTGGGCAGGAAAGCTTGAGCTGTGATAACAGAACCACTCCTTTCTAATAGTCTCGTAGATAGCAAGTATGATACGTGTGTGTAGGGGGGAAGAATGTGGTGTGGTGGTGAAGGATCAAGTTCAGGCAGTATCCTAGTTTGGTGTGCCATGAGGACCTCAGGAGTACAAACTGGGCAATGCTAATGATGGACAAGCAGGACAAGCAGCTCAATTGTTATTGTTGGTCTTTCTGGAGCTTAGTATATATTGCTTAACACCAATAAAATATATATTTACTTAAATGTTACTGTCAGTTTTCTATTATTGGAGTTGACGTGCTTCAGACTATTACTTTTTCAGACTGCACTGCTCATGCTAAAATCCGTGCTCAGAGTATTTGCACTGAAAGGTTCTGTCTATTACAGTATTGTAAAAAACAGTGCTATAAGGCATCTTGAACTGTAATCTATTTTTTCTTGGTCTCAAATTAAGCTTAGCTATCCATTAAAAAGAAAAAAAAAAAAAAAAAAAAGACAACGTTTCTTACAGATTTAGCCTGTTCTTAAAAACCTCCAGGGGTGGAAATACTACAGCTCTTTCAAGCATCCTATTTTGATTTTATACACCATCCTCCAGGCCCATTCACAAAACCTTATAGGTCAGGTAGTATTCATAACTGTAGTTGCCAATGAGCTTTCTTGTGCTCTCCACTCATGTGGCATGTAGAGCATGATTTCTCTCTTTAGGCGTGAATTTTTTCCATTGGAAAAGCTTCCCACACCTTGGAAAGCATTAGTGCAATTGTAAGCCTATATAATGCTGAGCTAAATTCATCCCTTGATGAAGCGTTTGTTACAGATAACTGTATTCCCTTCTCTGGTTCAGCTTTCAGTCATCTTAGTTAGCTGAAAATTTCAGTTGCTTCCACTGAATGACTCTAGATCTCCAACTGTGTTTGCTCAGAATGTTTTCTTCAAAATATTAGTGACGTACCTGTGATAAACAGGATAATTAAAGATTGCAAGAATTGGGAAGAATAATAGCGTAGAACTGAGACACTGCTCTTTGCAATAAAGCCAGATTTTTGCAGGTACTCCAGCAGAGGACTGAACAAAACAGAACTGGAAATGCTCATCTGAGAATATTGACTAGTTGTATCTTTAGCTACACTGGCATACCAGTGTTGGAACACAGATAGCAATGCATTTCTTTAGCCACTTTAGAGTGATCTGGAGGGAAGTAGTACAATAAATTGGAAACAGATGGAAAGCGAATTATGTTTAGTCATAAGATGTTCTATATAATAGCATTAAATCAGGTGTCTGACACTGATGGTTTTGCCTCAATAAGAAAAGGAAACAACACCTAGGGATTGAATGATTGTTGGTGGTGAATTATTTTTATACTTTTCTTGTAAAGATACTTTTTTGCCTCTGCTTCTTTGCAATAGAATTTGCATTGCGAATTAATTTTTAAACAATCTTATCAAGAATATCATTCTGGATAGGAGTTTATTCCATCAGATTGACGTGCATTATATTTAAAAAGCGTTAGTAGGTTGTGTAATCTCTAATGTTTTCTAGTGGAGGTAGTGAGCACTATTTTATTAAATTGTTGAACAAGGAAGCAGTCCAGCCTGCATTAAATAAACAATAGCTGACCAGCTGAAAGGTCCTTAAAGAGGTGATCGGTTTGGAAATAGAAGACACAGGAATGTAGCTCGAGTATTACAAACTGGCTTGGCCTACTTTCACAGTTATCTGAAATGCGCATCAGATATCCCAAATCAGCAGTGGATTTTGTTCCTCCTGTCAGGTGCTATCACATCACTTTCCACTAGAAGTACTTTAGTGTTGGTACTAGTGTTAGTGTTTAGCATCTTTTGACACAGATTCTGAAGTGCTGAAGATTTTTATGTAATCTTTCCTGGCAGAAGGAGACCAGTTAGGCCAAAACTTTTAGAAATTACCTGAGGTATTACTCTGCTTTTGGAGATCCTTGCTTGGCGAACTGTGGGGCTGATTTGAGGGAGGGCTGTGGAAGTTTAGGTTTTTTTGGTTGTTTTCTCATGCAGATATTTTGTATGTTACAATAAAATCCCTTGAACAATTTGTAGTTTTTGAAAGTTATTACTTAAAATAGTATTTGCTAATGAATTCGTTTTATTGTTACACTAACACATAGAATTGTGTTCACACTAATGATGCAATTTAAGTAACCATAATCTTGAATCCAAGAGTTCATTTCCTTAGGAACATTTGTTCCAAAAATAAGAAATTTGTAACATGGTAATGTCACAGGGCTGTTATTCATCAAACAAAACAGTGCTGTATCTATTTTGAGCTAAAACAGCAGAGACAAATTGGTAGGGTGAGCAATTTGGGGGCACTTTTGCTAACATCCAGATCTCTAAAGTAGTTGTGCAGCAAAGTTCTGTTGCAGTGTTGGTCTTGGAAGAGATTCTCACTCTGAGATACATTGAGAACATGATGCTGACTGCTAGACTTTTTGAACAGTTGCTAGCTTTCACTAATCAACATTTGATAGATGTAAAATATTCATATCGTATATGTTTGTCCTAGATTTGTGAAAATCTTGTCCTGAAGTCAGTGAGATTTTTTTCCAGGGAGAAAATACTTATTTCCATGCATGGCACATGAATAGCTTCCAAGCCTCAGGTTCTCCTTTTGAATGGGCTCATGCTGTCCCATCCTTTGTATTTTATCAATGGCTATTTTTGTTAAGGAATAATTTCTGTATTCTGATAAAGCAACATGACTTTTTTTGTTAGTCGTAGCCTGTGAAATTACTATATGCATGTTTTATTGTGGGAAAGGTAGTGAGATTACAGTACGCTTTATGGATTGCTCAATGATAAATCAACATTTTAGAAAAAAACAGGACAATGGAACAGGAAGCAGATGCCAGAGCATGTCACAAGCCCATTTGGATGTGCTCTAGTAAAGAGAAGAAAATAGATTTTATTGATATTCTTGTAATTATGGTAACTTGATAAAGCTTATGACCAAAGCAGTAGTTTAGTTTGTACCAGTTGTGTCTTGCTTAGTTACAATTTGAGATGAGATGACTATTGGGTAGCTCAAGTAAAACTGAACACGGTTTTGTACCATGTCTAGGCATTTATCTAATTGAATACATCCTATTGAGCTCATCTTCTTAGGCAGATTGAACTTGTATTTTCCTATTTATATTTTTTCATTAATTTCATTTATTAGTTTGCTGAATATCTTGCCTGTATATCGAATAACTACTCCACACAGAAAATAATGGAGATAGAATATACTTTTAGCAATTTATCCAAATACAATGTTTCCAAAAGTTTTTACTGTTCCTTAATCCTATCCTGTATCATTGACTTCTTTAGGGTCAAAAACAGCACATGTATTGTTTTGAGGTATAGCTGCTTGAGGTTTTCATTTTACCAAGTTCAATAGCATTTATGGCTCTGTAAATCCCACCAGTTGCCTACGTACTTTTTTCTTGCACATCTTTCTCGTAGATTTCCAGAGAACTCACAGTTCTCCTGGTAGTTCAGGAAAGTGTTAAAATCAGCCACTACATTCTGCACAGGGCGTTTAGAAACTTTGCGTATATGATGGTTGTTCTAATTATACAAAATATTTGGACACTGTCTTGACTACAATATAGTAGCAAAAATGTAATTTTATCTCTGTCTTTAAGATGATATAAAAATAGCATGCATAACTATAAGAATGATTCCTAAAGAAGCTGAAACAGTACATTCTCTGTAAAATTCTGGCTCAAAACAGCTGTTTTTGTGAGAACTGGTGTTAGCAGCTGAAGTCAGACATAAAGATCCTTTTTCACTTTCTTCTAAGCTTTTCCTCAAATGTTTGCAAAACTAGCTGTTGCAACAATACAAAGATTTCGCAGTTATCAAATCCAACCCAGAACTCTCATTGATCATTGCTTAATAAAATAACAGAGAAGTGTGAATAGGGCTTATTTTGATCCTTGAAGACTAAACATTTATTGCCTTGTGGCCTATGACTGTGGAGGCTTGACTTAGTGCTGTTTTTTTTTTTTTTTTTTTTTTTTAATTCTATGGAAATATCCTTGCTTTACACCTTTCGAACAATCAGGTCAGAGCCTCCTGCTGAAGGGGCTTTGCCAGATAACACCAGCATAGGAACTAACTGATCTTCACTGTTTGTACTGGATTCTGCTTTGTTCACCAGTTTCCATCAAATGTAAGAGTGCATGTTTTTCCCATATCTTTGAACATGAAATTTCAGCTGAATATGTTTTACATAATTTATTGGACTGATTCTTTGTTTGGTTGTCCTGTCACAGAGGGTCTGCAAACACAATAGCCATGGTTCCTAAGGAATTTATTTGATGGTGAAAAAATTCCTGAGTGACAGAAGGCATTCTCTTTCATCCCTCAAATGTTCCTAGTCCTTATGCTTCCGCTGTAAAAGAAACAGTCCTATTATTTCTGTGATTTAGCTATTCTGTCTTCTGGAACAACTTTCTGATTAAAAGCAAAATTCTGCTAAGGAATAAATTTGTAGCATGGAAATAAAAGGGAATTAAGTGACCATTCTTCCCCTTTCTTTTACAGCTTCTGATAGATTTAAATTCAATGGAATAGGCTGACAGTATGTTTTTTTTCCAAGTGAATTTGACAGAGATCAGCAAACAGAAGGTAGTGGTACCATATATACTGGTAAGAATGATTTTTAGGGAGGTGAATATAGAAGTAATAGAAAACTTTAAAGTTGTAAGAATTTCTGGCATAAAAGGTTCATTAGTGAATCTGATAAAACACTGAGTATTTTCTAATCTCCAAAATTACAACGTGTTGGAGCTGCATTCAATATACATATTAATATTGTATGTTGATTGGCCTAGGGATGTCAAGATGTTGCTGTAGACAGTTTAGTGTGCAGCTGTGTTTGAAAATGTGTGCTGTGCACTAGAATGTGTAAGGGTGAAGGATCATATGGAAAATATTAAATGCTTTTATAGAAATCTACTATGCTGTATCATTTAGAATAGTTCTCTGTACTAGTCATCCTGTGGAAAATTACTCATGCAAATAAAAGAAATGAAAAGACTAGGATTATTTCCCTTAGAAACAAGATGCTAAAAAGAGATGTAATAATACAAAAGGTTTCAGAGAGAGTAGTGCAACAAGGGCACATTCATGAAATTTCAAAGAAGCAAATGCAAAACTGATGAAAAGAAATACCAAAGTAATGTGTGGTTGCACTGGGAACTCCAGCACAGTAAGTCATGAAAAGCAGGAATTTACTGAGAGGCAAAAAGGAGAATGTTTTTATAGATGAAAAAAATTACTTAATTATCTGAATTGATTGTAATAACTGGGAAAGTTATATTCCCTACTCCAAGGATTATTTATAAATTTGTATCCAACAGTAAATGGATGAAAAGCAGATACAGTCGTGGGAGCACGAACCTTCATCAGGCCCCAGTATGCCTGGCCATTTGGTTTTATTTTTGTATGCCACCTTTTGGATGCATTTTTTCCTGCACAGAGGTCCAACTTCATAAGGATAGCTGGATGGCACATTTTCTCCCAATGGCTCCCAACTGACATATTAGGACATGTTGCTGGGAGGTAGAAAGTGTAATTTTGAATCTTCTTAGGCTGATGAGTGGATTTAGGGTAGGTTTTCCACCTTTTTGGCAACCACTTTAACTGCTTTGCTCTTTTACGAGCAAAACATTAAGACCTGTTAAATTCTCTAAGAGAATATTTGTAAATATCTGCTGCAGGAGTGAGCTTTAGGTTTTGTGAATGAAAATTCTTCTCTAGTCTTGATTCGGATAGCTAAGTTTGAGAGAGGAAGAAAAAAATTTAGACGGTAAACAATCTACATTGTGTAACTCGTAATTTTAGATTGGGGTGAGACAGACAAGGCGTAGACACTGCATTATGTTACTTGCAGGTGCCTAGAGCCTTTATTTGAGATGTTCCTTCCTCAAGGTTCTGGACCTCTCTCTGAGCTGTCAGGTGCTGGTGACTATAAATGCTAGCATACTGCTCTGCCAGACTTTGGGCCTGATCTGCATTCCAATGCTTCTTAAATTACAAGCGTCTGCTAAGTTTATACTGCAGTATAATTGAACTTAACGTTTTAATGTTAATTTTCTATAACACTTAACCCATGTATAAAACCAAATTCAAAGCCAATTCTCTTAATCTAAATCAAAAGAAAGTGAAGATCTTTATAGAGGATCTGATCCAACTTTCTGTGAACTCATTTGCAGTCTTGCATTGATTTCAGAGGTAGTTGCAGGCCGTAAGTCTACAGAAATAAGAAAAAAAGTAAATTAATGTAGAAAAAAGAGCACGTACACATTTTAATAGTCCTTAATCCCACTGAAACACTAAAGAGATTACAGAGCTGAACTGATGCAATAGACTTGTGCTTGTTAGGCTTCCTACATCATGAACAAGGCAGCAATAATGAATAATGAACAAAATGAATTGAGGTTCTATTTTCTTACTGTGTTTTACTAGAAGATCTATTTATTTTTAAACGTAGCTTTATTCTATTAAAAATGATAACTTGGAGTTAGGAAGTACTTCCAATCAACTACTTCTGTGATTAAAAAAGACCATATTGATATAAACTGCTTTCCTCCCTGAGTTGATAATTTTCTTGTATAACATTGTCCCTTAATGGCCAGGCTTCTACTTTAAGTACAAATACAGACTAGAGGCAGACAGCAAAAGGAACCAAATAGCAGATTTATCAAACAGCAATATGGATAAAATAAAAAATCCATTTGGGAGTTTGCACATTTCTGCAGCCTCAGGGCTGCAGTATACATTTCTGTCAACACTGTTTATGTGAAAAATTGCAGTGACATAGTGTAATTGGTACAATAATGTAGCCATTACACAGTTATGCATGATAACACATAATCTTACAGCCATATTTCTGTAAAGGAACAAAATGCAAAACATAAGATACTTTACTTGGAAAAATCCTGTGGCACATTGCAAGCCAAATTCTTTCTTGCAGACCATAGGTGCCTCTATCTGTGTTCACCCAAGATTATTAAATTTATGTTGTCAACTTCTGTACTTTGCCCACTAAAGAACACATAGGAGGTTAATCAAGAACTGTGTGGGTGAGCTTGTATCCAAACTTTGTGGTTAAATTTCAGAATTTCTAATTGTTCACCACCTCAGCAGGAAATCAAGTGAAAAAAGATCATGCAAAAATTACTCCTTGATACAGAGTATTCAGAAAATAATGATTGCTTTTTGATAAGCTTATTATCCAGTCCATTTTGACTTGTTCTTTAAATATATTGATTTAAAAGGTTGCATGTTCTAATAAGTAGAAATAAGGAAATAATAAGGAAAGTGAGGTGAGGGACTGTAATTTTTTTTTCTAGTTGTATCTGACCAAAAACCCAAGTTTCTATTCTTCCCTCTTGAAGAAAAATTTTCAGCTGTTTTTCACTTTTGATCAGTGTTCTATTTTTCATAATGTTAAGGGCTTTGTGTCTGTTACTTTTGGATTGACTCTCTAGGTCATTGGGTAGCTAGCAAATTAAAAGACTATCAGAAATCTCAATGATGTAAAATGATGTAAGACTTGCACAGAAGAAGAATATTGACAATGAGAAAATCATATTTTTCCAGAAAGATAAAGAGCAGTTACATAGAATTTTATTTTTGCTATTCTTAGTTTTTTAAGCAATCAGCTGCAGCAGAAACCTGTTACCTGTTTCTTTGTAAACAACAAAATGTAGTGCTAGAAAGATGTAGATTTAATTAGATAACCATAACTGGTTGTGTTCAGCTCTTGCTGTCCTTGCTTATTTTTAATCATTACTTCAGAGATGTATATTATGAGATCAAATTTGCCACTCTAATCACATGATTCCCAGCATTTGATTCTTCAGGTGTCCTCTCAACTCCAAAAGAAACAGTGGTGGGCCGTATGATTGATATCCTTCAGAATATATGCCTTTCTTTGCCTATGTTGCTTATAAAATATCTAATCCATTCTACGCTTCACTCTCTGCTCTTTCATTTATCTCTGTAAAAATGAGATAAATGCCCCAAATGGTTTTCCCACTGTTCCAGAAAAACATACAGCTTTTTTTTTCCTGGGGTTGTTGTCTTCTCCTCTAAGAGGAAAAAATAAGAACATTATCTTTTCTATGGATTTCTCTGGATTTGGAAATGCACAGAAGTTCTTGTTCTGGAAGCTACTTTTCCTAAGAATTACAAAAATATATAAAAATCCACTTTTACCTTTTTTACCTACATATACCTCCATACTGTTACCTACATATTGTTATTTTGGACCCAAACATGCTCTGACCAAAATTTAGGGGACTTATGCCAACATAAGTCATTACTTGGCCACTGGCTTATGTATGAGCGACACTGTGATACCTGAAAATATTTGGTAATATAATAATTATGCCTGAATCTTTAGAAGCCTTCTCAAGGGAACCAGGAAGCTAATTCCCACTGAATTTCTGTGTGATTTTAGTGTCTAGTGCCCTGTGGATTCTATTATGTTGTTTTTCTCCAGGTATTGAGAGACTAAAAAGATAGTTAAGACAGTTCATCAGATATATTTTGTTTTCTTTTGTAGGAAGTCTATGTGCCATAAAACATTGTCCGTGTATTATTTAAAGGTGGCAGGTTTGTTACAGTTAAAATATATTGCAAATGCTAGACATATGTTTTTAATATACAACAATAATATGTTACATTAAAAATACATATTTCTTCCACATGCATTTTTGAGAAGTTGACCAAACACTGTATGCATCAGGATTCATCACTGTCCACATTCCAATGTCGCAGCTAGACACACGTGCCTGATTTGGCTATTTTCTGTAGCTGTATAGCACAGAAACTGAGCAAGGTGCATATATCCAGTTTGGTGTCACGTTAGTGTTAATACAGGTGTGCGCCTACAGAAATGTATCTATTTCCACTTAGCAAACTGTTGTACAGCCTGACCTGAAAATATTCTGCATTTATGTTTCCTTTCTCTATTCACAGTCTGACTTTTTCAGCATTCCTTTTCCAGTCTTCTCCTTAGTTCTATTTTATTTTATTATTTTTCTTTTGCTTATAACGTATACAAATGTTCTCTTGTTCCATGAAATGGAGAGAGAAAGTAAAAAGATGCAATAGGTCAGTTTAAACTTTTCAAGAGCTTCAAAGAGGGTGATCCATTTGTAGCAAGTAATGCATTCAAATGTTGCCCTTTTCCAGTTTGCAATCTATTTAAGTGCAAGATTTTGATTTTTATGAATTTGCTGCTTGCTTTAAAATTGCTCAGAGAGCATTTCATGAAGAAGTTTTTGACATGTAAGTTGTTTGCAAATTATTTAATTTGTCTCTCACTATTTATTACTTATGAACTGGTGTTAATTCATGCCGAACTGGAGAAAACTAAATTTTGGGAGGGAAATCAATGACATTTCCCAAGGGTGCACAAGCATTTCTGGGCTGAATTTTCCCCACAAACAAATATTTATGATTCTGATAACTTTGTGCAATCTGTGTGTAGCTAGTGTATTCTGGTTGATTTTATGCACTTATGAGATTTCTTAATTTATATTAAAAAAAAAAAAAAAAAAAAAAAACTCTTTCAAATGTATTTCTAATCCTTCTGACCAGGACCTCACCACATTCCTTGCACACCAGGGATAAACTTTGGAAGTTAGTTGTTGAGATGGAAATAGGTTGTGACAATGGGCTGAGAAAAACAGGTTTTTTTTCTTCCTATCTGGAGGCAGGAGGCTTGAAGTAGTGGAAAATTAATAAAGGCAGAACAAAGGAGCCAGATGTTGTAAGGGGGACTAGGGAAGATTTAAAGAATACGTTTAGCAGGAGGAGAGAAGATACAGGCATGGCTTGTATAATGGGAGGTGATTTTGTCAACCGAGGTCAAAGATGGTGAGCTGAGCCAGCCTGAAATAACTCTTGCTTTCAGAGGACAAAGTATTTTGGATGGTCACAGATCCTCTGGGGACTCTCTCAAAAATACTGCAATATAGTGAGTAAGGACAAATGGTGTTAGAATCTTCTTGTGTGAAGCCTGTTTGTACGTCTGCCTGGTTATGCTTGCAGCACTCTCCAAAGGATTAAACAGCCCAGGGTAAAATAATCCAGATTCTCCCTCAGGCTTAGGGTTCTGAGAGAAAGTCTGCTAAAATTACTGAAGTATCTCAGGGACTAGTCTGGGCTTGGGGGCTTGGAGAAGATGGCATCTCAGAAAAGAATTTGTGCCACAGAAACAAAAAAGTGAAAACAGTATGACACCCTACCCCCTTCTGGGGGGTCTTAAAGCACTTAAGTCCTCATTGACTGAGGAGCTTCACTGTGTTGCAAAAACAGTCCTTCAATTTTTCATGAATATCCATGTAAATACTCATCTTACATTCTGTTTAGGGAAAAAACAAATGACAAGTACCACAAACACAGACACTAATAGAATATACTTTTTATTAAGTTACTTAGGAATGATCTTTGGAGAGTGTATTTTGCAGTTCAGTGCTTCAATTAAAACCTTTGTTTTCAAGATTTTGCTTGCTATTTAATAAGGACCAGAACCTTCCTACAGTTCAGCTTTGCCTTGCTGCTTAATATCACAGATGAATTTCTAGACCTCTTACTCCCTTATCTTACCTGATTTTGAACCACTTGTGGTGGAGAATAGGACTTTGAATTTGTTTTGTGCCCACAGGAGCAGGAGAGAAAGGCTGCAGTGTGGGAGTCTGTCAAAGTCTAGGTAGTCTTGTGGCCTCATTTCTTTAATGCCTTATAATTTCTAAGGATTTTGAGCATCAGCATCCACTGTTATTCCTGCTGTTTGTATGTGTAATATGTTCATATTGAGCTATAAACATTCTGAAGAAATCATAATTCTTTGAGCCTACGAGCTCCACGTTCATCAGCGTAGGAGAGATTCAGGTTGTACTTTTCCCAGAGGCACAGTCCTTTCTTTGGGATTTTCTGTACTTTTCTTTAGCAGCTGCTAATGCCTAATCAGATGATTTATTTAGTTTCTCTGCAGGCTACTTCTGGTCAGTCTCTCTACTGCATGTCTTTTAATGGTACTTCTTGTCAGCCAAAGAAAATGCAGTGACATGACCAAATTTTGACCTATATTCATCTCTTTGGGAAACTGAATAATCTATCCAACATTGTGAAGGATGTAGCATTGTCAGTTCTAGATCGCTGTTTGTGCAAAAATACTTATGTTCAGGAAACTGCAAGAGATAAACATAAGACCTCCCACTCCCAGACCAAATTGACCCATGGAGGACACTATTTTTAAACTATTGTCTACTTAAGCAAATTTAAATAGTTTCATCACTGAATCAAGTATCAGTTTTAGATAATTCTTTAGAGATGACACTGTAGTTCTTGAATTCCAAGCAGATAACGTCTACTCTCAGTACTGCAGATCTTAAAGGACATTTTACTTTGACATATTAAGCTAATCTTACCAGAGAAATCCATGTCTTTGTATCAAAGAAAAAGTATTTTTATCAGAGGAAAAAAAGTTTACTTGTGTAGTTACCTTGTAATCAAGTAATTTTTCCAGGAAGGTCCAAAATAGGTAGCTTCAGGAAAGTTTGAGGGCAGCCCAGCAACAGCATTCAAACGAACCTCTGTGAGAATGTTTAATGAAGACAAAAAGACCAGCATAATGGTGTGTCTTTAGCATCTCTCAAATGTAATCACTACTGTTTTTAGCAAGTGAATGAATCTGGGCTAAATTTTTCCCTGTTAAAGATGTAGTTTCAGTGGGATTTCTGTGGACTTAGACTGTAATGTGAAAACAGTGTTTGCCAGCTGATATTAATAGAGATGTATTGAATTGTGGAAATGGTCTGTTTTTGCTTACATGCGAGAGAATCATTTTTTAATAAATGAATGATTTTCTCATACACCTTGCAGAAGATACAAATATTTTTGAGGCATTTATTTGGACTTTGAACTACAAAAAAGATTCTAAGAATCATATACTTTTTATGCCAATAAAAGTGTATTTGTTACACCTACTTTTTCATAAACTGCAATATGACACTAATCTTGCATGTTGAACTGTTTGAAATTCTAAGCACCTTGAAGGTCTTCTGTCACTTAATGAGAAATCTAGAAAAGGAATTCAGTTTTATAACACTCTCTCTATAATATTTAGCTGTTTCCTTTCTCCTACAAAGGCGATATTTAAATGCAGAGAAGGACTTCTGGTTTAACAGCTTGTCTTGCAAAGAAGAATGAGCAGCAGGAATTAAGAATTCAATTCAAGTAATAGAGAAGGCCATATTTTTAGGAAAAATACTAGTTTCCTTCCTCTCTCATAAGCAAATCTTGAATTTTATTGTCTTTGAAAGTCCTAGAAGCTATGTACTGTTGAGAAGAGTTGTAACTCAATACCATTTGTAGATTTTTGTGGTGCCTACAAATATATTTACCAGCATTCTGGTGATCAAATTCCCAGTTTTTGGTCTCATGCCCCTGGCATGCCCCTAGTAATGTATTTCCTACTGTTTATTATATTATGAGATCACATGCAGAATGCTTTTACAACATGCCATAAAAATGTGAATTGTTTAAAATACCAATTTCTAATCAACTGTGGGAAAAGGGGCTAGTAGAAAATTCAAGGTTAATATTTTTGTGCTTTTCTGAAATAATTGTGAACAAAGAGGCCATCATTCAAAGAGCATTCGGTGGCAATAGAACATAAGCATGAAATGGTTCAATGCAAAACTGCTGCTTATTCATAAATGCACAATGAAGGTATTCAGCAAAATTGATTTTGAAAATGTGCAATTATTATCTCGTTTTCTTTGGTGAGCTAAAGAGCAAAGTATGAAAATATAGAATTGAGTCTGTGATACACAATGAATTTTTTGTATTTTGAAATTAATGTGGTGTCAGTGAGAGAGTCTCTGTAGCCATTGCTATTTAACAAGCACCACCTCTTTTAAGCTCCTGCAGCAATCCTGAGCTGTGTGAGGCATGAAAATACTTCAGGCTTCAGCCCCTTTCAGATGCTTTTCTCAGACTGGACTATTTTTAATAGAAAAGTTGGGAAGAAAATCTGTGAAACTCACTACTGCAGGATAGGGACATAAAATGCTTAAAATGATGAAAAGAGAAGCATGAAGCAGTTACAAAATTATTAGGAACAGCAGCAGTTGTATTAACAAGAGTAAAATATGTAAGGAATTGAATCCTTGCACTTTATGACAAAGGATAAAAGCAACAAAAGCCTGTGAGCTCCTCATTTAGCCATGTCACAGTCTGAGATGTATCTCCAAACTACTTGCTCAGTTTCTTGGTTGGATCTAGCATCCTGCTCCTGACTACGCAGCTGAAAAAAGCCAAATTAGTGAGATTAAAAATTAGTTTGGTAATATCTATGTGGAAATTGGTCTGTTCTTGACTCTAGTATGAATTTATTCCCAGTTTGTGTTTTGCTAGGTCTCCAAGTCCACTGAAGTACATCATGATGGAGATAACCTACAGTGACTTTCTGTAACTGATAAGCCAAGATTGTTCTGAATTGAATAGGTTATAGACTGAGCTCTAGCCAGTTACCTAAGTCATTCAGTTACTAATACTAAAACAAAAGAAATTTTGAGATCATTGCTAATTTTTTGGAATCTAGTAAGAAAGGGAGTTGCCAAAAAGTAACTGTAAATTTTGAAGAATATTAGAAGATTTCTCTTCGGTTAATCTCATATTATCTGCAGTTAGTAAAATAGCTACTTAAAAATATTCTGGACTAACATCCTAGAAATAGGTAAAAAGTCACATCTACTGTTGCTGTTGTGCTGATGAGACGTATAGCAGTTTGCAGTTATTAAAAATATTTTTTTTCTGGTTTCAGTTTGCCTAGGAATCCACTAGTTTGAGTGTATACTCAACAGAATACTGTTGAGTACTGTACACTACAACTGTACTGTATACTGTTAACAAGGTTATTTTAATACATATTCATTAACCAGCAATATAATACAGAAATTCTCAGTAGAATTGTTACCATCTTTTATTGCAGATAACAAGAACTACATAGTTTTCTTTTTCAATAATTTATTATTTTGTGTGCATGAAAATTACTGGATGTTGAGTATAGCAAATTTCTTCTCTCCCATGCTCAAGAATTAACATTGAGAGAAAATTTGGTGCCTGGGACTGGCAATTATTAAATTTAGTTTTGCTGTATTTCTTGATATTTCTTATAACAATGAAATAATGTGTAAATAATAGCTTCAGAGGCTTTTCTTTTTTGTGAGGGGATAATAATTTGGGAAAAATCTCTTTAAAAGGTAAGGGCCCAGTTTTAAAAAAAAATCCTTTTATGTGAAGACTGGTTTGATCTTTTAGTTTGAAATCTGCAGCAGAGAGATTACTATTGGTTGTTTGAACTGATCCTTTACTAGACATTTGTAAAAAGAGGCTAATTTAATTTTAGTCACTGCCTTTAGTATAAAAATGATATAGGTTCAGGTTTAATCTACATATTGTGTATATTCATGTTTAAATCACATTTGAATATGTGATAGAGGAAAGGAAATGAGAAGAGAAAATGGATATAACCCACTTCTTTTCTAATTTTCAGGGCTCACGAGCCGTTTAGGTAGAAGTGCAAAGGAAAAGGATTCATAATAGAGAATCTGATTAGAAGGTCTGGTTTAGATCTCTATGTAAGCAGGAAATGATGAATCTTGGCAGAGTCTCAACTGTGAAATAAAGCAGTGAAGAAAGCTGATGCTGATGCTTTGGAAAGACAGGACAAAAAACGTACCCAGAAGATAGGAAATTGCAGACATATTTCATTTTGGCAGAGCCTGAGAAAATGCTTATCATTACCAACATTGTATGAACAATTATTTATTATCCATTCTGAAGAAAAACAAGAGAGGGTTAATTCTCTGACCAATAGACTGAAAATAGAGTCAGTGACTTAGGGACTGAGTATTAGCATAAAATATAGCTAGATTGCTTGTCCTTTATCTGAAGAACTGTAATTTAAAGGGGAAAATCACATACTTGTTGTTAGAAGTAAGAAGCTCAATATGCTTGTTGGGGTTGTCGTAGACAAGCTTAGCATTGATATGTTGTATATAGCATCTGTGTTAATCAACATCCTTACCATAAAAGGGACACTTGGAATGAAAAACATACTTTTAAATTTATTAACGATTAATTATTTTTTCTTGTTCCCTCAACTAATAAGAAAAAATGAGGCATGCAGATTATTCTCTTGATTTTTATAGTGTTGTGTTTCTGTAGAGTAGGGAAATTAAAGACTCTCAAAATAAAGGATAGTCAATTTTCTGAGATTCCCCTAACTAAAGGATAGTCAATTTTAGGATTCCCCAGCTTTAGGTTAGCTCCAGTTCTTGCTGAAACCAGGGGAATAACTTCAGCAAATAAGAAATGATAGAGCTATAGTACTCTAAGAAGATTTTTTTCTGCTCTTATATTATTGTAAGTGAAACTTCAAATTGTTTAGATTCAAAATCAGCTGATGAGCAACATTGTGAATCTCTTGTTAGGAGGGTAATTTTCTTGCCTAAAGACTTGCTGCAAAGTGAGACACACTTTAAATGTACCTGGAAATACACCTGTAACATATTCATTCTTCATCTTGGTGCCTTTCATTACTGATAAATCCATGCTGTGCTTGCTTTGTAATTTGTTTGTAAATGCAGTCTCGTCTGAAGACGCACACACTTCTGGTCATTTCACACCTCTAATGTCAAAATGTGACAATTTTAGCTCAAGTATGTCAAACAAACCTACACTAAAACATCCTTGTTTTATGTAGGAGAGAGTATTTTCAGTGAAGTATCTTACATCCAGGAGCTTTGGCTCTCTTCCCACTTGCCAGGGATGACATTTTTTGTTGACATTCACATTTTGCTGGAATCAGCATCTTCTCATACATCTTTATATAGAATGGCAGGATGAATGGTTCTGTTGATTTATGCAAGAGTGCTGATTTGTCTCAGATACGTCTCAGATCTGAATTATCTTTGGCTGCTTCACCATCACGAATGACCAAAATGTTTTCAGTAACAGAGCTATTTTCAGTTTTCCTTCCCTTCTTTTTTTTTTTTATGTTTTTTATGAAAAAATTCATGCTGAAAACAGAAACTTTCTGCTTGTGTATTAGCCTTTTCTTCCTTTTCTACACTGGCTGTTATGTCCCCTCTACAGGGAAAAGTTACAATTCAGCAAAATGCCCATTTAATAACACCTCTGCCTATTTCAAAGCTCTGTTTGCTGCTTTCAGCCAGTCTTAGTATCTCTCTCCCCATCCAAAGTTCACACACAATGAGAATGTTTCTTTTAGTGACAAGGAGACTGGCAAGGTTAATCAAGCATTAAATATTTTTGCTGTTTCTTCTGAATTGTTTTGCCTGTTGTTTCTATACGGTAATTCTGAGTTGCTAAAACTAAGGGAAGTTATAGTCCTTGGCAAGTTTTTTCATCTTTGGGTTGGTATAATTTAATAGGCGTTTTAGAGGGCCTAGCCTTGAACGTGATGAGGCTTTGGAGCAATTGATCACTGTATTCCCATTATTGCCTAAATGGTTGTTGCCTTGAGCTCTGTTAATGACAGAATTCAACTGGCTCTTAGAGAAAAAAGGAAAAAAAAGAAAAAAAGAAAAAGAAATTGTTCTTAAATTCATATGAAATCATGCCAGGTCTTTACAAGTCTCTCGAGGGTTTTATGGTTTTATGTAGAACCCTTAAACTGTGTCTTTGAGAAGCAGCTGCATTTGCCACATTTAGAAATCATTTCTATAATTTCACTACTCATGCCAAGCTGAAATAAAACACCTCTGGTGCTGCTTCTGAAATTTTCCACTCGGGATAAGGTCAATAGGTATTTTTTGGAAATGTTTCTTAGAAAGGTTGGTATAACTAGGGTGGCTTTCTTTTCCACCCCCCTCTATTTGTTTGGCAAAAGATCGTTTTTCTACATTGATCTGAGAGGGCAATATTCCATCTGGCCTTAAACTCAGCATTCACCCTTTTCATCAATCTGGTCTTGAGAAACTGTGTCTTGTACTGAATGTGAAAAATGAGTCTAATTCATCTTTCTCTGTTTATAAATAGCTACTTCCAAGCACTGAGTTGTAGGACACAAACATGTACAGCAGGTACTTGCTTGAGAAATAGATCTATTACCAATGTTTCTTTTGAAAACTGTTTTTGCCACTGTTCGCTGATCAGTAGCTTGACTTTAAGGCAGTTGAGTCTTTCATCTGATGATGGGAGTGTGGCTCAGTTCAGGTAGGTCAGAAGGTCCTTTTAGCTCTGTTTCTGCTCTGGTTGAAGTAAAAAGGGAGAGTGAGTATCCTCCAGCCAATACAAGAGGAGGTATATTACACATCAAGGTCAAAGCTAAAGGCTTCATAAAGTATAGGCCTGACAGGGTGACAGCAATGAATTCTTAAGCTGCTCAACTGTGCTCATAAAACATAGTGACTTGAAAAGTCAAAATTTGCCTTTTGGACTCCTCTTACTCTATGATTTTTTGTAAGCTGTTCAGAGCCAGCTTTTGTGCAAGCTGAGCCATGCCTCACAAAGTGCTACCTCTTATATGTAAGAAGATAGGTCATATATTCTCGGCTGGGTTTCACTAAAGTGATACAGTAGTATTGTATAATGTGGAATAAATGGATGATAGAAGATCTTTTTTTTTCACTTGATTTTGGGGTAAAAGAAATAGACAAACTGGCAAACTGACTATGTTCGATTCTGGTGACTGGGTTAGTTCATTGGTCGACTGTGTGCCTCTGTGGTTTCTGTTTCTCCAGATTTGCATTAAGTGCTTGTACTTTGCACTGTTCTATATGACTCTCTCATTTTCTTCTATAGCCCTTCTGGAATAACTTTTTAAAAGAAAGGACTAAATACTTGCGATGCTGTTGGTAGTCTTACAGCAGGTGTTGCTGAAAAGGTGGAGGGTACTTGGCAAGAGAAGCCAATGCATTTCTCTTTGATTTTTCTGCTCCAAAATTGCCTCAGTTATTTTTATGTTGAAAGAGTGACTGGCTAGCCAATTTACTCTCCACCTAAAAAAAGTGGGGAAAACAAAAACTGAAAGCTAGTGAGAAGGCGAGGTTAAACAGTAGAGCAAACATTGTTCAAATAGTAAAAGGCTTTATACCGAACTTGAAAGTTGACTGAACTTGGGGTTCCAGACAAAAGGTTCTCTTAAAATTGTATTTCGGATAGTAAGGGAGGGTTACTCACCTCGTTTCAGCTTTCTTGGAAGAATGTGTGGAAGGAGGTGGTCAGTTATATTTTGGATCCGTGTAATTGTGTTTCCGGATACCTTTAATTCCAGCACTTTGAAATAATTCTACTTGGTAGGAATTGTGAGGCAAATTCAGACCTTTGATTTGGTGCCTGCATGTGGATAGAGGTGTTTAATGTTAGTTGCCCAAGTCTGAATATTTTGGATTGAGAATTTGATCTGTAAAATATCAGTCTGAATCCAATTTTTTTTAGCAGGCATTAGAAAACTCTCAACTGAGAAACGCAAAGTGTTTTCTACTTGCCCCAAGCAATGCATAGCCTCTTAGCCTACCTCACAGAAATGTCTTTTTCTTTTATTCTGTCTCTCTTTGCAACTTCAAAAATTCTTCACTGTATATGTCATTTTTCCCTTCTGCAGTAAATTTCCTCCACTCTCTTGTTTTCCCTATTCCTTGTTCATGCACTGCCTGCTAGTGCTCTCCAGAATGCAGGGCAAAGTGTGCAGTGAGCAAGAAGTGTTACAGAATTGAGCAGTTGCACAATGCTGAGAATGAAAACATCTGGGAAGACTTGACCGTTCAGTTTGCTTGTCTTTGCAGAGCTAAGTGGGATTATAATGAAAGGTGCAACTCATTCATGTAAGCATTTGGCTTTGCTTTTCTGAAATCACACTGCCACTCCTGTGCCATAAGCTCTCACAAAACTGAATTCTTTCTTATGTTCAGGTCTGTCTTTGTTTTACTTTGTATAGTAACATATCTCTCTCTCTCTCTCTCTCTCTCTTTTTTTTTTTTTTTGGTACGCCCTATCTAGTTTATACTGAGAGAGAATAGATAATATCATGACTTACCTGTATTCTTTGAAGTGGTGTTATTTAAAAAAATATGTTAAACAACCAATGACTCTGATTTTTGTTAGTATTGGGATGGTTGAAGTCATACTCAAGGTTTGATAATTCATATAAATCATATTAAGCTAAGTCTCTGACTTATTTACCTTTGTAGTTGTGTCTTTGTTCTTTTGTGGACTGTTTTCTATACTGTGCACTCTCTAGTCTTGGCAGATTGATCCATTCGAAGTTACTCTATATTATGGTTACAGCAGCTGTTCTGCAGATACCTATTTGTCCTGGCCAAAGTGAAATCACCAGTCATGAGCAAGTAGCATCAAGTCTGGTTGTTTTATAGACAACATGAAGCTCTTTCATATTCCAGTGGCCATATGAATGATTGATAGACCTCATTATTTTGAAGAACTATTGCACTGTAATGTTTCCAGATGTTCTCCAGTGGAAGCTTGTGTTATTACTATAGGGAAGTATCAATCAGTAAATAAACCATGTCACTCCTTGCCATTCTATGCAATCATAGTGTTCTGATCTTGTGGTTTGGCTTCATTTACAAAGGAATCGTCAATTCAAATAGATTATCATTCTGTATGTTACACTGCAGAGCAGCAGAGGAACAGTTTGAGTGCGTGATATGATCAACATTTTAAGAGCTAAACAGAGTCAACTGTGATCGATACTCAGGTCAAGAGTCATCAAGAAAACCTCAAATTCTGCAAAAAAAAAAAAAAAAAAGTTTCCAGTGGATCAGTAGGTGACAGTAGACCATCTGTTACTCGACTTCTGCTCCACTATTGTGCTCTAGCACTCTTTTGTCAAGGGGTCTTCCTTTTAGGAAACAATTGTAGTGCTGTTACAAGTAGATGCATGTTTGATTTCAGCAGTTTTTTCTTACTTGCTAGAATTGGCTTCAAAACTGTGATAGTGATTGTAATTTGATAGCTAGACAGTTCTGAGGAAGGTCTAGGAGTAAAAGCCTAGATGCATTTACTTTCAGTGTGAAAAGTGGAGGCCTAGGGTTTTTGTAGTTTGTCAGCCATCCCAAATTAAGTTAGAGTTCTAGATTGTGATTAAGTGATATATAAACTCAGCTAAAGCTGGTGGTTTTATGTGCTGTTTTAAGAACTTGTAAAATCTATAATCTAGACTTAAGTGATGATTTTTTGTCCAAAATCATTCAAAATAAGAATTGTTAATCCTTGCAGATTGTATGCTAGATTGTGTAATATTTAATGATTCTGGTTTTTAGCTTTGTCATTAGCATTCTTTTAAAGGGGCATTTCTAGATGTTTGGTAGAAAAACTTCCAGTCTGTAGTACCAATGAAAAATGCCACTTGAATTTTCGATTTAACTCCAGCTTCAAAACCAGAACGGGAAGTAAGAATTAAGATATATTATGGTGAAAAATTAGATTAATATTAGGCAGTCACATAGTTTGGGTGGACCTGGTTCATGACCTGTAGCGTTTGGATTTTGCAATGCAGAAATTGGATGAGAGAGAGGCCTCTGCATAGGCGGCCAAACCTTCCGGATGGAGCTGGTTTCCAGTCTTTATCTGTTCTGTTAACTAAGTGCTTATTCCAATAGTTACCATCCTAGTACAAGATGAACTGAGGTGTGAGTAAACATTGTTGGTGTTACAGAGTATTTCTGATGGGATGCTCTGCAGTCTTCATTTACCACTTGGTCCTAACCAAGCTGGGATTTGCTCAGATTTCAGTTATCCTCTCTTAGGATGGTAAAGGGTAAACAAATATGTCCATCCAGTGTCTCTGGAGTCATGATGTGAATAGCAGTATTTATAACTTGTCCTGCAAGTGAGGCAAAGATCTTTGCCGGCAGCTTTGGTTACAACCAATGCACCATTATTGAAGATGGACTTCTGGGCTCAGTTAAAGTCATTGGGAGTCTTTCTCCCAATTCTTTGAAGTCTTTGGCAAAAATAAAGATTTCATCCTTAAGTAAATAGTATTTGAAAGCTATTGAGACATGTTGTGAAAGATATGTTTTGAGTGTATTGATTTTTATATTACTTTTGAGGATCTCCAACCCAAGGGAGTTGCAATTGCTAATCTGGATGAAATTAATGGAAGTTTTTATGGAGATGTGTGATCTTTTTTTTTTTTTTTTTTAATACAACATTTTTTGTTGTTGAGTTTTTTAAGTTGTATGTTTTTCTTATGTCATATTTAATAGCTTACATTTAACAACTTATACGATACTTTTGGCTTGTGCATGTTTCTTTAACATCACTAGTATAATTTTGCTTGCTGGCATAATTTCTCTCTGGAAATGGCCTTTTTGATCTTTTTTTTTAATGTACAGTTTTATTAAATCTCCAAGTGTCTAAAATATTTATGTTATATTTACATAGACTTTTGGAAGTTCAATTTTCAATACTAGTCTGTCTTGCTTTCTTATTTGAAAATGTATTTACATTTTGGAGGATGCTGACTGGCAAAAGAATGACATAATCTAGTATCCAGGCATAGTGGATATGGGCCATATCCATAGAGACTAAACGTAGATGTGTTAAAGTACAAGGTCAAGGAATATACTGCTTGTTGGAGGATATCATGCCCTAAATCCATTTAAAGTCTGTACTGGTGGGAGATTAGGGAAAGGGGAATATTTGGTCTTCCAGAATTTTAGTCTAATTTCTCCTAAAGCTTTTATTTTTATTTTTTTTGGTCAAAAAGGTGAAATTTACTGTTGACTCTGGACCTTTGGCAGTACCATTTGCAGGTTTCTGCTTCTGCTAAGAGCTTTGACTGAAAAGATATTACCTTGATTCATTCAGGAGACAGAATGACTGTCCTGCCTTGTCTGTCCTTCAACAGTCTTTGGGAGCTTGTCCCTGCACTTGGTTATCCAATATGGCATTTACTATGTGAAGTTTTCACAGAGGTGTGAGAATCACTGGGTTAGAGGGAATTTACATATGTGCATACGGGGAACGGTAAGTATAATACGAAAGTGCTTTGGTGTTTGAACTGAGTAAAGTATTCTTCCAGGGTTTTTTTTTTTTCATTGCTTTTTACTGCTTACCACAATGGTGCTTAACTTTCAGTTAAGATAGGCTTTTTGTTGTGTGGGGATATAAGTGGGACAAGAGCTCAGAGCGTTCACGACTGAAATGTCTTGTAGGTAAGGTCACCTCAAACATCTGTATGTATGTATGTACCATAAAAACAGTACAACATCTGGAGAGCTTTTTTTTTTTTTTTTTTTTTTTTCTGGACATGGCTAGCTTTTGGAAAATTAAAATACTTTACCAAAGCTGAACTCAGTAAGAAGAATTTTCATTAATGATAATCCCTGAACAAATATTTGTATATGAGCACAAACTACTTCAAATTCCATATAAATGTTCCTTTTCATTAGACCTTTTCCTTTTCTCGTTGCCTTTGAAGTTTCTTAATAAGTTTAGAACTTTGTTCTCTCTGGACCAACTGGGGACAAATGCTGATTTCATTTACGCTGATTTGCTGATGTTACTTTGAACAAAACTGATACATTATGTTTTGTTTTCAAGAAACATTTTCTCATGGTATTTCGCTACTTTATGGCTGAAAGCCAAAAAGTAAGTGTGTGTGTGTGCACCAGCCTAAGCTGGCTCACTTTTCTGCAATGAATCTCTTTGATAACCCACTGCAGGGTTCTGACAGCCTTCAGTAGTCTCCCTGGAAGGCTTTTCCTCTGTAGGAACCACTCTGTGGTTGTTTTTCAGAAAGCAAAGAATTTTAACTTTCCCACCACTAGAACCTCATTGGTTCTATCCCTAGTTTTCTTAGATATCTTTGCTTTTCTGTATTAGCTTATGTGTTCCCATCTTGTCACAATCTCTTTGGTCCTTGGCAGTGGCAATATCTTTTCTCTCAGGCATGCTGACCTCTTCCATTCCCTTTGAAGCACTTATAATTATATCCAAGAGCTGCATTCCAGCTGTGGTGCTTTCTGAGGTACTGAATATATTAAGATAAAAAGAAATAAGCTCAGCTATATTAATAAGAAGCTCAAATGTTTATGCAGGCGTAAGCTTTGAGAAATTAGATACAAAAAAAATAGGGCTTTAATAGGAGCAATGAAATAGATAACTGAAAGTCCAAAGAATGATGCTCTTTTTCAGTGTGTCCTGGTCCAGTCAGTGGTCATATAACATTTATTACTAATATAAATGTTTTGCAGTATAAATAAAGGAAACTTTTCTCAGAGAACATAACACAAAAAAGTTTCAGATTTTTTAACTCATACTTTGCCTTATTTTTTTTTAATTCAGTGAATTTATAGCTAACATCTATTTTCATATCTTATTTCTATTAATATTTCTGTAATGCTGTAGTGTAACAGCCTATATTGGAGTAACTTTTGTGTAATTATAAAAAGCAAAAGAGAAGGGTTTTTTTTTCAGTTTGCCCATTACAAAGACCATACTCTGCCTAAAATCCTATGTAGCTGTAAAATTAATATAAATAGGAGACTAAGGAGGAATGAAAATGAGAGAGTGATTTAATAAGATGGCAAATCCAGTTTTAGGGTGCCTCATACTATCTCAAGTGCATCATTGCTAGGCAATGTAAACGATTAAACTTGCGCAGAATTATTTGCTAGTTAAAATGTGTTTGGAGAGAGTAACTTTGCACGGATGGGTTTCATGGTAGAATTCGTGTCATAGGCCCTTTGGTAGCCATCTCAAAGTGTCTATAAATTCAGGCTCTGCCTAATTTGAGAAAAATGCAATCTGGTGGTGAATCAGTTGAATTGTTGTACCCAATGTTATTTCACGGGTCTGATGTTAAAGGCAAGAGGCTAAGGAAATATCCTCTGTGTAGAACTATTTAGGCTGTCCCTTGGGGAAGTACCGAGATTATAGGTTTATTGGAGCTGTTACGATTGACTCTGAGTCCTATTTATGTGTTCATGTGTAAAGAGAGAGGGATGGAAAACTGCTTGTGGCTCACTTTTCCTGTGATATCCTGAATGGCTACTGGAATGCTCACAAACACTATTTCTCCAGAGCGTGATGATACTCCAGAGCCTTTTCTCCAAATTGCATATGAAACGCTAATTTCTTTCTACAATATAGCTGAAGAACTGAGAAACACTTCTCTACTATGGCCAAATTTACCTTCTGTGGCTGACTTAGCAAGATGTCATCTGTAAGCACGTATGCATTGTACCTTTTTAAATCGGAGCCAAAGAAGGTGTTATGCTGACTCACAGCAGAAAGAAGTTATATATACCTAAAAGTCCAGTTTTGTGGATAATCTCATTTGAAGTCAATAGGATTAGCTCATATCCTTGAAGTTATGCACATGTTTAAGTGCCTCACTGAACTGAGGACTTGAAATAGTTCTAAAAATACTTAGTTGGGATATTTTTCAAATTGATGGTGTTTAGTTTCTCTCCTTAAAATTGAAGTTGTTGTATTATTCACCCTTGCGAGTATGAACAAAAAGCAGAAATGCAGAATCCTCCAAAGTTAGTTCAGAGATGATTTGTAGTTCATCAATGGGAGATGCCAAATTTATGTTCTACCTCTATTTTTCTTGAAAAAGATTATTCTCACTATTTTTATCCAGAAAAAGAAAAATGTATGTGTTTATAGATATCTAATCAGATTTTGTTTTACCCAAAACATTTTTCTGGGAGGTTAGGGAGTGTGAGGGTTGTTAAGAAGACTTCCTTCTGTAAAAGGAACATAAATATTCAAGCAACAGGTGAAATTCGTGTTGTGTATGGGCCAATATGTTCCAGTGTATCATTTCAGCTTCAAGTAATCCCTGTTTTTGGGGGGCGAGCAATGCATATAGCCTGAACATTTATGTGAATCTTTTTTCATGTTCCATTTACATGAACAGATGAGGGAAGTAAATAGATAATATAAAACTGATAATAAGTAGGTCTGCATATCACAAAATAAGTTTATATGGTTTCTAAGAGAAGTAAAAGCAATTTCTTTTTTTCCTTTCAGTCGCAAAGAACTTTTCTTTTTAAATGTACTGTGCAGGATTGAAGACCTTAGACTTCATATGTTGCCTTCTTTATTTCATTAATTTTAATACAGGAAATCAAAAAAGATCACAAAAACACTATGTCTCATTATCAGGATGTTTCTTTTGATTCCAAACATGCCAGCAAAGAATGCTTGATCCAGCAACATCAAAAGCTGAAGCCATTTGTACTTATTTGGTTTGCCTTAGACTTTTTTTTCCCAAGACAGAAGGTTTAGCTTTTTTTTCCTAAACTGCAAGGCATGAGACTGCAAGTGTACATCTCTTATTGCATCTGTATTTTATGGGGCTATCTTACTCAGAGCACAACAGATGGACTCATTTTAGCCAAGACTCAGAGTCTTCAAAAGTTATGACATTAGTATGTAGATAAATAAGCCTGTACTTTTATTACTGAGAGGTAGAGGCTGTTGATTTTAGTGCCCTTTTACTTGGAAAAAATAGCTAAAATCAGAAGGACTACAGTTTTTTTTTTTTTTTTTTACATTTTTTTTTAATACTAACAGATTACGTGAGGAGTACTTGTTCAATCATTTGTTGCCTATTTTTATATAGCTACCGTGTTACAAAGTTTTTCCAACTGATCATACAGGTTACTTATTTTGATGATTCTATCTGTTCAGAAGCTGTCAAAAATTCCCTGATGGGTTTTAGTCAACACATTAAAACCTAGAAGAAAATATTAAAACTAACACATTTGAAATTACAGCGATGCCTATGTTTTACTTCAGAGCAAAACCCAGTGGCAATGTTTCAAGTTTCAGTCAGAGAGCAATCTTGATATTGCTGTAGGTGAAATATATTCCTTTTTTGCATACATGGCATAACAGACCTAGGAGATTCCCTTGGTCAGATTTTATTGATAGTTTGCAGTGAATTTGTATCTTATGTTGATACAGTTATACAGTTCAGTAACTTTAAACTGTCCACACTACATTAAAAGATATACTTGTAGGCTAAGTATGTGGCATATACACAGGCAAGATCTTACTGGTAAAACATATTTTTTGTCACACTGTAAAAATTTCAAAATGATTGAATTTTTTTTTGTGTGATTCTAACCCCTGATAAAACTTAAAACCCATATGACAGTATTACTGTAGCTAACTTCAAATCAATGACAGCTAAAAGGTATAGAAGACACCTGAGAGCATGTTAAAAATGATGAAGTGTTGTTTTGCATATTTTGTTAGCTCAGAAGATATATATTTCACCTCATGAAAGTTTTCCCATAATATTCAATATTTGATGACAAATTTAAGGTGACAGTTGAAAGTCTCTTTCTCTTGTTTCATGCTTTTCAGTATGTTAGTAGTGGATCAAAGTTGTAATGAGTTCCAGAAAACCAAGAGAATTTCCATCATGCACGATATCAAAATGTGGATCTGTACTCAAGAAGAAATGTAATAATAGAATAGTCTGTGGGACTGGAGAACATGAGGGATTTACAATAGGATTTGGAGCCTCTTGTTCACCTTTTAAAATTCAGACCAGGTGAGCAGCAGCTAATAGACTTTCCTGTTAGTAAGCTTCTGGGTGGCCTTTGTGGAAAAAAAAAAAAAGTTGTAATGAGCAAATGCCCAAGGTGAAGGATCTCAGACACTTCCTGTACTCCTTTCTGTAGGTGGACCCTCAGGGTCACAGATGGGTCGTTTTGTTGGAGCTGGCACTGCACCTCTCTGTTAGAAGTGGGTGTTTAGGGAAGCAGCTGACCTTCTGTCTCAGTTCTCACAGCACTTGTGCAGGGCTGGCTCCAGGGGTCAACAAGGTAAGCAGAGGGATGACTTCCAGCAAGTCCAAGGTGCCCTATTTGCCCAAGCCAGACTCCTGGAAACCCTGAAGATAATGTCAGGACATGCGAGAGGCAGTGAGAGATAAGGAGTATGAAGGGAATAGCTCTTCCTTGAAGCATCACTAGAGAGTAATATTGTACTTAATTCAATTTGATAATGTTAAAAATTTGGCCACTACTTTTACATATCATATGTGCATATTAGTTTTTCTGAATCGTTTGTGAAGTAACACAAGCTTTTATGTCAATGCATGGTTTATATCCTTCAGGATGCAGATTTGCGTTCTTTGTATTTAGAGAGCGACAAAGGATGGCTTTAAGGCCATTTATTCTTCCTCTAATGAAAAATCATTTAGAAGAGCTGTGTGAATTAACACAGGAAGTTCCACCTGAATATGAGGAGAAATTTCTTCACTGTGAGAGTGACAGGGCACTGAAACAGGTTGTGCAGAGAGGCTGCGGAGTCGTCTTCTCTGGAGATGTTCAAAACCTGCCTGGATGCAACCTTGTCTACCATGCTCTAGGTGACCCTGCTTGAGCAGGGAGGTTGGACTAGATGATCTCCAGAGGTCCCTTCCAACCTTACCAATTCTGTGATTCTGTGAAATGCTCAAAGCAAAGTCTGAAATACTGATGCTTTTGCATGTGCTGCAAACTGAAAACTGAGCTAAGAGTTCATTTTCCCTATGCTTTGTGCTAGAGGCTAGCTCTAAGGGGACTGATATAGACACGTGCTACCAACTAGATGTCTTGCTATGGACTTTGGACCTGAAAGCAACATGGACTTGTTATCATAGTGCTATATCTATGCTAGAATGTTATAGCTGTCAGCAGGACTTCCTTTTTTCAGGTATTGCCTCATGCAGACTTAACTCTACATTTCTGAAGCCAGCTTTGTTGCAGCTGGCTTGTGAACCTCCATATGGTGCTTTCATAGGAACGTCCCAAAGAACAACTTCAGTTCATACTTTTTTGAGTGATCTTGAGCTACTCTTTAATCTGCGTGAAATTGTATTAAACTCACGTGTTAGGTGGTTTGGTTGTCAAACTAGAAAAGATCAGATATCTGGATACTTGGAGTTTTATCAGGATTTAACAGTGAACTGAAGCTTTCTGAGAGGGCTGAAGAGAAAAGTAGGGGGAGATAATGAAGTCCCTTCTGACCAAAGAAAACATTTGTCTGGGTCTGTATGCTAAGTTTTGCACAGTTTAATTGTTACAAGTAGAGAAGATCTTGCCATTAATTTAAGTATAAATAGAGGCCAATTATATTTTTCTGTTTATACTCTTTTTTCCCCCCATTTTTCTGTCTGAAATTTCTTGATGAGAAGCAGTAGATGTAAGTTAGGGACACAAATTTCTTATATTCTGGCAGTGGATAGCAGTGTGATAGCAAATTTGAAAGAAAGTGTAAAGATTTAAAGGTCTGCAGTTTGACAGGCTGTTATCTTTTATCCTTCCAGCACAAATCTTTATGCTGACTTCTCTTGTAGCCTTCCATTCCCTGGGGCAACTTGGGTTCACTTGCATATTGCTGGACAAGAGACAAAGAAGATCTGTTGAACACGTGTAGAACAGATGCTCAGGGGATGGGGGGATTTTTCCAGCGCGTTTACTGTAATATATCCATTGCTGCTGTCTTGCTCCCTATGTAAGTACTGCCTCTACGGATCTAGTCTTGGGGATTTTCCCATCTCAGAGACAGCCCACCCAGAAAGCTGTCCCTGCAAGTATTTGCCTATCAAAAGTACTGTTGTATGGTGTCACCTGTTTCTGTATTGAGAGAGAGTTTTTTTGAGAAGGAAGAGTAAAATAGATTGAAACACTGAATAGCTCACTTCTTGAAGGCACAGTATAGGGTGTACAGGAATATGGGGTCAGAAGAGAATACTTGCCAGTTTTAGCAGTAGTAACACAAGTAGATCCCTTTTTTGTGCTCTGTGATTGAGCAAGTTGTGGACAGTAGGCACTGGGAAGATATTAGGAGCCCAGTGCTCATTCAAGACCTGGAAATACATTGCATGGAGTTAAAATATAGCTGTTTAAGAAATACAGTAACTTCTTAGGGAAATATTTGGTCTTGGCTTACAGGGACATCTCCTCAGACAGGCACTGTGATGGGTATTATGAGGGAGGAAAGGTGAATGGTCTTTGGGGTTTGTCAGATGTGTTTTGTGCAGTTCTTTAAAGGACTTTTCTGCTGAGGTGGTCAAACATAAGGAAGAATTGGTTGTGAGGACTTCAGTCCTTGAGATAAAAGCAGTGATGATATCAGGCTGGAAGAACATGAGCCAGTGATGTTGATAGTTTTTTTCTGCTGTTTTCAGGAGCACATGGGAGCTCAACAAAAATGGAGGCAGGACAGAATTTGCCCTTTTTTATCCATACACACAGTATTGGATTCTGGGCCCAGCCCAGCTAAAGCAGTAAACATTCATTCTGCTACATCTCACCAGAGGATCAAAAATGAACTCAAAATGAAAAGAGAGTCTCCTGCTATACATCACTGTTTGCCAGACTTGGCAACTGTATCTGACCAGTGGAACAAGCAATGGTGTGTAAAACAGGCATGTGCTAGATTGCTATAGAGCTATATGACTACAGAACTTCTTTACTGCAGTGAAATATGGCTCAGTTAATGCTTGCATAAGTCAAACCTGGAGACCCCTGATTACATGTAGCCTTTGCAGAATCACAAATTTCCTTTTCTGTTAGGGCAAAATGATTATGCAGCCGGGGTGACAGAGGTGAGATGGAGCTATTTGCTGCAGCAAAGTTCCCAGAACAGAAGTGTTTTCCCAAACACAGAAAATAAAATGGAAAGCTATACCTGAACTGGACAGAAAGCAAATGTTATTGCAACATGTAGTGACCTGCCTGAAACGAGGAGTGTGGATCTTTACCAGTCGGTCTGAAAAATGATTAAAGATTTTGCTGCGCTCTCTGAGGGCAGCTATGCACAGCTGTATTTGCCTATGTGCACAGCTATGTACAATAGGCTAATGTTCTCAAGAAGTGGTGGAATGATCAGCTCTATAGTGTGCTTTGGCTCCCCTAGTTCGTTTGAGTTTGTGAATGTCTTGGGATGACTGAGACATAGGTTAAGATGGATGAAGCACTGGCTTGAACTTATTAGTTGCAGCACATGATTTTGTTTCATTGTTTAAGAGTGAAAAGCATTCAGAATACTTTTCAGATGGACGATGTCCTCCTATGTGGAGGTATCTTGCCTGGCTTGAAAGAATTGTTTGCTGCTTCTTCCTCAATAGTCGTCCCCTGTTATAGGAGACCGCTATGCGATGCTAGTGGACTAAGGGGAATAAATAAGATATTCTCAATAGTTATATTCATTTCTTTCTGAGATATCCTGGAAGACAATGTCTATGCTTGTTCCTCTACCTCTATTGAGATGATGGGTTTTGCAAAGTAGATATGTTCTGGTCATCTCTTTTCACCTGGCTGGAAGGGGGAATGTTTGTTGGAATATGCTTTGAGGTGGAATGTCATCCCCTTATGTTGAATTAATTATCACAGCTTCCTTGCAGACATACCAGAGCACCAAAATACTCTTATTTCAAACAAGATTAGGGTCAGATGGTGTATAGACAGAACAAGCTGACAGTGCTGTCAGATCTCAGGTTAAAATTATAGTTGTCGTTTGTGCTGATTTTTCACTTTTTGTGGAAAGGAACATAACGTAAACTGTAACCAGTTAGGCCACAGTCATCTGGTGTCATCAGTAACAGTGGAAGGGTTTCAAGAAACAGGACAAATTGTTTTTCTGTCAAGTGAATTAGGGCATTAAACACATGATGCTGAATAGAACTTCAAAAATATTTAGTTATTTCATGTGAAATGTTTTAAAGTTACTAGGCTTGAGACAGCAGAGGTGTATGCTATTGGAATATTGTGATGAACATCATGAATGTACACAAAGAAAATTACCAAAAAGCAAACCATAATCTGTTTTGTGTGTTGAATGTCTTTGATGACCTTGATATTTTTCATTTGCTGTAGGAGAAATGATTTACCTTCTTTATTACTGGAACTGAGAGTAATTAGCTTTTCTATGTTCTTTCCTAAAACAGTTGCAAAAATGGGCTTGTAAAAGGAGCTGATAAAGGGAAAAGAGTATGACTATAATATGTGTGACCAAAAAAAAGGTGGCAGGAGTGTTGGGGTGGAGGCAAGGAAGAAAAACTGCAATGTAACAGTCACTTCAAAGTTCAGTAAAATGGAAGGGTGGTAAACTAAAATTTTGTAGAGCATAAAGGATCTTTATGGCATGAAAGCGCATACATATCTGGGCTGGGAGGTTGGAATATATTTTCATGAAATAAATAACATGGTCAAGTGGCTTTACTTTTATTGTTTCCTGAGGCTATTGCTATTTTGTAGAGATTAGTCCACTGGAAGTCCCGGGTTTCCTGTTATTATTCACACTTTACACTGTGGTTTAAACTTGGTTACCCCTTGCCAACTTTAGATGGCTGTGTTGCTGCTTCCTTGTTTTATTACTCTGTTAGATATCATGGTGAGATAATTTTTGAAAACAGTAACCTCCAAACACAAGGGCTTTCCTTTTATTAGTTTGGTCTCCTGTTTAAATCCACAATCTTTTTTCTTTTCCACATTAGAATTGATATTTATTAATTGTACGGTCCATTACAAAATAAATGTTATTTTAAATCCAGAATCTGTCCTTGAATCTGGAATTGGTAATAAAATACTGGCCCAGTTTTAATCACATCAGCTGGATTTCAGCTAAATTGCTCAGTACTTAAAGTTTCTGTGTTTAATCATCTCTGTTACAATTCCAGGATCAACTTAATATGGTACAGAAATATTTTGCATTTAATATCATTAAGTTTTGGTTAAAAGGTATCATTCAGACCTTCTGTGATGTCAGCTGCCTTTCTGAGTGTATAGTGCTCCTAGTTTGCTTAATGCAATGAAAATATATAAATCACACAGCTGGGGTTCATATAGAAGGATTCTGAACTGCCAATACTTTTACAGGATGTTTTTTGAACTTTGTGTTAGTGTAAGCCTCTTTCCCTTTTCCTGTGCTCCTGTGGTTGGATATTAATATATATTAAAATTTGGGAATTACTTGAAAAGTTATTTCTGAGTATGATGTGAATATGTATTCCTTAGAGGAGATTTGGTATGCTAATACTTTTGGTATTACTACTTTGTCCCCCTAGCCTAAAAAGAAAAGGAGAGGAAAAAAGGTTCATCTAACACTGAAATCCCAGATGCCTGAGATTAAAAGAAAGGGCTGGGTTATCCCATAATCTGCACTGGCACTATTGCTGCTAAGTAATTTAATGTGAATGCTGTGGAAATGATGATGTATGCCATCAATTGCTGTGAACACAGCTGCATTTCATCAATCTCTGCTTACCATAATGAGAGAGAGAACTATTAATGACTTTTACACATTTGATGTCAACATTTGGGTAGCTCTGAGGTTTAATTTTTTTTTTATAGGATTTTGTTTCAACTTTCCTGGATTCTCCCATTTCTTACTGTTTTTGTTCAGTAGCAAGTGAGGCATTCATTGTTTTAATAGCCAACAAAGAGGAATCTTTTAAATAAAAAAAATCTTTGTTCACAGAAACTAAGAAAGCAACAATAGCCCGCTTTTAGACTGACTTTACTGTTCTGTCATTCATCAGATGAACAGCTAAATCTGTCCCCTTCCTGACTGGCAGAATATACCAAGTCTGGGTTGCTCAGTCATTACACCCTTAAATACTAGCATTTGTTTAGCCATGGATTACTGTTTCTCTTTTTTGTTTTTGTTTTTTTTTTTCCTTTTCTGCTTCTGCTTGTCTCTATTTCTCTTGTCGTAAGAGATGTTTCTTTGTTTCAATTTCTTTTTGCCTTGACACTGTATTCAGTTCAATTCCAATAATAGCTTTATTTTCCCCAATCAACCTTGTTCTAATCCTCACTTCAAGCTGTCTAGCTGTGGGAAAGTGTTCCCTCACAACTTTACCTCACTGAAAATAATAGTCACAGTAAGAAGGCTCTAATGGTTCTGCTTAAAACTGATGGAAAATATCAAATGATGCGGTTCTGGGATCACTGTATTGTGTCTTTCCCAGTCATAGAGCCAAACTGGGTTTTGATTTACTGTGACATTTTAAGTCAGTAGTGCCAAGCATGGCATTGGGGCAGAACTCTTGACCCAAATTGTTGCAAAACAGTGGATGCTGTCCTACCCTATTCCCACGTTACCGGTTTTATGTAGCAGCTTTTGCCAGGCTGTTGTACATGTACGACATACTATATGTGCTAATAGAATTCATATTATCTTGATCAGGCAGTAGTTCATCTTTCCAGGATGATTTAAAAGTATTTTATATATTTATATATATCTCCATATTGTGTACTACCTCTGTTTACCTATATCAGTTTCTCATTCATAAAGAAATAACTATCATGCATTTCTCATAGCATCTTTGCAATGCGTATCATGAATGTAACATTTCAACTCCAGTCAAGCATGCCTCTCCTGTATTATATTTACATCTACCTGCTAGTGGGAAAAGTAGGTATGTTCATTTACACTTCTTCACATTTCAGCTTCATCTTAGACTGTATAAGGAACGTGAAACTTCCAAATATTGTTAGGAATATGTAAGATAAAAGATGCCAACTATGCACATAAATTTGTTTTCAGGTTAGTATTAAATATCACTATCTTTTCAGGGAGAAAAATAGTAATCCTCAGTATATATACGTATTTCAGTAGAGAAATTCTCAGTTTTGGTATCTCAGTAATAATTTTAATCCTAATGTTGTTGTCAAAATGACAATTTTTCCCTCTGTTTTTTGACCATTTCTATTTTAATCTTTCTCTCAGGCCAGAACTGCTTGTTGTTGTCTGGTGTTTAAGGGAAGTATGCTTTTCATTTATAAATATAATAAGCTGAGTATTAAGCTGTCTTGTTTAGTATATCCTAGTGCAAACCTAATGTATAGTACTGGTGAGATGCTGTAGTATGCGCAAATATAATCCAATTTTGAATCTAGTCATGAATTATCTGAGTAAGTGTTATAATCTAGATGGCTTCACAAAACATGTCATAGCTGACAGTCATGATGTTATAGAATCTGTGGTGACCTGTGTGAGATTTGAAGTGGATATTTTTATTAATAACACCACGTTCTGCAGCATGAATTATAGGCTTGAAAGAAAGGCAGTAAACATTATTTGTTCTAGTATGTTTTTGTTTTAGTAACTTTTACTCTTTTTTTTTCTTTTTTCTTTTTTCTACTATTGCTGGGCCTCAGCCCAAATATTAAGTGTAATTTTACTGAGTTCTTTGTAAATATGTGCCTTAAAAATAATTACTTCTGCTTGTCTTTTGCTGGGGTATAGAGATCTGTCTCCCCAACTAAGCCCAGAAAGAGACATAAAGTCTCTTTATTATACTAGGATTTGACTTGCAAGGAGAAGTAAGTTATTAAAAGAAATAAAAGAAAAATGAAAGAAAACTTATGCCTTTAATGAACAGAATAAAGGAGAAAAGAGAATGTTGATTTAATCTATTGATTTGCTGTGAAGTAAAAGAACAGATGTTTTCTGTTATGTCCCTGGATAAAATTCAGTAGGCGCCACTAATACTTGTGGACTGGTGACTTCTGATAAGATTGAAAATTGATGTCTGTTCTATTGCTACCAAATGGATAGGGCAAGTTACACTGCTGTAGGTGACTTGTTTCAGCATACGGTAATACAGAAACTCATTTTCTTAGAGACTGAGACAAAAACAAGAAATGTTTTGCACACAGTTTTCAGCTGCACAGACATGTCAGCCATGAAGAGTTTAATGTTTACCGTAGGCAGTGGAACATACAAAGCTTCTTTGTTTTAAGCCTGCATCCTTTTCGATGCCTAGAAAAAATATATCTTTATTTGCCTTATTGCTATTTGTCAGTCATATCTTTGAACGTCAAATTCAATAATTATCTACAGAGGTGCTCCAGGAGGTGTGATTGAACTGTAGAGGTGTTGGAGGCAAGTCATATCAACATTGGCCTAGTTTATCCAACTGCCTCTCCTTTGACGGGTCCAAACATTAAACAGATCACCATTTAATGGAAGTTCAAAGACTTCCTCAGAAGGTTCAGAAGGCTTTGTGATCAGGGGAAAAAACCTGTTCCTTGTTTGTCTTCTTGGAAACCACTTGAAGCAACATAATTCTGGAATTCAAATGGTCCCTGGCGCTTTTTGAGCAGCCTGTGTAAAGCTTACCGAGGTCAGTGTAGAGGATCCCAGTTACCTAGTGAGCTTTCAGTCACGGAGAGAAGAAAATTCCTGCCAAATGCTCTGTGAAGGTGAATGCAAATGAAGCACACGTGATGTGCATGTGTTATCTGTACATGCACATGCCTATACATAAGGCAAAGAGATTGAATTCTTGCTTTGAATATGAAATGCATCTCAGACACTGCACCGTTAGGCAGGCTCTTTCTGTGAGGTGAATAACAACTTTTCTTCATGCTTATTCTATTGCAAGGAAGACAAGAATGCTTTCTGAGATTTTTGGTGTGCGGCTTATACATATTTAAATATATGTGTGTGCTGGGTTTGCATTCTGCTTTTGTTTAGCTTTGCAGTAGTTTGTGTGTGTTAGCCTAAGGTCATTTTGTATAGTGTATGCTGTCTTTAAGGACAGACGATTCAGATTTTGGTACTATACATAAAAAGCAACTTAGCTGTGGAACTTTGCTAAGAAGTGGACTGTAAAACATAGTACTTGGACTCCAACTTGGAATAGTCTAGTTACTACTTACAGGTGAAATTTGTAGGAAGTTCAGAAAGCTTATAAAAGGCCCTGAAACTCTTGAAAAGACATTTCTGTAGCATAGAATGACTTGCTGCTTAGGCCTGAAGAACGCAAGAATTTGAGAAAGAACATGACATAGTTTTGATGTGATATTTTATCCATGAGCTAGTCAGTCTTGTTTATAAAACTGTCTTTTGTGATGCATCAGGTCAAAAAGTATGTGGACCTCCATAACATTGCCTGTTTCTTGAAACAAGTCTCAAATATAACCCAACTGATATATGACAGGCATTAGAGACTTGGAATGAAGTGAGTTGAATGGAAATATAACTTGATTTTGCATAGTTCTTTCAAAGTACTTTAAATATCTGACTATAACTGATTCTGTGAAGTGTAGTAGAATCTCAGTTGTTAAGCAGATCCTGGGGGTGTTGGCGAGGTTGGGCATTATTCCCAATTCCTTTTGAGAATATGGTTGGATTTTTAATGATCATATGACCAACTTTACTTGGACAAACAGCTGTAACCTCCTACAGATCCTAATTTTAGTCCTATGTCAATTTTACATGTAATCTTGTGCTCAAATTTAAGCCAATCAGTTGGCCTGCTGAACTTGCTGAAATTAGCAAATGGAGAAGGAGCTTCTCACATGTTTAACTTGGTACCAAATGTTCATAAATTTTTGAGGTGAAAAAAAGCCGTTTAAAATATATAGTGAGGTTCCTTGCAAAATCCAGGCTATGGACTTTTAACTGGTACTTTCTACAGTTTGTCAGGAGCTGCTTGTTGAGGCAGAATATGTATTTCTGAAGGATATCTAATTTTGAATCCAAGACTTCAAGTGATGGAGAGTCACTGATACCTGCGTATTGGATGTTTGAATTCCTAATCTTCACTCAGGAGAAATACATTTCTGATTTCTAACTCATATTTGTTCGATTTCTGCTACTAGATCTTGTTTTTATTTGCTGATTTACATAGCTTTTATCAGTCTCCTCATTTTCTTCTCAGATAGATGTGCAAAGACATAACTGTATTCTCTTCCATCTTCCTTTTGAGAAAAACAAATGGATTGAATGCAAGTGAGACCTGGAATCATTACTGTATTTATTTTCTTAGTCCTTTCCAATTTTGCCGTACTTAAAATGTATTTACTTGCTCTTCTAAATTGGGAGTAATGAGCATTGTCTGTAGAGAGAGCTTCCTGAATGCATGGTCATGTGCAAAGCTCAACGGTTTGGTTCAGATAAGGACATAAAATTCCAGATTCATAAACCTCATGCCACACTTCTCATACTATTTTAAATCTGTGGTCCCAATCTGCTCTACAACAGAGGAGCTCCTGAGCCTGCAGCCTGACCCTTCTCTTCTCCAGGGTAAACAGTCCCAGCTCTCTCAGCCTTTTCTCATACGAAGGATGCTCCAGTCCCTTAATTGTCTTTGCAGCCATTTCCATTCCCATATTAATGATATGAAATCAGCCGAATGACTTGACTTTGGTATGCAAGACTAATCTAGAACAAAACGCAACGTCATCCCAATTCCAGAGTCCAGTTTTTCTCACGCGGAAGCACTGTCCACCCATACTATCTTTAGTTTTTTTTTTTCCCATGGAGTTTAGGTCAGTCATTCGTACCAGGCTGGCAACAGAAACTAGTTGAAGTGGCTCAAGTTTTGTGCCAGAAACATAAACCTGTGGTGGCAGGGGGCTGTGATTCGCGCCGGCTGCCGCCAGGTGCCGGTGTTGGCCGCCCGAGGGCGAGGGCGAGTCCGGGCCGGCAGCGCGGCGTGCTCGGAGCGAGCTCTGGGCTCCCTTGTGGCGAGCAAGCTGAGATCGCCTGGTAAGACACAGTATAAGAGTAGCTCCTCTGGGATACGTTCAGAGTAGCCGGCTATCCCTCCGTGCTTCTGCGGAGCGGAAAAACCAGAGAGCCGCGTCCTCATCAACTGGGGTCGGCGGGAGCCGCTGGCGATGCTGGATCCTGGCTGCTTCCTCTCTGCAGGAAAAGGCCTTGGGAGAAGCCAGGAAGATGTCTGGTATGCTGGTCCCTTGGCAGACAGGTCAGTGAATGGTAGTCTGTGCCCACGGAGAGAGATGTGCAGAGCTGCAAAAGAGCTTTGCAGTCTCAAGGGGAAGTACCAAAGCGTAAACAAACCCTCAGGCTTATATAGTGCATTCCTGTTGCAAACATGCTATAGTTCTTACAGTCAGAATGATGCTGAAGCACCAGGTTGCTGAGTGGAGATACTGCTGGAAGAATTGAGGGTCAGTTCCCCACATGAGGAATTAGGTGGTTACCCTCTTTGAGTCAAGTCAAATTGTAAATTTGGTGAGCAAATCATTAACGGCAGGGAGAAAAATGTAAACCCCAGTCATCTTTAGCTTGCAAACTTGGAAGGTGTTATCTTTTATCCCTGAGGCATGTGCATCTTTGTCTTTCATGGCTCTGCTCTTTCAAGCCAGTCTAGGAATATGCATATTGAATTCCAAACTATGATACTGGGTCACTAGGTGATTTTAAGACATAATGGCAGATTTTGGATTTCCACATTCCCTTTATTGTATAATTTATTTTTTTTAATGCAGAATTTCATAACACTGTTTTAGTAAAATTCTTGCTCTATTTTTTAAAAATGTAATTTACCATGAATTCTATTGCTAATCAGGAAGGAACAGACACTAGAACTTAACCATGGAGGTGGTTAATTTACTACTTGCTTTAGAAAAATATGCTAATGCTCCTGTTACACTGTGACTTAGCAAAAACTTATTTCTATGGAGAAGACTATTTTAAATGTGGTAAGCTATTGACATGCATTTTTCATGAAAATTGTTACTAGTCTGCTTTTTTCACTCTTGATCCATTCCTGTGTTTTCTTGCTGGGTATATTCCCTGCAAATTTAGATATGAAATAGTGCATTTCCCTTTTGCATACGAAGCTTGGACTTCTTTTCAAAATATCAGTGTCTCTTTGGTTAATATTATTACCGGAAATAATATATTAAAATAAAATCAAAGCATATTTGCATTGTTGTGACATAAAGCAAACAAAAGAAGGCCTCTTCTTCTCCCTCATTTTTCCTGAGTAATATGAAATGTGCGAAGTACCAGCTTGTGGGTAGGCCTGAATGTAAGGAGGAATTTCTTCACCATGAGAGTGACAGAGCCCTGGACCAGGTTGCCCAGAGAGGTTGTGTAGTCTCCTTCTCTGGAGATATTCAAAGCCCACCTGGACGCAACCCTGTCTAACATGCTCTAGGTGACCCTGCTGAGTGGGGGTGTTGGACTAGGTGATCTCCAGAGGTCCCTTCCAAGCTCAACTGTTTGGTGATTCTGTGTGCCTCTGCAACAAGTTCTTCTTGTCAGCAGGGTAAAAAAGAGACAGCATTGATTATAAAATGCTCATAAGAAGCACATGGGCAATGTGTAGAAAAGACAGCTTTATTCTGGTCCCTTTCCATAAGTAATCCAGACTGATATGAAATGTTGCACAGTATTTCCTGCTGTGATGCTTCAAAGTTGTTTGTGGTAACAATGGTAAGGATGGAAACCATAATTTGGATCAGTAGATTTGGTAGGACACAAGCAGTGTCAGGAAATTTTACATGATAAACTTTCAAAAACAATGCAAAAGTTGTTATTCACAGAGTTGCAGGTCTGGCTTAAGGGCACACTGAATGTTTGGGTTACCGACTTTTTCTGAAAGCAGAGTAGGATGTCTGCTTACTTTCTTAATTACAAAACCCAAAGATACTTTTCAATTATCATATCGAACCAACTGCAATTTGGCGTAAAATCTTATGTAGAGAGTGTCCTTGGATCTCCTTTCAGTTTGCTAATGGGAATCAGCACAACGTTAAGTTTAAGCTGCTTACTCCATTTAATGAAAACTAGTGCGTATAAGGGAGAGCTGACTTTTCCGATACATTTCTTGTCATTGTTTGTGATGGATTAAAATAGGGACTTACTGGCTATCCCTGAGAGTTACCCTCTGAAGCACCATTTATTCACCATAGGCTTTGAGCTCTTCGTAAACAAGATGATACATTCCTTTCTAATGTGCACTTTAAATTAGTAACAGGTCACACTTGGAATAGGAATATTTTCAGTTGAACTTTTTTGTTGTCTCATTTCTTTCAGTAATTTGTGAGGCTCTGAATAAAAGCTTTTATATTATACTTTTTATCCCAGCAATTCTAATTACTGTTTGCCTGTGATTAATTCAGTGGTCAATCCAGGTAGAGTAGTAAGTAGAATAAGTGAATCTCTGTTTTCATAGTGACAAGTTTAACCTGTAACAAAAAGTGCCGTTAGGATAGGAATTAGAACTGGTTTTCAGCTTGGTGGGGATTTCTAGATAATATCTTCTGCAGGTGGCCAGGCAGTTGAGAAGGGGCTTTTCATGTAAAAAGGAAGACAGTTTCTAGGATCCATCACTGCTGATGCACACTGTGGGCTGACAGCGTTGCTGTCCTGAGCCAAAGCTACTGATCCAAGTTACTGTTTTTAAGCTCTGTTATTGCTACTGCATAGAGCTTTGAAGTGTCACGACTTGAAACACTATAGAGCCTTTCCATGCCAACCCAGATTACTTACAGGAAAGCGATCAAATAAAGAGAGTATAGGTAGTGCAGTCTGCCACACTGACATCATCACTGGTCCCCTTTCAACTCCTCCATCATCTCTGGTTCTCCTCCTTTACTTTATTACTTGGAAATGATCTTAAATGCTGATAAGACGGTATATATTTCATCTTATGAAAACCCAACAGACCCCCTTTATTTATTTATTTTATTTTATTTTATTTCTTTGGGATACCTGACATTTAACTGCTTGTGGTATGATGCCTGATCATGGCCTGGAAACTATTTTGATACTGCTGCATTCCTGCTCTGTGAAGTTGGGCAAGTTGCAATTTTTTTTATCCCCCGCCTTATGATTGATTGTGAATTGGGTTTTTCCAGCTGTATGACACACTGTTCATCTGAACGAAATCTTAATATCCATGTGTTTTTCCTCAAAGTGAAGGTTGTCATAGTTTTAAGTTTCCAAATTTAAGTTTCAGAGAACCTGAGGTATAAGAAATTCAATAATTTGTATACTTCTTTGGATTCTTGCTAGCAGTTTTTTTAAGCAAAGTCTCTTTTCTTGTACAGTAGAGGAATAGCTAATCATATTAGAAGTTTAAGAAAAGGAAAGAGATGTATATCCCTAATATTCCTTTATCTATAATAGGGTTAAAGTGCAAATTATGTTAGTTCAATGCCCCCTTTCTAGTTGTGCATGTTTGCTGTAGTATTAGTAGCAGCAACTCTGATTGCACTTGCTGGAAGCTTATTATAGTCATTCTCACAGACACCTCAACCTTCCCTTTAAATATCTTTTGATCTGGACAAGAAAATTATTTAAGATTTGAGAGAATTTGACAGAAAGTAGTATTACGAAACAGAGATTCTCTAGCCCTTTTGTAAAATCTGGATCCCATAACAACTGTAGAATTAAGAAACGGTAGGATTTTATATGTAAAGCTGTGGATTATTGCTGCCTATCTGTGCCAATTTTTCTGACCTGCAGCATCATTTCTTGGAAACAAACAGTAGGAAAAAATGGTTAATATAGCTCTTAAATCATACCACCCCTGATTTTGTGGTCTATATGCAGTAGTGGAAGAACAGAGGAAGGATGAGCCCAGTTCAGGTACATTCACAGTATATTTTCTATGCAATATAAGATTTTAAGATTCTGATTATCTTTTTCTTACTCACCAAACCTTATTTTTGATTGTGGAGCAGATTTTCCCTTACCTCTGTAAAACTGGCTTAGGTCAGTGATTTTTAATCACTGTTGTACTGTCTCGTATGCCAGTCTCTTAGCAGAAAGTGAAAAATTCTCAACAAATGTGCTGTATGAACCCTTTTATTCAGAAATAAGACACTGTTTTTCAGAAATATCTGTCCTAATGGAGATTTTAATCAGGATAATGAAAAGCATGAAGAGCAACTGATTTTGAGCACTATGTATAATTTTTTTTGTCTGCAGCTAGTTTTGAATACTTGGGAAATAAGTTGTCTCAGAAATCACCTCGTTCCTTCAGTGGAGGAACTGTGGCTGCTACATGCTACAAAAGCCATTCTGGGACGTGGCGGGGGGAGTGCAGCGATCAGTGCACCCGTCAGCACCGGGTTCTTGTTGTTTTATGTTAGAGCTATGTAATGTTTAAATAAAAATAAATTAAGTGTTAAGTACAAAGTCTTCCTGCCTTAGTACAAATAGCAACATACTCCTGGCATGACAATATAGCAGTTGTTTGCTCAGTGCTGGAGATGATCTCATAGTTGGTTTAATCAAAAAGGGACATACTCAGTTAGAGGGCCATAGCTATGGAAATTGAATCTTTTTATCATTTTGCCAAAAACTTTCTTTGTTGTCCTTTGGGTCACATTGCAAAGCTCATTTTGTTGTGCTAGGTTTTTCTGAGTGGGAAAATAGACTGAGTTTTGATTGTGGAGCCTCAGAAGGCTTTGCTCGTACAGGCTGGGGTGTGTTAAAGAAGTGACTGGATTGTAGTCTCATGTCAGACATGTCTACTTTCTCCATTGGCCGTGAGCGCCTTTTTTTCCCCCTTCTCTCTTTATTTTTTAAACATTAACTTGAAATTTTTTAAATGGAATAAGCAGCTGTGCTCTTTTGTAGAGGATATTTTGGAATGTGTGCTATGAGTATATTTTGATATGGAATATATTTTGGTAGAGGAGTGAAATATATTACTGTTGTTTTAATACTGTTACTTTAAAGAGTTAATGATTTGGTAGGGTTTTTTTGTTTTTGTTTGTTTGGTTGTTTTTTTTCCTAACTATGGAAAATCACTAAGGAGTCCACAAAGTCAAATGTTTGTAACTACCGCTAGTTCCTTTGCCGATGTGCTTGTAACTTGCAAATACTATGTATTTTTTAAAAAATTGCCATTAACAAGTAAGCTTTTACAATTGTTTTTTGAGAGGAATAGTGAAACATGAAAGATATACTGCAGTTATGTCAGTTTTATTGATTCTTTTCTTGATCTTTTCTATGCTCTACTTTTCAAGTTGTTTTTCTATTTCTGTGTTTTCTAAAAAACATTAAATTCTATTGAGAAAAGGCTGCTATTGCAGTGTAGAAGAATGCTCTTAAAGATTAAGGGGGGGAAAAAAAAGAAAAGGAAAGATGCCTGTGGTGTCTGAGATGGATACCTCTGTCATACTGTGCTCTGTGGAAATACAAATGGAAAGCCAGTGTGATCCAGCAGTTAACACCAAAGAAACTAGAGAGACAGGAAAGGAAGAATGCTTCTGACTGGTGCCAGATATAGTTTTGGGACATAGCATATATTTCAGACATTAAGACATCTATAGGTATTGTAGAAAATCATACCCATTAAAACACAAATTGTGTTTATATTGTGTTCAGTAGAAAAACTCCTACAGATCTTAAAGGTGCAATATTAGAGCCTTATTCCATAGCTTGTGTGGATGAAACCTCCTCCGTAAGCCAATTTTTACTTATTTCTGTGCATGACCTCAAACATTATTATATAAATTTATGTAACAGCAAAATCTGATATTTATGGTCCAAATGACAATGTAAGGCAACATACTGTAAAAGTAATCTATATGAAATGTTTTATTTTGCTAGAATATACAGTTCATTTCAGTTTGGTGTTGTAAGTGTCACAGATTTAAGGCGTCACTGAAAACTGTGATGACATACCCTTGCACTACGTAGCGCTCAGTGCAAGATTTGGGCCTGTATCCAATAGCTGATAACCAAATTATCCACATAGTGATACAAAAACCATTTTGAGTTACTGCAAGAGGACATTCTTCTGTCAGTTAGTGTAAGTTAAAGGTCTGTAGGTGCTTGATCCAGCAAGACGCTTACGTATGTTTTTATCTGTGAGCGTGCAGGTGTAGGGGAGCCCTGTGCTCCCTTGTAGTCCTGTTGAAGTCCATGGGATTCCACACTGGTGCAGATGTCCAAGGCTTATTGTTGCTTTCAAGAGGTGTATATTAAAAAAACAAGCAAACAAACAAAAAAAACCAAAACAAAACAAAAAACAAACAAACAAAAAAACAAAAAAGCAATGAAACAAACTATTTTAAGTTCCAATTTCATGAACTGTTCATTGTGTTTATTCCCTCTGCGTTTCTTCATATGTGTTGCCTGTATCACCTGATAGAGATGGACTGTGTTTCATTTGGAGAGGCAGGAGTGTAATTATATCTCTCGGGCATAGTTTTTTTCCCCCCAGATGCCATGCTAGGAATGTCTTAATATCTCTTTGATATGCTGGTGGAATGTGGACTGGGCATACTGACAGGATTTTCTAAGCCCAATGAGGAGGGCAAATGAGGAGGGAGGCTGGACTGGTGGGAACCCTGCTCCCTGCAGGCAGTTGGAAAGGAATTTACTGTGCTACGCTTTTCATATTGAGCCTCTTCTCTGTTTTGCTGGTGGCATCCCTACACAGTATTATCATCTATTCCTAACAGTTAGCGAATGCCAGCATCTTTCAAATGACCATGGGGCAATCCTGGGTGAAATGTAACTGGAAGTGGAAGATATATTGCTTTAATTTCTTCGTGAACTTGGAAGAAATTAAAAAAAAAACTTAAGAAAAAAAAAGAGCACGTGAACACAGATCTCTGCTTTATGCCAATTTTATTTATATAATTTTAGGTGTGGTTTATGCTTTCATGTTTGTATTTTTCTAGTCCCTTTTTGAAATCCCATAGGTTGTTAAAAGTTCTCACTAACTAAAAATATGATATATTCTTCTGGTAATTCTTTTTAGTTGTCTTAAAGTCTACCTATAGACCTCATAATTTATCAGCTCCTTTCATATGCCTTCTTTTTCTGCTATATTAATAGGCAATTTGTATTCTTTTCATCACAACCCTGTGTGGCTGGCCTTTTTTACCTAGGTTATATATAACCCTCTCCTCTAGTGTCCTTGCAGCCCTTTTCCGCTTAGGACACTCGTGAATTTTGTGGATAGGGTTATAGTTCAAGTTATTAGTAAAAATACTGGAAATACCTAATTGAGGGCAAACTCTTTTGGAACATACATACCTACATATATATATATGTGTGTATATATATATGTATATATATACACACACGCGCATCTCTATATTTCCAATTAGTGAGCCATTAATAAGAACTCTTTGAATACAGTAGTTTCATCTACTCTGTGTGTCTGTTGGTGACTCTGGAAAATGTCAAGGGAGAGAGTATTAAAAGACTTGTTATGCTGAAATCATATGGCATTTGCTGCTTCTCTGCTACCCACTGGGCATGTATCCTGTTACAAAAGGGAAGCAAATTGGCTTGATGTGACTTGCACTTACTTTTTAGCCCAGTTTAATTTACTTTAGTAAAATACTAACATTTCCATTTATTAGGATTACACCTCTTCCTTTCTACAGTTCTTTTTAAGTCTTCTGCTTTGAACTGCCTTATCTCTCAGTGTTCATTTTGGCTCTTGGTACTCGCTTTTCATTCCTGCTATACTCTTCCTATCCTTTTCTTTTAAGTTTGTGGTCAGAATATGTTTTGTCTCATGTTGGTATGTTGAAAGTATGTATCAGTTTTTCATGAAATAAACAACCCATTTCTATTTTGAACTTTACTTTTAATATCATTTTGTTCTGTGAAACATGTGTCTTGTGCACAGCAGTTTCTAATAATAGAATAAGAAATCTCTATAGAATCTTATGTGATATAGTGTATCCACTACTGGTGTTTTTCACCCTAGAATTGAGTTGCTTTCTTGTTTGTTTAGCACAGAGTGTGTGTTTAGCACACACACATACTAAGTGTGCAGCATTACAAGCAACCAGGTATATTTGACTTTGCAGAGCTCTATGCCTGGAATTGAAATTTAAGATAATTTTAAGTACTGAAAATGTCTTTTTTAATTGACTTGTCATAAACGATGGGACCTTGGCAGAACAGTGCTCTTTATGCACAGGGGTAGTCCCAGTGTTTGTGCATTCCAATGACAGCATTCAACTAGTTTTTGTTGTTTGTAGAGTTACGCCTAAATATGAGTCGCAGCGGTTTGTGAGGGGACCTCAGTGCAGTATATCTTCCTATTTGTTCTAGAGCATGAGAAAGGACAAAACTCCAAAAATTTAAAGCTATACATGTGGTATTTGATTTTACTGGAGAGGACCACGTTAATTTTAAAGTCCTTATTAGTATCAGTGTCCTTACTAAGACCCTTGCTTAGGCAAATCCTATTGATGTCCCTGGAATTTTGACCTCAGAAATGAACAAAGAGTTGATTTCAGGATTTATATCTTAGGACAGTAGCTGAATGGCTGAATTTCTCCCCGTTTGTCCCCCAAGTCAAAGAACTGTCTGCAGTTTCTACTACATAAAGGACTTGGCTAACTGTGGGATGCTGCAGACAAATACCCCATTAATTTGAGAGGGAACTGTGGCTCTCAGCCTTGCTCTGGACTAGGCTGTATATGTTTCTAACTTGATTGCTTCAGAGACCTGGAGAAGAATCTGGAGGGCATTTTCCTGTGTTGTTACACAACATTTTACTCGCAAATATGCAAAATATTCCCAAAGGAATAGATGATGTTGGCAGCTTGCTCCTTCCTCCCCTCTTTCCCCCCCAATAATGTATATTAAAAAGTCTAAATCTGGTATGATATTATAGATCCTTGATACTGTGTATTTATAAAACTCTTGTGAAGCCACTCTCCTATCCCATATCTCCCTAGGAGGTCTTTGATGCTCTTGGTCCTATTCTGTGGCTCACCAGTGTTATTCAAGTCATTAATTAGGCTTTGCAAAACCTACCCTCAGGCTCTTGGCTTCTCTGAACATGCCTCAGCTTTTCCAGTCTCCTAGTCCTTTTTTCATACTCTGCACCATTGAAGACTATTGTGAAACACATTTTCTGCATTCTCACCCCTTCTAGAGCTTCCATAGGCTGAAGCTTCCTAGCTTCCTTCTAGGCTGAAACATAAGAGGGTCCTCTTAGCTAGAATGCTCATCAAAAAAGGCGAAGGTTTAGTTTAACTGGAAGAAAGACTTGAGAGTTGAATTAGTTCTGAAGTGGTAGGAATATAATATGTTTTGTGTTTATCTTTCATGTTTATTTTCTCCTCTCTACTTCCCTCCCTTCACAAAACAAAACTTAACTACAGTGGACAAAAGCAAAATTTACCTTTGAAATTGGAATTGATGGAAGAATCTTATGAATGAAAAATTTTGAGCTGTTGGTCTCTTTTTCTCTACATATTTAGCAGTACAGGAGGCATGACTATAAATGATTGCTGGGCAGCTGGGAGCTGTTTGTGTTTGGAGAACTGGAAGCTCTTTGAAAACTGCAGGAGTAGATATGTTTCTGAAGTTTTATTTCATTGTTTAGCTTTCTGTCATCCAGAAGTGCAGTGTTTACTTAAACATTATACAAGCTCAGTGTTGTAAATTAACAAGTACTGTTGTAAATTAGGAGTCTTGGCTCTAAACTGTGGGACTTAACGTTATAATTGAAAACAGCCCTACAAACGCTCAGCTGTTGAGTACTAACTTTATGGAAATACCTTGGTTTTAGAATGTGGCATTCCCAAGGAGTTATGAAAGCGTATTGAGCTAAACCTGAGGTGTGTATTCACATTTTCACAATCAAAGAAAATCTGCTACCAAAATCTGAGGAGTCCATACCATCCAGGGTTTGATGTTAGTGATGCCCTCTCATTGGGACATACATAGGTCCTGTGCAGCTCCTATAGGTTTTGTTATTAAACATATACACAGTCTTAAGAATTAGATTTTAATTTACAGAGTATAATTAAGATAGATTTTCCTTTCTGAAGGAAAATTTGCCCTCAGAGAAATAAGGAGGAATGCTTGCACTGTCACAAAAGCTGATCAGGACTCCCTACTCACATTGACATTCATATTCCAGGTCATAATTCTCCATCATGCTCCATGAACACACAGTCAAAATAAGAGATAGAATCTCAGAATTAGACATAGAAAGACTTTTCAGGGAAAGTAGCCCTATAAATGCCCATAGGTGAGAGGAAAGGTTTCCTGAGGAGATGTATTTTGGAGTCAGGATGTGGTAGAGTAGAAGCAACAGAAGCAGGCCAGGACACTAGCATCATTCCAGAATATACAACTGGAAGCACAAAAAAAAGAGAGAGAGAGTGAGAAGAGACAAAGCAAAGTATAAAATGGGGGAAAAAAATGTGAAGGCCTTAGCAGGTAGGAGACACTTTGATGTGTGCTTCATACTTCAATCTCTGTTCTCATTTCCCTCTAAGAATGAGTTGCTTACATTTTATGCATATTTGATGGAGGTGTTTGTTTAAGAGGATAGTAGAGCATGAACGGTGGCAGTGGAAACGACTGATGGGTAGTAGGACAGGCACTTACCAGAGACAGGCATATGCCTTGCAGAATAGGCGAGGTAGTTACTGTAAAACAGGAGACTTCAAATGAGAGATACAAAAATTGTCTTGAATAAAGTTGCTTCTCCTCACCAGAGAGCTGGACAAACAGTGGGTCAGTTATACAGGAAAAAAGTTTCTCCTAACAGGCCACAGAAAACAGCAGAAATCATTAGTTGGTGGATTCTACTAGGAAGAGGGGGTGCCTGTTGATGTAATATTCAGTGAGGTTTAATAAATGGTTAACAACGCTTAATTCATTGCTTTAGTAAATGTAATTCATTCTCCCCGGTCAATTTTCCAATTTATAGCTGAGAGTAATTGTCTCTTCCCAGGCATTAAGCCTGAAGCATCATTTGTAACTGTGATACCCAAGATATTTCAAAAAGTAGACAAATGTATTCCTTGTTTCCCTCCAAATTATGCTTCGGTGTCAGGTCCTGATGTTACTGAGCTTGGGGAGAGGTAGAAGGAAGGGAGAGTGCCGTCTGTTACTTTGGTTAAAGGCATGGCTCATGCCTTTTGCCTTTGATTCCTGTAGTTCTATACTTCCTGTCGTGAGCTGAGTCTGTGTGCTGGGCAGGATTGCTGGCATAGCTCATTTTGCAGTTTCACAAATCATGAGACAAATATAACTTATTTTTGGATTGTTTTCCAATATTTGATTTTAGAAAGGGAATTGCTGTGCTGTTTTTCTGTTTGCATATTAAAAAAAAAATCTTACCTACAGACATGTTAGAGCATGCATGTGTCACTTCTGTTTATCCTGTTTGCTATTAGAAAAATGACATGTCCCCCAGTTGTCTCCTGGCTTCCCCTCTGCTAAAGCACTCAGCTCCTGCCCTGTATCTTGGAGCAGGATGTGGCTGAAGCCAAAACCATCGTGGGTGATTTTGCAGATCGGAATTTCCCCATGGCTATAGTGTCCATCCCTTAAGTATAGCAAAAGAGTTTTTTTCTCAGTAATTGCTTTTATGAAGGGCTGATTTTAAATGGTAAACTCTGCAGCTGTAAATTCTGCTTTCTGACCTTGAATTATGCACGATGATTTGACTGCTAAGCAACTTCTCACTTTATTGATTTTCTCTATTATTTTTTTGGGATGACATGTAGGCACCTTCGGGTGACTAAGACTCTGTGGAATCTCCTGTATGCTGTCCTTCAGTTTTCCATGGCAAATACGCTTGTTAAACCACAAGTGCCTCTGTTAGAATGACATTAAGCATGGAGCTATGAGGCAGTATTTACATGACTTTTTAATGTGAGTGAATCTGTTAGTGACTTTATTCTAATACCAAATAAAGTCAAGACCTCTCCAGTGTTAGCCTTTACATGGCAACAGACATCTTTAACTCAAAAGCCTCTACAGTCTAAGTTCTAGCTAGTACAAAAGAAAGAGTTTTGAAGAAGATTAGAATAAACCAGCACCGTTTTTACCAGACTTGGTTTAAGTAGGCTTCCCACTAAAAAGGAATTAGATAAATCTTGGCTTTGTCAGAAGGAAGGCTAGTCAAATCCTTCTATTTTAGCAGCCTCTCCAAAAAAATTCTAAAAAGGTTAATGCTCAGTATTTAAATATTGTGCTAACTGTTGGTGAAATTGTTCCTACAGAGACCTACAAAATTGCTAATAATACCAGCCTGCCAAATTGCTCAGGTATGGTCTGTTCTGGTGTTAGCCTAACACACCTGCAGAAACTCTTTCCTGCCTTAATTTTTTTTTGTGCTGGAGTAAATGCAGTATCAATCTGCACGTGCAACTATGACCAGGATCTGACTTAGCAAAGCCTGTAATCAGTTACTTTATTTTGAGCAAAGGAGTAGTCTGGCCAGTGCGCTAATTGACACTTAAATAGTCTCTGCTGGTGTGAGGAACCCTCACTGACCAACGTCTCTTAAAGAGCTGTGAGGTTTCAGCTTTCCAGGTTTTAAGTAATTCCTAAGAAGTGCCAAACATCAGACCTTCACAGCACTCCCAGTTCTGCTTTCAGTGGTGTTCATGGGCCTTGGTTTATCATAGGGAATCAGATATTAATTTTACTAAAAGCCCAGTGGATTGTAAGCAGCCTTCCCTGCCCCTTCCATTGCTTCTCCTTTGGCCTCCAGCTGTTTGTTCCAGTCTGCTGCTGGCCCGCAGTACTGCTGATGCCACTGTCATATGGCATGGCAAGTGAGGTCATGGACCTGCTCTGACTTAAAATAGCCCTTTTTATTTTTATTTGTGTAAGATTATTTTTGTAAATATTTTTGCATAGCTGTATTTGTGTAAGATTAATTCCTTCAGATGAATTTACACATGGTCCTACAGACCACTTCAGATGCAAGGAGGCACAGGAAGAGGAGAGTGAGAGGAGAGAGTTGCCTAAATTGACTCTGCTGCTAACAAAGGAAAGGCCTTGCAATTGGAGCGTTGCTGTATAGGTCTCCAGCACATTAGCTTTGGTGGCAAAGCCGATTTCTTTTTCTGCTTTGTCCCACCAACTTTCAGTGACTTCCTCTATCTCATTTGCAATCTGGGGTTGTTTCCTAGTGTTAATAATGACATTTACTACTGTGCTTGGAGACTCTCAAAGCAGAGCATATGAAGCACATAAAATTGGTCTACAGCCTTATTACTCTTTCTATATATGTGATTTTCTGTCTTAAATCAAGCTCTCATAAATACTGGAGTTCAAGAGGGACGACCATGGAGCTTCCTGAATATTATGTGTCTAGCAGTCATCTTTATAGTTCTATTTATTTTACATATCAATAATTTTACTGAAGAAGTTAGAAAACAAAAGCGTGCTTTGTTTGCACTAAAGAGAGCAGCAGATCATACCTGAGCTACAGGAAGTGGTCTAACCATTGCAGCATGGAGTCCTTCATGAGCTGATTTACCTTGGACTGGCCCAGGAAATTTGCACTCTCCTGCCTACTCCCCATGCTTAGTTTGTAGCAAAGCACTAAAGGTTGACCTTGTCCATTTCCGCTCTTTGTCAGGCTTTGTTTATGGCTCAGAAGCAGCATATGGAGGGTGGAGGAGCTTGCATTTCTTCATGCTTGTATTAACCATTGGCTTCAGATCAAGAAATATGTGAGCAACATTTATTAAATATGATCAATTGCAGACCTGTAAATTCATGTCACTTCCACTAACATTTTTCCATTTAAACTCTTAATTCTCTCTTTTGTGACCTCAAAATAGTAATTTATCACAGTCTGCTGGAATGTGTACGTTTCTGATGTTACAGGCAGAGATTTGCGAATGTTCAAGGCCTAGATGATCTCAAGCCAGGGCAGCAAATCCCAGTCTCCCAGATCTTTATACATGAACTTAGGGACTATTTTTGTAAAAGGGATCATTCAGTTCAACAAAAGGAAACTCTGTTTTCAGGATTACAGACTGGAATTTGCTTCTTTATTGAATTGCATTGCAAGCAGAACATGTGGAAACTCCTGCTGAATGAGCCAGAGCAAAGGGGGAGAGAGGCTTTGGTTCTCTTCCACAGGATGCCAATCTGGCAAAGTCCTTTCTCTCTCCTATGCCTGCTTTATAATAAACTGGACCATATTATGTCTGGTGATTTGTTAAAATTGTATTTGAATTTGACTCCAAAGCTGAAATTGTAGCCATGCTAAAGTCATCTGGAGTGTTGCCTTGGACTTCAAAAGGTTACTCTTTTTATCCAGATCTACAATTGCATAACAGGCTTGAAGGAACATTTTCTTCAGCTCATCTGCAGACAGTTGCATTTGATGTAGAGCTTCTGCCATGGCAAGAGAATCTTCTCTCTTTAATACTTCTGTGTTCCTCTTGCTTATTCCTTCTCCTGAAGGTATAAATCTCTGTTTAGGGCAAGAAAATTCTCTTCCACAACAGCTGCTGTTGATTTCAAAGATGCTCCAGGTAAAGAAAAAGGTCAGTGGAAGAAATATAATTCCTGTTGGCAGGCATTTTTCTCTAGATAGTAAAAAAAAAAAAAAAAAAAAAAACTGAAATATATCTAAAAAAAGGAAAATGTGTCTTTTCTCTGTCGTACTTGTTTTTAAGTGAAAAATACATGCAAGAAATCTCTCCTCCATGTCCAGAGCAGTGACCAGAGATAATTGCCATCACTATTGCACCTTGCAGTGCAAAAGACCGCTCTGGGGAACCTAGCAGGGGTAGGATAATTGCAGAATAAGGCAGTGGGAGAGAGGTGCTGACCTACCTTAGGAAATGGTAGAGGAGGATCTCTTTCTTTGTAAATAAATAAATTAAAAAAATCACAGTAGCTTTAGAACAATGTGATTCCCCTGAAGTCTTTGTGGCTAAAATACCTAACTCTGCAAATAGGCAGGATACTAAACTATGTTCCCTCTTCCTCCTTCAACTCCCAAAATTGTCCTAGAGGCCCTGGCTGTTCTCCTAGCTCAAATAATGTTTGACAGTTCAGTAATAAGACAAAAGACAATCTTCTTTTTTTTGTCTTCTAATCCAGATAATTTAATGCAGTAAAAAAGCAGAGATATCAAAGCAAAGAAACTATATACATTGTACAAAGCATCAAGAATCTGTTCTCTTTTCAGAATTTTGACATGTGCTATGTAGTGTGGTTACAGCTATTAAGAAAATACAGACATCTTTCCATACAGACCTCTTACTATTTAAAACAATGGTGTGAAATCTGTTTTGAAGCTGCACAGAGATGCATACAGCTTTATTGCTGGCTTTCAGTGAAGGTAGGTAGAATGTACTCTGTGCTTTGACAGAGTAAGAGTAGGGCAGCTAGTTCTGTATGTGAGTATAGATGAGATTTATGACAGAGTGCAGTTTTTGTGTATGTAGACTGCTTTCTTGTTCTGTCTTCAGAACTCTGCTTAACCTTTCTTGAAACACGTTTGATTATCCTTTTTCGCCTGGAAGGGTGTTTTCAGAGGCATTTGTGTCTTGCACCATAAGACTTTGGTAAGGTGGTTATTATGTCCTAATATAGAGACATGCAGCACATATTTTTATGATCTCTCAGAAGGCAGTGAGTGAGCTTGTGCCAGTGTCATCACTAAACCTCTAAGCAGCAAAACAAATTCTGGAAGAGCTAGAGGATGAGGGCAAAGGTTCTAACATTGCTCTTAATTTTTAATCTTTACAGGAAGATGTATCTATTATTATGAACCAGGTGATTTGAAACTAAACCCCTATCTGCCTTCAGGCAGTTAAAATACATATAAAGGCTAAATCAAATGCAGAGGGCAATATAATATAATCATTGCAGAATGAGAAGATAAGCTTTAAGTTCTTTCTTCTCACTGTGACTCCAAATGTAACCCTAACTCAGGTTTACCTTTATGCCGATGATGCCAAGCTGGGAGGAGTGGCTGACACACCAGAGGGCTGTGCTGCCATGCAGAGAGACCTGGACAGACTGGAGAGTTGGGCAGAGAAGGAACCTCATGAGGTTCAACAAGAGCAAGTGCAGGGTCCTGCATCTAGGGAGAGATAACCCTAGGCACCAGTACAAGCTGGGGGCTGACCTGCTGGAGAGCAGCTCTGCAGAGAAGGACCTGGGAGTGCTGGTGAATGACAGATTGACCATGAGCCAGCAATGTGCCCTTGTGGCCAAGAAAGCCAATGGTCTCCTGGGGTGCATTAGGAAGAGTGTTGCCAGCAGGTCGAGGGAAGTGATCCTGCCCCTCTACTCAGCCCTGGGGAGGCCTCATCTTGAGTACTGCGTCCAGTTCTGGGTTCCCCAGTACAAGAGAAACCTGGAGCTACTGGAGAGAGTCCAGCGTAGGGCTATGAGGATGATTAGAGGGCTGGAGCATCTGCCCTATGAGGAACGGCTGTGAGAGCTGGGCCTCTTCAGCCTGGGGAAGAGAAGACTGAGGGGGGGATCTTATCAATGTGTACAAGTACCTGAAGGGAGGGTGTCAAGGGGACGGGGCCAAACTCTTTTCAGTTGTCCCATGTGACAGGACAAGAGGCAGTGGGCAGAAACTGAAGTGTGCTTCAGAGGAAGTTCTGCCTGAATGTGAGGGGGAATTTCTTCCCTGTGAGAGTGACAGAGCACTGGAACAGGTTGCCCAGAGAGGTTGTGGAGTCTCCTCTGGAGATCTTCAAGGTCCGCCTGGATGCAACCCTGTCTAACATGCTCTAGGTGACCCTGCTTGAGCAGGGAGGTTGGACTAGATGGTCTCCAGAGGTCCCTTCCAGCCTTACTGATTCTATGATTGCTCTCCTCAAATGTGTTGATTATCAGAGCTATGGAACGACACTCTATAAGGTAGAGTGAATTGCGGAGATGCTTTAAACTAGGCACAGAGAAACAAAAAGAACAAACAAAAACCATGGTCATTCAGAGAAAAGTGTCTAACTTGTTTTTTGGAAGTTGAGATTGAGTTAATTTAGTTATCAAGATGATAATGCTTGCCTGGCTCAGGGTATTCTGACACCTCGTTATTGCTATCTCTAAAAGTGTTTTAAAGCAGCAGGTAAAAGGTGCCAGCAGGTTACCAGGAATCATTAAAGCAGTGATTTTCTCTCAGTAAAAGTGTAAATTTTTTTTCTTTTAATGGAAGAATTTTAATGATACATTAATGAGAAGTGATGGAGTACAAGGTTTTATATGGCAGAGAGGTGAACAGTAGCTGCTGTGCCTTTTTATTTAATGATTTATAAAAGAATTATTCTGATGTATTATGTTACTTGATTACATGTTTAGGTGAGATTATAATCATGAGTAAAGCCTCAAGAGCATGGAAAGAACATTTTCACAGTGGGAGGCTGATCAGACAATAAGGAATTTCAGAGCTCTGCTTCTTGCTGAAGGTAAGGGAAGACAAGACATTAGGTCTCATTTTAAAAATAAATACATATTTGTAAAAGTCATGTGTGCACATACCAGCTGTTAGGGCTACATTGGCAAGATTTCCAAAAGTAGGGTGATAAGCTTTTTGATTTGACAAGAATACCTGTCAAAAATTCTGTAGACCATTGTCAATAGATAAGAGATGGTGTTCTTTCCCCATAAGTTATACTACTTCTTTCAAGTATAAACATAGTTGTACCTCCCCACACATGTCCTGATCTCTACTTCTGATTAAAGTTCTGGAGATAAAAATCTGCCTGTTATTACAACTTCTAATATGAATAGTAAAACTTCATGGGATTTTTCCTTTGGGTATGACAGACTATGCATAGGAAGGGGACCATATTTGCTAAGAATAGGACTTTATTGCTACCATATGCATTTCATTGATATAAATAATGTATTTGGTTGATATAAGGTATTGGCTAAAGAGACAGGCATCAACCAAAGACAAAGTTGTGAACCAGAGCGAGAGGATATAAACAAGAGGATGGGGTTGTTTTCCTCTTGAGTCTTCAGATGGATTCCTGAGATTATTTAGTGCTCTTTTAGCCACTAAAGTTTCCACTAGAGTCTGATTTGTCTTGATCTGCTCCAGTCCAGACATTATTACTTAATCTTTTGCATATTCTGAAATGTCACTTGGATTACTAACCAGACTGTGTCATGCTGTCAGTTGTAATTTCCTCTGGAATAACTACCTTGCTGAGTCCAGATAACTGTCTCTGTGTGAAGACTGTTAGTTGTTGCCCAACAGGGAGAAATTCCAACTCCTACTCCGGTTTGGATGGCGAGTTTTTCACACAGCAGTTGTAGCTCCTACGTGAGCTCCTACACAGAGGAGGTCGATTTACATTAAAACCATATTTACAATCCAGCAGCTATTCCCTATGGAAAAGGGGATCTGGGGACTGATGCATCTCTTAATTAGGTGAGCCCGTATAAGCAGACTGAAATGTGTTTAAGCTACCAGCTAAGCCTGTAGCTGAGGCTTGCATAGCTGAAGAAGGACTTTGTGTAAGCGTGTGGGTCAAGGCTTACTGTCTGGAAGTTGTGCCAAAGTCTAGAGATTGGAAAATACATTTGATCTGCTGTTTTTGGTTTTAAATTTGGTAGTATGGCAAAGTAATGAATGACAATCACTTGTTCTGCGTAGCTTGGATACAACCATTCCTTATTTGTCACAAAAAAATCAATTAACATTTCAAGAGGCATTTTACACTCTTCAGATGAGACTGACATTCCAAATGTAACATTTAATCTGTATGTCAGCAGCTAATTTGTCTGATATATTATGTCATTTTCTGTGCATATCTACAGAAACAGGATTAATACTTCTTTGCATCTTTTTTGTTGTTGCTTTCACTGTAATTATAGTGCAATTTTTATTAATTATGGAGAATGATAATCATTATGATAAAATCAGAATCACATGTTCTGTGCATCTGTAACTTACGCAAAGTGAATAGGACCCATTATTGTATACCATTCATAATAACAACAGTAATTATTTTTCTTTTTGTACGAATCAGGCTTTAGTAGTATCATGTAATACATTATGTATTATAACAAAGTAAGTCACTTCAAGGATGTAGGTAATGATGCATTAGAGAGGCACAAATGAGCAAAAAGGAACTATGGGAAACTCTGAATAATCCGGCATTTGAATACGATCCTGTAAAGCTTCAGGTATGTGCTGAACTTTACTCATATGAACAGTGGAGCTGCTGACTGAGACCTGAGTTACCTAGCCAGAATAAGAGCATCATTTAAAAGTGGGAGCTGCCAGCCTGTAGCACATAAGCTGCATGTGACTCTTGAAATATCTTGATATATTTTATGGGAGCCCACTGAAGATGAAGGTTAAATATCCATCAGCCAAGCATTAGCATGGTATAAGCCTGCAGTGAGCACCGTTTCCTCAGCAGATGTGGTATTTGTTCACCCTGCAGGGCTCAGATGATCCAGTCCTGAAAGGCATGATAGAGAAGATCCTTGCCCAGATTCTCATCACAGGAAACATCCACAGATGTGCAGATATCCTTCACAAGGAATGTACCTGAGTGTGCTTCAGTAAGTGGCACATGGGTACTGTGAATGTATTTCCAAAAAACAGAAAAGCAAATCCAAAAGTCATAGCAAGACTGTGCATATTAATATAATTATTACAGCTTCTGAATCAATAACATGTGCATTTATTTCTCAAGTGAAGAAATTTTTTTCCAAGTCACATGAGAACTCTTATAAAAATTCTTGAAACAGTGAGCTGTGCCTTTGATATTTAGCTGGAGCAACAGGATTCATGTAGTTCCAAAGTTTATCTTTGCTTTAAATATTGCTCACTGGACTAGATACTTGTTTTCCCCGATTCAGGACATTAGATTATTTCATTTCCTGTCCTCAAAATAGAGATCCACTGGGAATTACATGACTTAGAAGGCTTGAGCTCAAAACACATCAAGTACTTTTGAGAGAGGAAAAAAAATAGTGCATGGGAGTGTAAAGAAGCATATCTTGGACTTAAAATGAGATCGCGACTCTCCAAGCAGCAAGATGCAGTTGCTAGGTGGCTCACTAGAGGGCATGTGGCTGTATTGTATATATTTGAAGATAGGGAAATTAAAACTTAAGAGAATGTAATGGATTAAACCAGGTATTGCTGCACTGCAGATAGGAAATGTTATAATTGCAGCCAGTTTATTTCAATTACTGATTCAAGTACCTTGTTTGGAAAGGAAGTTTAGATTAGTCTTGTAGTCTGTGTATTGTTCCTTTCCTTTACTCAGGAACTCAGGCAGAGGTATGGTTTGCAATTTACTCCGAATTCATTTTATCCAATTCTTTGTTCTTACTGCATTTCCTTAAAGTTTCTCCTGAAAGAAAAACAGATGCCATATTGATCCCCTTTCTTATGGAAGCTGCCAGAATAAGCAACTCAAGTATTCCTTATAAATATTTCAGAATATCTATCATTTCTATTTGTAACAACTTAATCTTGTACACATGTTAAAGGAAAACAATTTTTAAAAGCAATTATTTTGGATTTCAATTTTTTGAAGGCAAAAGGACCTAGAGGACCTGTTTATTTTTAATACAGAAAACATTCTTCTACCTTTGAGTTTTAAAATGTAGAGGCATTTTGATCAGTTGTTTTCATCTGCTGTATAAACAATCCCATACATCTCCTGAATTTTCTAAATATTTTCAGTTGCTTTAATTGGACAGAGGGGTGTGTTAGAAAAAGGCATTATCCAAATAAGTATAAGCAAAGCTGTTTTTCCCCTCTGTTTTTCTGTTGCATCTCTTATTATGTTTGAATATAGAAACATACCTCATTTTTAATTGTAACAGTTTGATGTTGTCTCCAACAAGAGGACTTGAGTATTGTACCAACTGGTTGGGAACAACGTAAGTCAAATATCTCAGAAGCCATTTGTTTAGAAGCCCTGAGCTACCTCACTTAGCCTTTTTATTTTTGGTCAAACCCTCACTGGTGCAAGTGGAGCTTGGCCGGGCAGTAGCCCGTACCTTTCCAAAGCATCGTTCTTCGTTATCTTCCATCACCAAGCGATGCTGGTACCAGCATCCAGCCCTAGCTGACCTTGCAGAGCCCTTCGCCTTGCTCCTCTTACGTCTCTGCTCTTGCTTCTCTGGGCTTGCTTCTCTGCTTGGCCACTGTGCTTGGCATGGCCTGGCCGTTGTGCTTGTGCAGCTCATGCTGCTCTGCTTTTTTTTTTTTTTTTTTCCTGCTGCTCTTTTCCTCTTTTCCTGCAGTGAAATGATAACCAGTGGTATGCCTTACTGGGGAAAAACTGCAGTGCATCTCTGCAGATGATGTTAAGAACAGAAAGGAGAGAAATAGCTGCACTTTGGACATGCAATAGTAAGAATTAGAAAAAAATTATCCCTTTAAAATTATTCCTCAAGGTTCCCTTTGCCACAGTGCCTGTGAAAAGCCTCTGAAAGATGATACAACTTAGGGACAAAATAGACTAGATAACACTATGGTTTTAATTTTAGTGCAGAAGTCGTAAAACATTAAGTATATGAAAAGAAAAAAACAGAGACTGTTCTCCTTTCTTACCCTTTGTACGTAGTTTTAAGCTGTATTCTGTTTGGAGCAGAAGCTCCGTGATTTTGTCTGTGCTGCAGACTGCAGGATGGCGTACAGGGGTGGCTTTGAAATGGGGAGAAGGGGAGAGCTGGCTTGGTTCTGGTAGCAATCTGGGGGGAGCAGCTGTCAGCCCAGGGTAAACCACAAAACCACTTAGCCGGGCAGACTAACCTGCTGTCTGCAGCAGCTAGCTCCCCAGCTATCTGGCTTAAAAATAGCTTTCATGTCTCGATATGACACTACTGTGCATTCACTTAATTATATATCCGCTGTCTAGGGAGGGATCTAATCCTGGCTGGCGCTGCTAGGTGACACAGCAATAGTAACATTAAATAAAACGTGCTCATGGAGACGGAGATGGACATTTCAGGGGCTTCATGAAGCTCATTCGTCATGCGACAAAATTTCCTGGGTACGTTCTCCCTCTTGTCCGTATTCAGACGGGAAACGGCCGGGTTTAAGCTGACGCATTTCAAAATCATATTACAAGGCCAATAGTTACATTAATGAGGGCCTTCTTCCTAAATTACTTTTACGTTCTACCTCAGTAAACACAACAAGCTTAACTCTGTTCAGTTTTAATAATAATAAAAAAAAGCAGCTGGCTCTTTGCTGAAGAAAAACATGATGTATCAAACTAGCAAGAAACATTTTTTCCAATATTGTTTCCTTTATTAAAAAAAAAAAAACACGACACTAATCTGCATCTGCCATTAAGATTTGGATGGTGGATTGAGATCACAATGAGAGTCAGGGTGGCCTACATCAGAAAAGTTGCATTTCACAGAACATTTGCTATTGATATGTTGGGAAAGTGTCAGACTTGCGGGAGGACTGGAGAGTATTTGCATGATACATTAATAAGAAACAGTTTAGTATACTAGATTACTAAAGCATGGCTAATTTTTAAGCCAAAACCCACACATTCTTAACTTTGTTTCCCAGCTTAAGAGCCAGTATATTCATGTATTGTACAGGAACTGGAACCTTATTCTTTGAAAGCAAACCCAGTGTTTGGAAAATCCAAAATTGAGCTAACAGCACAGTATATAGGCATCGCACAGGATGTTATTTTAAGCTGTAATGCAGAAATGTCAGTACACTTGATATCTTTATTTGTAGCATGTGTGTTTTGAGAAAACAGGTTACATACGTTCTTGCTTTACAAGTACTGTGCAACTGAGATGGTTTCATTTGTCCGGGGAAGCTCCGTGTCTGTCAAACTGGCAGGAGGTCTTTCAAACGCTTTGGAGAGTTTTTAAAAGATGCAGGGGCATTCCCTGTTTTCTTTCAGTTTTGAGAAAGAACTGTTTATTGAGAATGCTCTCCTTATCTCAGGAGCATTTGGGGAAAAAAAGGAAGAAATTAATTTCAGAACTACATGCAGTTAAACTGAAATTGCTGTACAACATACCCAGCTATCATACTTGTCTTCTGGAAACATTAATCATCATCCTTCACCTTAAAAAGAACAATGGAGCTATACAAAAGCAGGTGTGAATGCTGTCTACAACTAATTACAAACTTCTTATTGACAAATTATTCCTATTTCCTGTGATCGTCTGAAGAATTACAACTAGAGTAGATTTATTCTCTGAGTTATTTAAGTCAGTGGACTCAAAAAATAATGCAACCTTCAATGCAAAACCAGGCATGGCATCTGTGTTACTGAAGGAAAAAAGAAAGAAAAAAAAAGACAACTATCAGATGATGCTGTAATTGATAGGTTTGATTTTCTTAATGACGTTCTCTAAATTAAATGTATAGGAACTGAGCAGTAGTTTTTATGATATTAAAGTCAATTTGGGGGAGGAGGTGGTGAGGAGGAGAGCTTTTGATCATCTTGATCTTTTTTCTGGGGGGAAGTTTTTCCCTTTGGTAACAGGTGTGTGGTAACACGCAGCCGCTCTCCGTGATGCAGTGGAGCTCAACCGCCGCTTTGCACCGGGCAGCTGCCTTAGAATTAGTTTCACTATTGCTGCAGTGAGAAACTTTGAATTGGGGATGGTTTCTTCTGATAAGCACCTAGCTCTGATAGGAGCCATCTGGACTGCTTTGATGGTTTGTTACTGACAGTGTGGGTTGTCCGTGGCAGCAAAGAAAATGAGCAGTCTCTTAGCTTTCAGTTGGGTCACAGAATAGCACCCCACAAATTGGGGCTGGGGGGAGGGGGGGGGGAAGGGTCATCTCTACTTCCACAGAGCTGCTCCCCACCCCTGCCCCAGTGATGCTTAGTTGATGATCATCTGTAAACCACTGGGGGTGGGCGTAACGAGAGAGAAGTGTAGCTAGAAAATATTTCAAGTTTCAAAAATAATTAAAAAGCAGGTATTGTAGCAGTAAATTCATGTTAATTTACTTTTGGTTGCATACAGAAACCTCTCTCACTTATAATTTCAGGTAAAATATGTTTTTTTCAGAATAGTATGTTTGTGATGCTTAGAGACATGGATATGAATGATTCCTTATTACATTTATGTAGAACTAGAAAATTATCATGAGAAATTATGCTTAGCTTTAGTAAGAAACCATACGCGGAAGCTAGTGTTTTATTTTTCTTTCTTTCCTTTCCCCTCTGCCCCATTTCAGTACTGCAAACGATTGCTGACCAAGAAAGGTTAAGAACTTTCTAATACAATTTCAGTAACAACTTATTTTAATACCGTATATAGAAATAGGAAGATTGTGTAGTGCAGACATAAAATACGGGGTAAAAGAAGTGAGGTGTTCCTCGGGTACTGGCAATCAGAGTCAAATCTGAGCAGACATTTAAAAGTCAAAAATTTGAGATTTTAAAATAAAAATGAAATTATCAGACTGAGGATGAAAAGAGATGATATATAATAAGTTGTAGGTTTGAAACCTTGGGTTAAAACCTATGAAAGAACTAACCATAAAAAAAAAAATTCCCAGGTTACTCTAATTTACTTTTTTCTTCTGACTCTGTCTTGGCACCTTTTTCCTTTTTCTTTTCCTTTTATTTTCCTCCTTTGTCTTCCTCGTTATCTGAATTCTCCTGTTTTTTACATTCATTCATTCATTCACTCTCTAATTATTAGGATTTTTGTAAAATTTTGAGGTGGATAGTTGCACATTTGGTTGCAGTCAAATACTTCTGGGGAGAGTCAAAATCCGTTGCTGTTGAATTGATGAGTGATTACAGTACCTACCATGTCAGGATGCAGGTTAATATTCTGGAGTATGAACTAATGCTTCAAGCCCCTAGGGAAGCCAAAAGATCTAGCTTGGGTAGAAAGAATCAGAAACATGAAATGAGAGTCATCTGAAAACCTAACATTTTCAATGTTTCCATTAATTCATTATGTTTTTCTTTGAAAAAACGGGAAATCAAATTCAAAGATCAAAGTCCTCATAGCTTTCTACGCACAAACTAGCATTTCATCTAGATTATACATGTAAATAAAGTTGCAGCTTGCTCCTAAGACATAAAAAGCAAAGGTCAGATGATGGAAATAAAGGGAAAAACATGTAAGTCTGTTTGTTCTGCGTTTCTTGGCAGCCAATATGTTCAGCATTCTGGTACTTGTTATGCAGAAAAATAGAATTGCCTTTTGTGGATAACAGCAGGAGAGGCAAAGGACCAGGCCGATTCCTCTTGCAGCTCCACTGGTGCCAACAGAATTACCCCAGGATCTGGCCTGGCAGCGCCCTTCTGCCGAGGCTCCGCTCGAGCCTCAGGTGCGATGTTCTCTTCATGCGATTCATACGAATTTTGCTGCTGCTTCGTTTGCCAGCCTTACGGAGTGTCTTTGAAACAACATGGGTTGAAGCTCGCTTTCAGTCCCTCTCAACCGCAGCCTGAACAAACAGGCTGAGGAGCTTTGGACCTAGCCTGAGGTTCGCCGTCTCCTCTCTGGGTGAGCGGGATACTTGCTTGTTCTCGCACTTTTGTAGACGTTGCATATAGGATGTTATTTCTCTTCAGTCACTTCAAGCAGCATGTCGCCTTCAAAGTTATGAACAGATCTTTGTAGGTGACTGGAAGGCAGCCATCGAAATGGCGTATCAGTGGAAAAACACTGTTTCAGTTAAGAAAAATGAATGGAGAAAAACATTTCCAGATTTGAAATCCGTTTACAAAATGAAAAGTTCTGATTCTTTTTATTGAAAAATGAATTCTTATTTATACATTTATTTTATTTATATATTGTCAATTATAGCAAGCATTACAGGATATAAGAACTTAAATTGATCAGAAAAGACCTTTAAAACATTATTTAATTTAAAAAACAATAATAGAGATATTGTCTCTTATTTTGGGCAGTTATATCTAAAGTTTTATTTTATTTTATTTTGATTTATATTATTTATTTTATTTTGGAAAATGGCCCTACTTGAGCTCATAAATAATTTTAATTAATAATTTTAGGAAATAGTCATACTATCTTGTCAGTTGGACAGATTTTGAATCTATTTAACGAACGGATCACTTAGCCTAAATTCTTCTGTCACTGATAAGGAATTCCTCACTGTGTCATACTAGCTCTTGATTACATAGCAATATATGCTAAAAACTGTGTGTGTGTCAGGGGGAGGTTAAGTTCTAGAAGACTTTTAAAACTCTATAGTTTACATTTCAGTCATTTTCTTAAATAGGGTGAGAAATAAATGTGAGCAATCACAGAGAGAAGGAAGCAAAAAAGACCCCACTCTAACTCCCATTTTTGCTAAACAGAGATACTGCTCTTGCCCTAAAATTGAGATTTTTGCAGTCTGATGGACTCTCTGGGTGCAATGTCCTAGCTCTAGAAACATTTATTTAAGACAGGTTTTCAAACCGAAGCAAATGATTGAAAGTATTTTTACATTTACTGTTTTCAGCTTTTCCGTGATTGCTGCAGAGTAGTCAGACGTGACTGCATTTATCAGCAAACGCGAAAGGAATGCAATAAATACAATAAGCTTTTTCACTGCTGATTATAGTGAAGGTTGCGTAATGGTTTCCATTCTAGCTCCCTTTTCAGCCTCATGATTTTTTGTTACTTTCATTCTTGGGAAGAGAATTTTCCCTTAAAGTTATTTTTCTTCGGAAAGTTTGAGTAATTTGGCTCCGATATTGCCAAGAATACTGTACAGAAAATGGGTGTATGTAGACTTGTTGCTTACAAGTATTTTTATTGTTTTAACAACTCTTCGACAGATGCGGCTGGGGGAGGGAAGCTGAAGTTTCAGCCGTTTCCGTATGGGCTCGGTCGGCTTCGCGCGCCGCTGCGGATTCGCGTTTGGAGCTGCGTGTCGCGAGCTGTCGAAGGCCGCGTGCTGCGCGCGCCCAGCGCAGCGGGCGCCCGCCTTCCCCGCGCGCTTTCGGAGGGCTGCCGGGGTTTCGCCGCATGGCCGATCCCGCCCCCCTCGCTCCGCGCCGCTGGCTCGCGCACGTCTCTTCGTGTCGGGGAGGTGAGAGAGTTTGGCCCGCGGTGTCCCAAGCCCGAGGTGCACCTCTTCCCTGAGCTTTGCTGAAATCTTTCTGGTTGGGTCGTCTTTCTCTCTGGCTGATGCTCAGACGCTGTTTTGCAAGCGTGGTCAGACTTGGTTCTGTTCTGCTCTTATTTCAGTGACGCGGTGAAGATGTGGTTGACAAAATAATGGAGTAACTTGATTTAAATTAACTGGATATTATATTTTGCCTTTGAAGTGAAGTTTTCAATGACTATTGTCTTGTGTGGGATAGGAGTGCTTCCCTTCGCTTCACCTTTCTTCTAAGAAACCTGTGATTTCCCACTCTGAAGGGTTAATAGTTGTCAGGCAGACCGATGCAAATCTTGAACTGTGAACAGCCAAGCCAATTGCCCACTGGGTCATTTATTGTGACACTATTCTGAACTATTTTAATCAAGAAAAAGAGTGTGTGTATGCAAAATAACAATAACAGTGCTCATCTTTTTGGAAAAATCAGGAGAAAAATCATAAATACGGACTCCAAAACCATTGCGTCGCATCACTTGCCGTCTTGCTCACGAACAGTGTGGTAGTAGGAGCTGGACCCCAGAAATCAAAGGATGTGATCTATGCTCTTTCCCTGTGCCCGGGGTTGCCCGCTGTGCGTCTGCGTCTCTCGAGGCTGCGGTTACGCTTCCTGCTCCGGCCGCAGCCGGGGCCGCGCTGGGCCGTGCAGCGACGGCACCGGCGGCCGTGCCGACGGCTTTGGGGAGAGGAGTTTGCCACGGGTTGTGGTGGTGACCCAGCAGGCGCCACGCGAGGCGCAGAGCGGGCTGGTTTGCCCTAATCGCCGGGCACGCCGGCGGCCCTGAGGAGCGACGGCGCGGCTAAGCGCTGCAGCCGGGAGAGCGCCGTCCCGCTGCGCCGTCTCTACGCCGAGCTTGCGGCGTTCGCTGCGGCAGAGGTGATGCAGTGCAAGCAGAGTAACTGGGGATGAGGGTAAGAAGATGGTAGCTGTACACCACTTTCCGAGTCTTTGCAGAAGGTGATCCCTAGGATTTTCAAATTCACAAGTTTTCTTGCCCACCTTTCTGTGTGATTTTGTGGTAGTGCAAAGGAGGAAAAGGGGAGTGGGCCAGCTCTCGTGGCTGCAAATCGTGCGTGGGGACACAAAATGCTCCGGCAGCACAGCCCGGACGCTAACAAGCAGTTCCCCTGATGTTCACGTAGGAATATTACGTGTGGAGAAGAGGCAGCCGAGAGAAAGACAGCAGAGACTTCTGAGGGGGCCGCACACTTGTTGTGCTTTCAGCTGTCGTCTGCCTCCCGCCTTCCCCCAGGCTCAGCGGGGGCAATTCCAGGGCGAGGGGCTCTCCTCGTCGCACCCGGGGACGGCTCGCGCCTGCCCTCGTGCTGCTGTGCAACGCCTCTTCCGGCTGATGGTCCTGACTGCGTTCTTCAATAAGAAATTAAATAAAGCACAGAGTAGGTCCCAAAGGCAGTGCTGAGGGAGATCTGGCCGTATCCAAGTTGTGAGAGTTGCTCTAAGGGGTGATGGAAATTCAGTGCAGCTGGTGAATTGAAAAAATAATAACAAAAGCCAATACACCTCTATGTTACAGAATATCTTTTGTACAAGTATCCCAAAATGCTTTATATACGATTAAAAACAGATCTAATTTGAAGAACAGGTAATTTTGTTTAAGGGAAACAAAAACATAGGACTGACTTTAGACTGAACTAAAGCTGGTATAAATCAAGGACAGTTCAATTGAAGTCAAGTGGCTTGCAATATAAATGCTGTAAAATACACAGGGTTATAATCTGACTTAATATTTTTCATTTATGGCTTGTCACTTTGGCCCTTTGGAGGAGGTCAGGTAAAGGATCTCCCCATTTTTATTGCGTTTCCTTTTTGTTCTTAAACTTACTATAATAATTTCTTGCATTCCTTTTATTGCAAGGTGGAACTATGATTTTTTTTTTTAATATTGATTTTTTTTCTAGATGGTGACTTTCCCAAATGTTCTATCTTTTTAAAAATTTCAGAGGCAAAAGAAAAAAGCAATGAGAGGGAAAAAAAAACAAAAGTTACTCTTGTTTTCGATGCTTTCCCTCTCGCCTCTAGCTCTCCCCTCCTCAGAAAAAAAATGAGAAAGTGGTTATAATGAATGTATTTGAACTTCCTGGCAAAAAAAATAAGGGATGGGGATTTTTATACAAAAAAAAAGAGAGAGAGAGAGAGAGAGAGAGAGAGAGAAAGCAGAAAAGTAAATAAAATATTGATACTTTTCAATTAAAAACATCAACACTTTTTTGCCTTTTTTAGTTTTGGCAAAAATAAGTAGTGAAATTGGAAAAATTTTACAAAAAGTTCTGTTTGCTTATGGATACTCAAGTTTTTCATTAAATTTAGAAGGAAATGTAATTAAAAGAAACGCCAAAGCATTTCTAAAACCAAAATATGTGCATGGAACATAACCTCCAATATAAAATTGGGTATGAATACCTGATCTAGAAGTAAGTGCAAGTTTTACTCTGAATTTTTCCTGCTTACATACAAGTAAGGATACAAGCAAGACAGAACGGATAACCCACTTTTCTGGTACAAAGCAAACTGATTTAGCCTCAGAGAGATATAAATGCACGTGTTCGTACTGAAATACATTTTAGTCGTTAACTGAGGATCCAGTGGTTGTGGCTCAGTGATGCAGTTGTCGATACAGCGCACGTGTGTCCTCCTGCCTCGCGGGGTGACTGCACGTGGGTTGTACCGGGCTGCTTGCTCTGAAACCTGGATTTGTTTGTGTTTGACAGACTTGATGGAGCTGACTGTTCGCTGAAGAGCTAAAAGGCAATTCATACCAGCCCCGTTAAGCTGCCTTAGCTTAATCAAATTTTTAAAAATATAATGTGGCAAATTTTTGCTAGCTTATCACAAAATCGGACAAGCAAAATGCCATCTTCCCTCCACTAAGACCAGTGTTTGAACTGTGAGTGGATCTGGACTATTGATTAAAATATATGGGAGGTCACGTTAATTCACATTTAAAACTGTCACCGTCTCCAAAATGCTTTATGCGGGGCAGAACGTTGTGGTCCGCGTCCAGCTGCGCTCTGAATCTGCTGACTGTTAACTTTGGTGACAGCAATAGCAAACCTCGCAAATTATAACTTTTTTGGATGTTATCCTCTTGTGCGCACTCAACAAATGTCTCCACTTACTTGTCTTCTCTTCACTGAGGACTATAAGACCATATATTGTGTTAGTATTTCACTACTACAGATAATCTCAAAGAAGAAGCAAAGAGAAAAACCACACCAAGAACAACACCTTGTTTTTCTTTTACACAGGAAGCAATAGAAATATATGAGGCAGTGATGCCTCCACTAAACTCAGTTTGAATAAGGGAGGATTATAAAGAGAAGAAAATAAACAGACGAGACACACAGACAGAATCCACAACAATAAAAAAATACAATATGATGATCTCATGCAAGTATCATTCAGCTCTACTTGAAATAAATAGATGTGTGGTGTTACAGAGAAGGCACATACCACCTCTAAAAGGACTGGGCTGTAAGTCAACTATGTTTAAATTACTTTTAAAAAATAACTAAATATAATTAAATTAATAACTGTAAACAGCAAGCCAAATTCCTTGATGTAAACAACAGAGTCCCCATAAAGTCATCCCCTCTATAAATCTGAAAAAAAACCTAAGGAGTAGCGCTCAAAGATTTTCAGATACTTAAGGACAGATGTCCAAACTCATTCTTGTAGTCAGATTCAGCTAAAAATGAAGTTAATCAGTTGGTTGGATTCACCTAAGTTTCAAGATACTAATCTAAAATTTGCTGGGAATGGAGCTGGGTGTCCACCCAAAGGGCAAGACCTCTTTGATAACTCACTTCTGTGGACCGCAGATAGCATGCAGCACCTCTGAGGAAACGCAAGTAGGTTTCGCTTCGCTATCCCTGACGGACCAGATCCTTCCTGTGGAAATAACAACCCACTTCGCTGCAAGGTAACGGCCGCGAGAGCAGCACCCTGCTCCAGGCTGGAGGACAGGTCAGAAGTGGATGGAGAAGACACTGAAGTCATGCTTTGGTGTTGGGGGGACTGAGGTGGAAGCTCTTCTTTTTTTCTAACCAAAGCACGCAGGTAACCACGAGATCTTGTGCTACTACAAAAAATGTTGTGTAGAGGATAGACAATACTGCTGAGAAACAAACTACTTGGTATTCTGTTCTTTCTACTTTTAACCAGCATTCAGCCCATCCCTTGAATACTCCAAACTGGGCAAATTTCGTCATGGATTTTCTGTGTTACTCATTGTAAAAACTCCTACGTGCTTTAAAGACAAAGTTATTTCACAAAACATACTTGAACAAAACAGTACTCAGGCAAAAATATCAAGAGGCACCCCTGTTTTTCAGATTTGTGATCATGCTGCTACAATCTAGATTTTCAGTGATGTGAATTTTTAAAATGTCTAAGTGCCAAGTGGGAGCTACCAAAGAAACCAGCTACCAAACGCCACGGGCACTAAGTGCATAGCGTGCATTAAATGCTTTTTAAAGGTCAACTCAGTATTTTACCCAAAGGCCACTATACTACTGAGGATCAGGCAGAGAGAAAGAGAAAGGTTAAAAAGTAACCACGGAGTTTGTGTCCCCAGTTTGGAAGGACTAAAGCTCACGTATTTTGTTAGGGGTCAGATAAACAACTTTGAGCAATATAGTCTTCTGCTCCAAACCACGTTTTGCAACTAGTGGTACAGAATAACAGAAAAAGCATTTCCCTGAAAACCACAGTAAGCAGCAAATGCCATGAAACACAAGAGATGATCACTGCAAATCTCTCATAAAGTAGTGCATCACTGAGACCGAACCTGTTCCTGACCGCAGCATACGTTACCACAAATCTTCCTCTGATCTGCAGCCAGCGAGAAACCGTCACTTCCAGCCCTTCCTAAGGGAGCCCGCAGCGTGCCAGGAGGTGACGAGGCAGCGCGCTCGAGGGGACACACGGTCACCCTGACCCTGGAGGCAGGTTATTTGGAGGTTCCCACGCTGAAACGGCTAATTCCTCCTGCAGGTTTCAAGGCAGCCCCAAAACTAGCTTTGCCTGACAACGCTCGATCTCATCGTGTCGGAGCTACCTTGGGAGCGAGGCTTGAATCCCGTCCTGCCCCGCTGAGCTAGGGGGGGTTTGCTCCTCTCTCCAGAAATCGTTTGGAAGTTAAGCTGCCTTAACTTTATCTTTATCCTCGGGAAGAAAACGGAGTTTGTTTTCATTTCGTACTCCCTGTGAAGCCGAGTAAGGGGAAAAGTGAAATTTTAATTCTGCATCTAATTTTCTGAACTCAAGTAAAATTGTTTTCAATTTTAAAACCATGACATGTGAGCTCATCTGAAGCTTGAGTCACAGTAGATGCCATGCTAGATCACTTTAAAATCCAGTCATGGAGTCTGATTTGTCTTTTTAGTTGTTACTTTAACTAAATAAATAAATAAAGATCTCCTAAGAAAAGAGATCATTAGATAAAAAAAAGATCCTAAAAAAAAAAAATTCTCCCTTGTGAGATGGGGTTAAGTGCCTACAGGCAGACCTCAGGTTTGAGCTGTGGAAAAAGATAAAAATTAATCTCTTTAGAAGATGCTTTTTTGTTGTTGTTGTTTCATAGGAATGCTGAAATAGGGCACGCTGCTAGCAAACATGTGATAGACGATATTTTAAAAATCTCTCCAGAGCCGCGCTGCAGAGAGCTGCTGCCCCTGCTCGCAGAGAGCCGGAGCGCTGGCGGCCGGCGACGCCGCAGCGCGGGTGCTCCGCACCTCCCCTCCGGTGTCTCTGCCGTAGCAATGTCCCGACGCAGCTACTAACTGAAAAGTAGGAAGGGAAATGACATTTAAATTACTATTATTATTGTTATTATTATTTTACCTACTCTGCCATTTACAGAGATGCAAGTGAGAAGGATTGATAGCTTTCAGGAGCAGCAGTCCATCAGGAGAGGGAAAAACAAGAAAACGCTCATTCCTGTCCCCAGGTACGTTCCTGCTCGTCTGTGAATGTTTGAGATAGCAGGAGAGCTGCTCCTCTCCTCTCCCTGTTTTTTCCCTCCTTTCACTTACCCAGGGGAAGGAGAAGGGTTGTAGCTGCTCCGCCACGGTACGCAGCTGCCCCAGGGTGCTCTCTTTCGCAGAGCAGAAAGCTGAGAGGTGGCTGCAGCCGAGTCCTGCCGGTTGCGCGCCCCGTCCCCGCTCCTCGACGCAGGGCGGTTCGGTGCGGTGGCCGCGACGCGGGTGCCCGCGGCGTGCGGGCGCAGCCGGTGGCGCCCGGGCGTACCGCCGCCGTGGGATGCGGTCTCGTGCCAAAGCCGTGGAGGAGACGGGTGCAAAATAAACCGCTGGGGCTGTTAGTGGCACCGAGACAAGCCACGTTTAGGAGCGCTGCGGCGCACCTTCAGCGGCTGCACCTCTTTACGCGTTTTGGAGTTCACAGGTTCGGGCATCAGACGCGGCAGGAGGTAGCGTGCCAGCCCCGTGCTTTCGCAGCATTGCGGGACCGGCGCGTTTTGTACGTCCCCGTATTTTGGGGAGCTGGCGCGCTTTGATACGCGCTTTGCTCAGGCAGCGGCGTCCGTGCCTGGGGAGGACGGCAGAGGGGCTGTGCGGGCCAGGAGCACGGCGCGCTGCGCCCCGCGGCCCGGCCTGCTCCCGCGCGCCCGGCGCCGTGCCGGGAGCACCGGGACAGGGGCGCCGGCGCCCGCCTCCCCGCCGAGGCGGGATGGGAGCAGCGCGGAGGGGCTGGAGGAGCGTGGCGCGCAGCGTGTCACTCCTCCGAGCTGGGGGCGGAGGGAGGGAAGGGAGACCCTCGGCCGGAGGCTATAAAATAAGAGGGGGCAGCGAGAGAGGGGAGCAGCGAGAGACTGCCGGAGCCCCCCGTGCGAGCGCGTGGGGCAGCACGGGAAGCCGCCCGGGGCTCTGCTGTCGCCCCCGAGCCTGGCCGGGGTGCCCGGCCCCAGGACATGGCCTGCCCCGCCGCCGGATGCCCCCCGCGGCCCCTCGCCCAGCACCGGCCACGCTGCAGGAGGAGGCGACGAGGGACGGGGCGCGCTGGCTCCCGCCGGCTGCAGAGGCTGAGGCAAAAGAAAGAAAAAGGAGGAGGAGAATAAAAAGTAAAGGGGGGGGGGAGAGGGAGAGAGAGAGAGAAAGAAAGCTAAGCCCAGCTTTTGCCGGTGCTGCTTGGATTGGATCTGGTTTGAGTTTCCTCTCTGCTGGCTTGTGCAGCGAGAGAGGAGGAGTGGGGGGCAGTAACTAACTCGCTCTTCCTCCGAAGCTTAAGCAAACGTGCTGGGTGACTGCGCTGGTGGGGAGCTGCCCTGGGTGCAGTTGCCTCATAGTTTATTGCTCTCAGTTACTAAAGAATTTCCTGGACTTCTCAAGAACCTGGAGAAAAAAGCCATCATTGCACAGACCTGATAGTTGCTCAGTGCCTATAGACTTGACACATTTTTTTTTTCCTAGGGGATTCTTTTTTTCTTCTTTTTTTTTTTTTTTTCCTCCCCTCCCCTCTGTCTCTCAGAACAGCAGTTCCTTGAGTGTGTGGCATTGAAACCTATTGCTTTATTAACAGCTCTGGGAGATCTTTTTAAAATCTTTTTTTTTGGCCTCTTTTTCTCATTACCTTAAAAAGAAAAGAAAAGAGAGAAAAGAAAAGAAAAAAAAGATAGAATCCTTTTGGGGGGAGGGGAGATGATCGTGCTGATGTGGAATAAGTGCTCCTGCTGTCTCCTCTTACTAGCCGCGGTCCTGATCGTGGAGAGCTCCCAGCTAGACAGCTCCAGCTCCAAGGTGAACTCCATCAAGTCCACCCTGATGGGGGAGGCTCCAACTCAGGCAACCAACAGATCTGCAGCCATCCACCAGGGACTAACGCTTGTTAGCAGTAAGAAGGGCAAAATGCTAGAACAGATGGGAAAACCTCCAAAGCACTATCACCGGCAAGGAGAGGTAGGACATCACTTAATTGCATGAGTCTCTGTCTGTCTGTTGCTAAACACAATTAATTGCTAGTCCTCTTCTCCTGTTCTTTTTTGAGTCTTATTAATTAAATTAATTTACTTCATCAGAGTTGTCTAGAACAATATCATTTTAAAACAGGTACTAAGAGCTGTGCAAGTGGAAGTAAGGAGGTTTTAAACCTTCTGTTTTTCTCTGTAGGATTAATAATTGATAAAAGAAATAGTAATCTAAAAGAAATGATCTTTAGCATTTCTCCTTGGAATCCTTCAAAGGACTGCTGGAAATAAAGGAAGAAATTGCTTGTTAACTCTTTCAGCACTAAGTCAATTAAATTTGAATAGGCAAGGAAAATTTGAGCCTAAAATGAAAACTGTGTTTCCAGTGGTAAAACAAGTTTGCTTTTAAAAATCGCACCTAGAAAGCTGATCTCTGATACCTTCTTCTGTGAAAGACTAATGGTGAGAATGAAAAGACATGCTGTCCCAGAGGTATGGTTTAGGACATTTTTATCTGATTAATATGACAGAAAACAAATTCCAGGCTTCTTGTCCAGTGTATGCTCTTGTGGTTCTGGAAGTTTTGCTTGGTTATGTCCAGTTGAGATAAGCAGAGAATGATAGTCTTTAATATGTGGGAAGAAAGTTGGAGTGGAAGTAAAAAAGATAAGGTTATAGAAACCTTATGAGAAAAAGACCGTAACTTACTTGTGAATTATGCTGCCTTCTTTCCCTTTTACTCTGCTTGGATTCTTGGGGGTCTGAAGAAAACGTTCTTTTTTCAACTATCTTTGTAGTAAAATATAAACCAGTATTTGAAGCCATCAGTCTTCTACTTCCCTATCAAGCCTCAACTTGGATGAGGTGAATGCTGTGCGTTATGGTGTTGAAAGAGGTGTATTCTGATATCTTCAGAAAATATGGATTTTATACTATGGGGCACCTCCAAATACAGCTGCTTTTCATAAACAACAGACAGTGTGGCAGCAAGGGAGCTGCTAACATTCAGCACTAAAATGGCAAAATAATTCTGAATGCCTGAAGGCATTGCCTAGATTTTCCTTAAAACAGCGAAGAAGCTGCAGATTTGAGCAATGCACTGAATTCACTAAAGGATTTCACATTAGCCTTCTGGTAATTGGATATTACCATTTGGTTTTGTGTGCATGCATAACAATAATGGTGGTAGTTTTGGTTTTTATGTGTGAAAACATTTGGTTTTAAACTCCTCTAAGCTTTCTTTCCCTAGCCACTCAATTGTTTTATAATTCATAGAAAATTTGGTCTCCCCTCCTTACCTCTGAGCAAAGTTTAGTAACAGATGCTGTGGCAAAGTTTCATATTTCTAAAGTATTGTGCTTCTTCCTAGTACACATTGTAGTGATTACTAGGCTAAATCACCGTGAGGAAATACAGGAGCATGGTAGGCTTTCTCAAACATTCTTTTTGGGTTTTCTTTTGTTTTCTGTATGTTCCCAAAAAGCCAGAGTGTAGTACCCGTTTTCCCATTTGTGTTATCTCAGTCTCATGAGTTTCAGCACAGGTCCTCGTGGGGTAGTGCGTTGCCCAGCCCCAGTCATGCTGTATAACATTTGTCCTGGGGGGAACTGTTGCCACCTTACCCTACGTCAACATCCGTGTCGCTTCAGCGTGTATTAAGTACATCGAGAATGAGCGATCATAATTCACCTAGTTCCTGGAAAGGAAGTTGTGCTGCCTGTGAGTTGCATGTGGAAGATTCGCCCCTTTCTTGCCGATCCGCGCTATGTGCAGTGAAGTTCTCAGTTACTGGTACAAAGGCGCAAGGTGTCTTCTGGTCAGAGATAACACTGCTAGCATCCGTATGGTGGAAGAACTGTCACAGGCTTTGAGATGCCCTACTTGTAGCGTGTTGTACAATTCCCCCCATGGGAGCCTCTTTTTGCCTCACCCCTCCTTCCTCAAGCAAAGACCCCCCAGGAGAATCAGTGACTTTTGCACCCGAGGAGCAAACCTCTCCTCCTGTCAGTGGCTCTCGGGGCTGATTTTGCCCTCCCTCGCTGCGACTCCATCCCTGCTTGTTGCTCAGCCTCATGCCAGTGTAGCCTGTGAAAATGTCTCGCATTTGCAACCAAGAATTGTGGCTGTTGATGTGACTGTCCCCTTGAACCAAGACAATTAACACAGAACTGCAGTAAAATGAAGAAAAAAATTTTACTCTTCTGATGATGCTTTATCTTTGGTAACAAGGTAACATCCTAGTTGAAGGGTTGGTAAGCTTCTCCATTTTTTATCAGTGAGGGTCACATCTCAACTAGTTAAGACATGGCGTTTTAAAAATTTTTTTAAAAAATTATGCTCTTATTAGATTAGCACTTGCTTGTTTAGGCTGTAGGACTTTGATCTGAAATCTTGTATGTCATTTGTTATAAGAATAGAGCTACCTACGTTTTTCTTTCTAAAACAATCTTCTGCCTTAGTGTGATTTATGTGTGAAAAATGGGAATACCTTTTGGTTTTTTTGTAATATTTAGTTTTTTAATTTTGTAATACTAAGTTTAGTGTCGTCTTTACAGATAGGAAATATTTTTATTAAGATCCGAGGACGTATAGCTTAAAGGGAAATTAATAGAATTTTGCTGCTATGACAGCTCTAAGATGTGCGTTCAATGCTCTGCTCATGTACGTGGTGTAAATCAGAGCACTCTCACCAAAACTGATGAAATGGCCATTAGCCGGCAATTTATTTACTTACTTTGTCTAATAGACTAACATGCTTTCAGAATGTTTCATCGATACATTAATATAACATTTTCAGTTGTGCAAATTATCAGGACTAGAAGCAAGTTGGAAATTTTCAATCAGCAATAAATCAACAGATAAAGTGGTTCATGGTTTATCTGAAGCGTTGATGTATTTCAGCTGGTAGTTATAGCGCTTCTGCCCAGAAGTGATAGATCCTGTACTCCTTTGTCAGGCAAAGTTCCAGTTCGGATTCATGAAAATATTCATACGAGCAAAGCAAGCTGATCCAGCTTGCTAGAGGGACAGCCAGGGTAAATGTGAGTTTGAGTAAGACTTATATTTTTATGTCTTTCAGAGGAATATTCTTTATTTTCTGTTCTTACTCCCTTTACTGCCTTGGATCAATGGAGAATGAGCAGCACTGATGTGCTAAATCAGTGAGATTCTAGCTGTGCTTTCATGGTCACTCCTGTTTTCCACTTCCCACAAACTCTTAATGTTTTGCCATTTTCACAAAGAATCATAAAGTGTCTGCAGCGTTTTCATAGAGGAAAATAATGTAGATCTACGGAGAGACGCGTTCCTCCCTTCATCTTTAAGGGGCTGATTCTGTAGCATCTACTTCACTTGCATCATCCCACAAAAGGAAATAGCAGGATCAGGCTTAATGATCATTTGTAGCTCAAGGCTTTCAGTGAGGTCATACATCTTCTGAGGTGAAAATTGCTCAAAAATAGGACCATACAGTGCATGTTAGCCCGTGAGTTGGTGCTATGGAGTAGCTGCTTTCGTTTTGGAGGAATGGCTTCAAGGAGCAGCTAATACCTCAGTACTCTAGCTTCTCTAGGATCTTGCTATGGGTTTATCAGCTCTCCAGATAAATGAAATATGGTGAATAGAATCGTAAATGAAAATAAATGAAAAATGCCAGATGAGCAACAACAGTGAATTTTCTGTGTGTTGCATACTTCTTCCACTGTGCGGGGACAAGCTCTCCTGTACTCTCTCTCACCTATAGGGATTCAACGGGAAAGGGAAAATCCCCCACACTGTAACTGCAATTGGCAGTCGTGGCCATCTGACAGCGTGCAGCACTGCTGACTCGCTTCACCACCTTTTTCATTTTGTTGCCTCTGGATTTTAGTCCTCCCTATTGCTGCAAGTATGCCCCCTTCCTCAGTGCCAAGGTCACCTCTCCCTCAATTGCCTTTAATGACCTGGTAGGTTGAGACCTACCAAAATTTATTTCCAGCCATCTCCCTTCTTTAATCCATGGGCCCTCTCCTCTTCTAGCCTTCCCAAATCCTGGATAAGCACCATTCTTTTGACTCTCTTCTCCCAGTGAGTCCTATTTCTCTTTCCTTTCACTGCTGAGTAGCTGACTGGGTCTGTGCTTCGCACTGGGACTGTCCCTCCCACCTCCCCCACAAGTGCCACGAGGAGATAGCCACAGCAAAGGGAAGAACTGGGGTGGCCAGAAGAGGGGGATCGGCAGGACTGCGTGCCTGAATAGCAGATAACGAGCTATGGGAAAGGAGAAGAGGAGTGAAGAGCTGGGAAAAATTACAGCACTGGAAAGTCATGCCAGGCAGATATCAGCTAAGCCTTAGTGTTTCAAATGCATTTGGTTTACTTTTAAAAATGCATTTTTTATTTCTATTGCACCTTGAGTAAGAAGGCTTAAGCCCATCGGAACCAAACTGAAAAAGCAGTTGGCACAGATCTCCTACCTATCAGTGCATGGACATGCATGTGTTTCTTGAACAGGACATAGCTATCCACAAGGACTTGCTAGAAAATGCTTGGATGATACTTTGCAGCAAATAAAACAGCATGATATGTAGTAATTGACTGCAGTGGCCTGAGAATGTTACAATAAAATGTTCCAAAGATACCAAAAATTTAACCACAATATCTCAAATAGCTAGCAACCAAGATGGTATAAATTATTTCTTCAAGAGATTAAAAATAATTTAATTATAATACCTAGAAACTATATCCAGCAACAGCATTTTAAAAAGAAGAAAAACAGAATTGCTAAATCTGCAGAGGTCACCAGAGAATGCGTTCTTTGCTCCTGTTGTTTGCTGTTAGGAATGTGGGAGACATGCTGGTTTACTGGCAGCAGTCTTGCTAAAAAGCTGAGTGGCCTGTCTCTGGTTGCAAAAATGGGGTGGAGAGTGTTATCACCTTCCTTGTGTTTTGCTTGGTGTCCCCTTCATAACTGTTGTTACTATTTGACTTGTATTATAGAGCAAAAGCTCCTCCTATAAAATGGCTTTACCACAATTATTTTCTATTAACATTGCAATAATACCTAGAAAATAACAAGGACTCTAGAGTGCTACTGGGAGTGCAGATGCTCAGGGACAGTTGTTTTCTGCCTGGGAAGTCTGACAGCGGCGTCTATGGAAAGCGCAAAAGATGGTGAAGCATGTTACTATTTTGCCCTCAAAAAAGGAGGTCTGATTAACACATTAAGTTTGGTTAATTGATGCTTTGCAGATGCAAGTATAGCACAGGTTTAATTTTGATTTTAATTAATCTCCAGATGTATCTTGCAAGCATTTAATATCTCACTGTTTTGTCAGTCAAGCCTCGGTCCTTTTAGAGTTGTACTTACAAATGCTCCACCCTGGAAATGTAGGACGAATTTAATCTTGTGAAGGAAGAGTCCCATAAAGCTTCTTGGGTTTTGTTTGTTTGTTTTTTTTCCGATGAGTTCCTTTGCTCTTTGGGTTTGGTGTATCTGGGCTTTTGTACAATATATCCAGACAAGTTTTTGTATGTACATAAAAATGATGATTTGGGTAATACCATAGGAGGAGAGACTTCCTCCTCCTGCTCAGGCTTGCTGCCGAAGCCCCTGCTGAGCTTGTGCTTCCCCTACACGTTTGCAGTGGTGGTGGCCATCCAGGAGCCATGGTGCGTTGGGCAAGACCTGGCATAGTCACCTCTGCTCGATGCTGCCCAGAGCTTCATCGCGGTAGCTGTGCTCTGGCCATAAGACACCTGTGGCATGAGGATGTGTAGGTGTGCGTGATGCTACGGGGAAAGGGGAAGAGCAACTGACTTTCTACTTTTGCTCCACCAGTAAAGGACCACGTGCATTTAGTTTTTTGTTTTATTTTGTTTAAGAACCCAGGACAATTCTTTGAAAATTCTCATTTTTCAGTACTATGTATGGTGCCATTAGGTTGAAACCAGCTTCTAAGAGCTTCACATCCATGGATGTGAAAGGCCTGCATAAAAGACAAGAAGCTCAAAAAGTTTTGCTTGCTTGTTTTTACATGAATTTTGGCTGCAAAAGTCTTATTTTCATTGGAGGACATGAATATTCATCTCTTCATTGCACAGCCTGTACTTGACCAAAAAAGATCTTGTGTGTCCCCCAACTGCCACTTTTCTTCAGTGTAACTTTTCTCTTTTTGACTGAAGTGTGCAGGTTTATTATTATGTAAAATCTCATGAAATCAAATCAATTTTCAAATTATAATGAAATATGGAAATAAGTGAATTTGCGGGGGTTTCAAATTTATTGCAAAAATCTCTGCTCCAGAATGAGCTATATAATGTTGTATTGCAGATGGAAGAAATATCTGTACATCATGCCTTAGAGGAAAAAAAAGAGTATGAATGACTACATGCAGTCATACCAAATGACCAAAGAGCAGCAGTTTTCAGATAAAATAATTGGTTTGTTTATCTTAGTTACAGTTTTCTTGGGATTGACCTTATCTCCAATTTATAAACTTGAGTCCACATAGAAACAGAACTATTGATACAGAAATGAGTGGATATAAACATGTAGTAGGAACACGGAGTTTACTCATTTAGCAACTATTTTATTCTTACTGCAAGTAAAGTCCAGAATGATGCTATAAAAAAAAAAAAAAAAAGAAAGAAAAAAGAAAGAAAAAGAAAGAAAAAAAAGTTGTTCATTCTTCCCCCTCAAAGTGCATAAGCACAAGGTTCAACTCCTTGGGACCTTCTTAAAGCTTAAGCTTTGATATGATTGAATTTTCATATGCACAGTAATGAATCTTGGAGACTTGCGTGCTGCACATATGTAGCCCAAACGGCCCTCTCGCAGCGTTTCCAGCAGCCAGCGAAGGTGGACTGCTCTGCACACGCTCGAGAATGAGGTGTTGCTTCGTTCTGCAAGCCCTCTGCTTCATTCCCTGTGCATCATGTAAGTGTGAACCACGCTTTTAAAAGTATACTCACCAGTCCAATGAATGAGAGGGCAGGGTTCACTTCTGTGCCTTTTGGCAGCTTGCAATGAATGAAGTAGAGACTTGCCGTCAGTGTGATCTCTTCCCTGCAGGTCTTAAATGTCTAAAGCGGAGATCATTTAAATGGAATTGCAAACCAAGTATGTTTACGTTGCAGCAGGAAACTTTTATGCATGGAATCTCATCTCTGAAAATAATGTATCTTATGGGGAAAAAACTCACTCGTTTATCTTCTTTTCAAGAGCAGGATAGTCTCCAGAATCATTTCTTTTACTAAGTACTCCTTCACAAAATGGGGTACCTGTCAGGACAGCCTGCAAAGATCCTAAAGCTAGGTAATTTGCTGTAAAGCAAGGTCTCTGTAAGGAGGCAGATGGGAAATCATATGTAAATAACACTAACAGAAATGCAAAATGGAAAACCTAATCCAATTTTACTTAACTTAGTTCAATATGTTTTCAAAAGCATCAGAACAAATTAGGCTGTATCAAAAAAAAAAAAAAAAAAAAAAAAAAAAAAAAAAAAAGCAGAGGCAATGACAGATGTAATATTTTCCAGAATACAGGTATGGTGCTTTGGGTGACCAGTGGCAAGTATTCCGGTCAACTTAGAAGGAGTCATAGAAATCTAAGTCCTGTCCTCATTTAAAGCAGAAGTCCTATCTCAGATAACTTGGACTATTTCTGAAGCTGCTACTACAAATAGGATTTGGGCTTCCAAATGCTGCAAGCTCTAATGAGAACTGTTTCTACCACCCTCTCTTGACTCCAGATGTACTGGCATGTCTCAAGGCTTTCTGTGAGCTGCTTACCAGGTCTGCATTGATATGGAGTATAATGCAAAGGGTGCTTTTTGCTTATATGGTCTCTATTGAAGGTGAGTTTTTACAGAGCATAGGTTTAAAAGGAGAAGAATTGTCCACTGCAATGTGCAGTGGCAAGCAAGGGATGGTGTTAGGAAGGTTGGGCTCAGGAGCCCTCTGGTCTCTCCACTGAGTCTTCAGCAGCAGCTGACTCAGAAATGGCTACACGAAGTTTCTGTTGGCCTGACCTGGCAGGGTATCACAGACTGGGCAGGACTTGCCATTTTCGTTGTTTCACCTCTTTTGTCTTGAGAACTAGAGAGGAAAGCCTGCTCCCGTCCTGTTTGTTGTCAGCTTGCGTGGGAGGTTCTCCTGTTTCCTGTCTTAAGAAAGGAAAGGTTTGACATGGAAGTGTCTCTCTGTTAGGGCCTTAGGTTACCCAAGACGCAGAGGCTGAGCTGTGAGCTTCCTACTTCTGCTCTTCGATAGGATGAGGAGCAGATGGAAAGTCTTTCTTCCCTTTTGTGTGTTGTCTCCCCTGTCATTCTTCAGGGGCAGGTGGAAGAGGAGACCACAAATGGAAGGTGCCTGGGACAACTCCAGTGTTTTCCAAGGGGGTAAGAAAGACTGCAGAAGTGTGAGAATTCGTTCTTTTCCAAAGATTTCTGCATGAGGGTGTAAACAGTTAAATAAAGGCTTTTGGTTTGTTCCTAATACTGAATGAAAACTTGGGTTTGAAGGTTTTCTTCTTCTTCACTAGAAGAAGTCAAACAAGAGAGAGAGTTCACATACCTATCTAATGGGTAGCCAAATGAGCAGACAAGCAAGTGAATTGCCATTTGGAGAGAAACCTCCAAAAATGGCTATTTCCTCTCTCAGTAGTAGACAGGACAGTGGTATTCCTTACTGAAGAAAGTGCTGCAAATTGTGATTAGGTAGCTGACATACTGCACTCACAAGGGGAGCAGGGAGCCTATGGTGAATAACATGAGGGGATAACAACAATAATGGCAGGAGGGAAGCTGGCCTCTCCTGTGTTTAGC